>NC_142260.1:7436323-7740000 GCF_052056855.1 Sturnus vulgaris
CACACACTCTTCTTCAGACCTGGTGGTGCTGGAAAGTGTGAAATTTATCTAGTCCTAGGCAAGATGCACTTTTTCTTTTTCTTAGAGTTAGCCTTCTGTTATTGGTCATGTATTACTGCAAGTGCAGTAAGCTTTGGAAATGTTGATAAATGGTTTACAGGTGGAAAGGAATAAATCACTAAGCATAGGAGGATCAGTGTATCCCCAATTCAATATGAAACACATTAAGTTATTAAATTATCTATCTGCATTATTATTCCTTTACCTGAGTAATAAAAGTTGCAGTTCCTTTTATGTGATCAAGTCAAACAAACAGAAAGGGACAGGAATTTGCAGAATTTACTGAATGGCAGTAGTTGCCACAGAAATAAGGAGATACTAAGATTTTAAGGAGCAATCAAGAAACAGTTTCTGTTGAATTCATCTGTGTATGAGTAGCATACAGTCATGGCAAGGAACCTGAGTATGCCATGTTCTTAAATAACATTTGTCATCTATAATTTTGGTAGTTTAACACAAAGGAGTAAATAGTTTGGCTTTTATCAGATTAAATTCTCACCAAATAAATTCTCAATTAGCTGGCTTCTGTTCTGCCTGTTAGGCTGTGGTGCCAAACACTAAAATTGGTGCCTCTGCTGGGGGAATCAATCAAGTCTTAAGAGTGTGCCATGCCCAGCACAGCATCTTCCTTCAATGAAGGGATGCTGGGACATCCAGTCCCTGACATCCTGTGATTTGTGGCTGGGGGGACAGGCAGATCTAAAGGGATACAGGGTCTGAGTAGTGGGAATTGCCATTGAAACGAGCCCTCATGTGAGCAGCAGAGCAATGCCAGCCTGCTTCTCTCTGGATTCACCTCATCTTTGCATTTTCTGGTGCCAAATGAGTCAATGGTTTCTTGGCTGTTTTTGAAGCCTTCACAGCTGTATTCTGGTGCCTGATACATGTGGCTCCAGCTGCAGCCATGTCTTTGGTGGGAGTTTTATTCCCGTTTATGAACCCTCTTGGATCTTGATGTTTGGGGCTTTGCTGGCACAGCAGCTAAGCCTGGCTGGTAAACCTCCTTTTTTGTCTTTAATTCAAGCAAAAATTCCAGGCAGGAGCTGGAAAACTGTGTAGGGAAAATTGGTGCCAGCCAGGAATGGTTGTCAGTACTAACACAGCTGTTTTCAAAAGTTACAGCAAGTTTTGTTTTTATGCAAATTTTTTTGAAAGGGTTGAATTTTAGATAGGCATCCCTTGGGGTCAGGCTATCATAACAAAGAGCAGAATGTGGTACCACACAGTGACAGGTGACAGGAGATACATCGACTGGAAACACTAACAAAAACATGCCTAATAAAACTAGGAACCACAATATTTTTTCAAAATTCACCTGATCTTAAAGCTCATCTATTCAAAAGAAAAACAAATTGTCACTTGTAAATAAAATGAGTCTTCCAAGGTCTTTTTCAGATCTTCATCTTTTAATAGTTTCTAAACATAGCATCACATCAAATACTTGAACAGAGCATTTGTGTTTCCACAGCAGTGCTTCAAACTTCAGTTTCTTGTGCTTTTATGCAACTTGTATGCTTTGGTCAGTGCCAGATCATTCTCATTGTTACTGATGCTGTTTCAAGGTGTTTTTTACCGAATTCTTTAGGGATTTTTTTCATCTAATAAAATGACAGGCTAAATTATGCTTTGCCCTCTCTTAAAACTCCTGAGATTTTATTTTGTTTTCCACTCTTTTGGATGCTGAGTCATCATGTTTATGAAAATCGTACATCACTATCTGGAAATCCTATAATTTATTCAGAAATGCTGACTGCCACACTTTATCTGCTAAACTAAGCAAGTACTAAACTGGCCTTGATCAATGTGCTTCAGTCAAGGGTGCTGGCAATTTACTGCCTCTGACCTTCCCTGCACGTTTAAGAGCCTTAAATGAAAGGGAAGGTCAATGGCAATTACAGCATTTAAGAAACTCATGGAGAGTGAGGCAGCTAAATAACTACAAGGATTTAGAGCAAGCTTGATTTGTTTCCTTTTTTTTTATTGTTGTTTTAAAAATTTTTTTAGTGTCCATATCATCACTTAGCAAAGATTCCTTCATTTATGATGAATGAATAAGGTAGATCTGGAAGCAGTGAGTTCAAATAAATAAAATTTGCCTTCATGCTTCTAAAAATAGGCTTTTAGGCCGTCTGGAGAATGTTAATAAAGAATTAAAGAATGTTGTTAATAATCACTGGGTCATTCCAAAACTGTTACAGGACCCACACAGCAGTAATACAGGTTTTTATACCAGTCCCTGTGTATTAGACCAGCCTAATAAAATCTGATCCTGTTTTCTCAAATTCTCCATTTTGGCCAATGGGAGATGTTCAAAGATGCAGTACATGCACACAAATATAAACATTCCCACAATGTCTATTAATATTGGATGATTTTTTTTTTAATCTGTGTCTAATCAGAGGTGCTTTTAAAAGTCCTATTGACAGAGTGTGCCCTTTGTGTGGCCTGGACCTGCACTCTCAAGGTTTTTCAAGTTGAAAGGCAGGCAAACCCCATTAATTATGTTGTCTCCTAGGGTACATGAGAATTTGAGTTGGTTTTCAACATGAACCAAAGTGATTCTGCTTTTACTCATTGGTGTGTGTTGTTCTGGGGGATTCTCAAGGACACAATATGGAGAAGAGTTGATGGGACAAAATTATTCCCAATTTTGTAATTGACACCTTCAAAGACTCAAACTGTCCTGACTAAGCTGTTTTCTTTTTAACCTTGTAATGTGAACATTTCCAAGCTACTTAATCCAATGCAGCATGACAGAAATAAAATTAAACCTCGTTTCAACAGCTGGAATAATTTTGTCTCAAGCCTTTTAATTAAAGATCACTTCCTACTTTTTCCTTTACTACACTGTGCATCTGCCATGTGCTTCTTGGGTGTAAATATTGTGTAGAACTGTGCTTCATGCAGAATTTCAGTGTCTCTGGTCAGACTTTTGTTTAGAAACCATTTTTGTGCAATTCCAGGAGGAATTGGAAAGTAGATATGGAGTTGTATTTGGACACATTTGTACAATATTTCCTGCTTAAAGTTGTTACTTTGGCATTAGTGCTCCCTGCCTTGCAGGGATAAATCAGGATGTTGTTACTTTGGCCAAATCACTGGGATGTTAACTAAAAATGCACATTTTAATCAGAAGTCATGGGTTAATCACAGTCTGTGTGTGGGGCTGGCACAGTGGTATTTAATGCAGATTTTAATGCAGTGGCATTTGGGTCTGTGGGGCATTTTCTGTGCCCTGGGGTGGCTGCTGGCGTGGGTGTTGTGTCGTCTCCAGCCCTGCCCGTGCTCCCCAGTGATGACAGACTGAGAAAGTAATTATCTGCCACTCTCTGGCTCCCAAAATGGAGCAGCATTTGCAGTCTGGTGTTCTCTAAGATGCTTTTGTTCACTTCATCAGCTGAATATTCATTTATGCATCAAATTGCACATTTGTTGAGAAAAATGAGGGCTGAAGCTTTTCAGTGCTTAGATTGAGATGCAGAAATGAATCACAAATCACTTGAAGAATCCTGTCTTTAATTCCCCTTATGCAGTTGCTGGAAGAACATGTATTTAAGAAACCATCATCAGTGCTTTCCAGCCTAGGCTGTGCTTACTGCAGTGAAATTGTGAGCACCTGTAGGAAGGAGACTTGTAAGAAAAAACGTTTAACGTAATTTGAGATTCACACAAAGTGCTTCCCTTCTACTTTGGCCAGGTTTACATTTGCAGTGGCACTTCCAGAAGTGAGGAGTTTCTGGGTTGGGTTTATGTTTGTTTTTATGAACTGCAATGTGGGCATCACCATCAATACATCATAAGAGTGGTCTGATACCCCTCAGATGTGTGTTTCAGGACTTCCTGCATCTTCTACTCAGGCTTAGAGATCTAGAAGTGCTGTCATTTTCTCTATTTTTTTCTGCAATACGCTTTCCATTTTTCTCATAACAAATGAGAAATATTAGCATCTGATCTGGTTATCTGGGACTACAGTTATTCTTCATGCATGTGTTTCATTTCACTAAGCTGTGAACATTATTTAAATTTGCATAGAAATAATTTTACTGGGGAAATAATTAACTATAGTCTGGAATAAGTGTGCATATGTATGAAGAATATGCTGTTACTGGGAGGACACGTTCTTTGTATGATGAATGCTCTGGGGTTTTTTTTGAAAGGTGTGATGAAGGGGCAGAATAATTATTCTGCTCTTATTTGCTTCTCCTTTTTGTGGCCCAAATACATCTTTCTTTTACTAAATTGCTAGTAGTGAGTTTTAATAAATCAATTTCATGGGGCAGAATACTACCCAGAGGATGCTGGTTAATGTATGGAAATGAATGCACTTCATGTCTTTGGAAAGTTGTAGCTGGGAAGGGGTGCAGAAATGGAAGCAGGTCACCCAGTTACCTGTGAATGTCAAAAACATCTCAGTGAACAAAAAAAGCCACGCAGAACTTTGAACTCAATGATTTTATTCTAACTGGAAATGCCTGCAAGGCAGCTGAAGAAAGGGGTGAGCCTGGCAAATTCTTGATTTGCATCTTCTTGTCTGGTAGGCACAGTGGACAACTGTGCCAAGATAGTTTTATCTCTAGTCTGTGAGGTTCCAAATCATCCAGATGATGAGTTTTTACAGAGATTTCATGTGGGAGAAAAGTGAAAGCAGGAATGTACTGTAGGAAGGAGGTTGTTTGCAGGAAATCAATAATGTGAGTGCATGCAAAGGACATGCCATTTAAGGAGCAAAAATGTAGGAAAGCATCATTAGTAGATATTTGAAAGAAAGAAAAGGTGTTTTAGTTGATTTTTAAAAAAATTGTATTTTTAATGATCTTTCCTATGAGAAAGACACAACTTTATCCCAAAGTGATTTTCTTCTGTTCCATGCCAGTTTGTCTTTTGGCCTGCTGGCTGTGTTGAGCTGACTGGTGTTTTGGGTTATTTGGTATTTTTGAACTAGGTGTTTATTGCCTTTTGTGTACACTTTAAATATTAGTGAGGACACAGACATTTTGGTGAGGTTCAGGCTGATTCTTCCTTTGTTGCTCATGTTCTGCCTTGAGCAGCTGCATTGTGCTTTTCTGTCTCAGAGGAACATCATGGTGGTGGGAACTAAAATGAAGCAAAGCCAGCAGGTTTTTTAAATGAGGTTGATTGTACTTAGACATGGAAACTGCTTTGGGAGCTCTGGAGTGAAAAAATTTAACTTCAGGTGCCTTATGCTATAAATCAGTAGCAAGCCACAGAAAGATTGCAGCAATATTGAATCTTCTTCATTTCTTGTAGCCACATGAAAGAAATCTTCCCCACTGAAAGCTTGGTGAATAATAATGAATATGCTTCTCTGTTAATGATGGCAAATTTAAAAAAACCCCAGCATTCCAATTGACAAATTTTTGAGACAAATTATTTTAGCCTATTAATAATCCTGAATTAGAAAACGTTTGTCTGTATTCACCTTGAGTTGTAGTCATCAGTCATGTGTGGATTTGGTGTATCTCCTTCAGCTTTCCTCATTATAACCTTGCATCCCTTCCAAAGTCATCCATTATAATCTAGGGAAGTGGGACTTGCACAATTTAATTCACTCTGGTGGTCTTTTCTCCTGCTTGCCTGCCTTTTCCATCTTCCCTGCCCCAGTCCTCCTTGCACCTTCTAAATCTATTTTATTTTATCTTTAAGCCTACTTTAGCTTTTAAGTCCCTGGTGAGCTCTATCATTAGTTCTTTTTGCCAACAAAAAATTTGCAGTAGGAGCCCATTCTCTCTTAAATCTGCCAATGCATCTACCACATAAAAACAAGCAAAATATAAGTTAAAGGAAGCTCACACTTTACTGAACTCCAGCAATTCCTACAATAAACCAAAAGCCAAAGGCAACCGGCTTTGTTAGTGCTTCATTAACTTTGTTTTTTAAATTCTGTACAGAGTCAAAGGGAAATGAACACCATACACAAGAATACTGTTCCAAATTCTCCAAAGTATTTTTTAACTTACATTTCTCATGAGCTGTGTAAATTGGCCAACATCTGTGAAGATGCTAGAAAATGTTTTTGCTGCTGGAAAATTAGAATATTCTCCTTCTGTAACCTGCTTCATTGCTTCTCCCTCTCTCCTACCCTGCTGAGCCTGCTTCCAGCTCTGCTTCCATTTGCTTGTAGGTTAGCACAGCTCATACTCTCCAAAACTGCTGAACTTTGTCATACATGGCAGTTTTTAGAAGCAGGATGTTATTAAGGGTCTAAAATGTTTTTTATATAGGTTTATATATGGCTATTCCTTATACCAGAGCTGTTGCACAGCCACACAACAAACATGCCTTTTTCCCTTGTGCTCAGACCTTTGCATATTTATGGCTGTTCTTAGCTATGCTTGCTCTGTATGATTGAGCTCTTTCAGTTCAAACAATGAGTGTTTAGAAGGGAAATGTTCAGAGGTAGGCCATGGGCTTTCCTCTTGTGTGGCATTTTTGTGCAAGGACACAGCAGAACGCAGGCAGTGAAAGGAAACACACACACCACGAGTCCAGAGGGTATTGACTCAGGCAGCAGTGCTAATACTTCACAAATGCCTTTCCTGATCACAAGTTCACAGCACTCTGGAGTTTTGGAGATCAGTGTGGTGTTTCTTTGCAGATGCAGAATAGATGTGATAAGTGCCTCTTTGTCCTAGGCTGAATTTTTATGAAGAAAGAAGCTGTGGCTTTTTTATGGGAAGCCATAATGAATTCTTCATTTTATATTTTTAGATCACAAGGGGTAATTTACTCGCCTTTTTCTTATGGCTCTTGTCAGAATTCATGTTGCTTAATCTCCTTGCTCTGCTATGAAAACTCACCTTTGTAATTACCACAGGCCAGGAGAGACTAATCTTAGCTCCTAGTAATTAGTGCTTTTTTAGTTCTTTGTGCTCCATGCACGGCCAACAAAGGCCTAATACAGAATGTGCATATTTTATCTTCACAGTAAGCTAACAATCCAATAAATGAAAAGCCTTTTTCTTCTTTCTCCATAATTCCTATCTCGCCCTTCCCCCCCCGCCCCATTCATACAAACCTGTGGATGTATTGAGCTAATAACACTAAGAATCAATTTAACTGTGCTGCCTAGCAGGAGCGAGGACAAGAAGTGATGGCAGGGGTATTTGTGCTGGGGCTGAGCCCCAGGCTGACAGAAATGTGTTTGCAGGGAGCAGCGTTTCATCTGCTGCCAGAGCCTGGCTCCTTCCAGGGCTGTGCTGAGCAGCTGCCAGTGCAGCAGAGGAAGCCACAGTGTAGAGAGTGCATCCACATGGAATGCAGGTACAGCCTGGACTGCTGCTGCTGACACCCCTCTCCCTCCCCCACAGCCTCAGACACATCAGCAGCCTTCTGGCTTTGCAGAAACCCTTCCTACAGAAAGAATATATTCCTTCCTTTAGGCTGTGGTGTTAAGCTGGTGGTGGCTCCCAGCTGAAGGCAGCAGTGTCACAGCTCGGGATACCCAGGAGCTCACAGGAGTCTCTCATCTCTTCTGGCTGATGCTGCTCAGTGATCAGAGAAAACATGGCTTGATACAGTCAGCCCAGTAAAATGTGTGCTGCTGGGGAATTCAGGGTGCTACAGAAGGGATAGATGTTGTCTACAGGCTCACAACCAAGTTCAGTGCATCCTACAGGTGGAGCATATCATGCAAACTCTTCAATTACATAGAATCACAGAATCCTGGAATGGTTTGGGTTGAAAGGTACCTTAAAGATCATCCAGTTCCACACTCCCTGCCATGGGCAGGGATACTTTTCCCTAGACCAGGCTGCTCCAAGTCCTGTCCAGCCTGGCCTTGAACACTTTCAGCTGTCTGGGCAAAGTACTGCCAGGGCTTCCCCTACCTCACAGGGAAGAATTTCTTCTTAACATCTAATCTAAACTGGCCTCCTGTCCGTTTAAAGCCATCCCCCCTTGTTGTGTGCTTGCTCTTGTCCAAAACCCCTCTCTGGCTCTCTTGTAGCCCCTCTAAGTACTGGAAGAGGCTCTAAGGTATCCCCAGACTCTTCCCCAAATTGAACACCCAGCTCTCTCAGCCTGTCTGTGCAGCAGAGGGGCTCCAGCCCTCTCATCATCTTGGTGGCCTCCTCTGGACTCTCTCCAAGAGGGTCCATGGCTTCTTATGCTGTGGGCCCCATATCAATAAGGTGGGAGCTTTTTAACCTGGATAAATCCTTCTTATTTTAAGCCCATTCTGGGGAACTAAGCCGGGGAAAAGTAAACAGTTGGTGCAATTGAGAATGCATTTAAAGTAGTACAATTATTGTGTTTTAATGCATGGTTTTTGAACCTCATAGAAAAGTTTGCTGCTGAAGACAGTTAGATGTAAATCTAAACCATAAGTAGGTAGTTTTAAGCAAGATGTGCAAGACCCCAGCTCTAATCCCAGACAACCACCAGCAATGGCTTTCTGCCATTCACAGGGAAGAATTCCTGCTGTGGTTTTCTGCGTTGGAGTTCAAAGCGTGGAGCTCTGTGCTCTGAAGTCAAACGGATGGGGAAAGGGGTGAGCACTCCAGTAGGAACTCCTCTTAATTTTTGGATTTCACTTCCCTTTCCTGTACTACTGTGAACACCCAAAACCACCCCCATTGTTGTCTTGGCTTTTGGTTTTCAGAGCCAGCAGAGGCTGAATTGTTTCCGGGGGTGACTCCAGCAGTGCCTTTGGATCGTGCACAGAGGCAGCAGCCAGTGCAGAGTCACAGGGGCTGATAAGTCCCAGATAAGCCTTTGGATTTTACTTGCCAGTAGCCAAAGAATAGAAACCTCCTCTTGCCCTTCTCTTATCGTCATCTCCATTTTGTGAGATGAAACAGGATCAAGAGCTGGTCTTTGTCAAGCTGCACCTTGACAGAGATGTGTGTATGGGATTGCCAGTTTGTGGGATGTCACAAGCCATCTCCTCCAGTAAAAATCCTCCTCAGCTGATGAGGAGCTGAACTGAAAGATGATGAAAAGATTCAAGATAGGCACAGGCCACTGCTTCAGAACAGATAAGCCTGAATGACAAAAAAAGTTGCTGAACAAGCTGAATATTTTAGAGTAAAAGCAGACAAAACTTCCAAAGTTAGTAATTGTAAATACTCTGTCCCTCGGATGCATGAAGTACAGCAACACATTGCTAAATCCAGTGGAACTGGGGAGGAGTCATACTCTTTAGGGCAATGAATGTGAAATCTCAGAAAATCTTGTTTCTGGGATCTCAGTTCTTCCTAGCCTCATGCTCAGGGAGCCTCCCTTCTCCTGATGTGCTTTTGTTTTACTGGGAAGTGTTGTGTTACTGATTCACCTTCACTTCACCCTCTTTTGTGTATTTAAGCTACTTTTGTATGGAATTTAAATTTGTTTAGGATAATTCTGTTTCTCTTTTTTTCCTACTAGTTCATCTTTTCTCCTCTGCCTTCTTCCAGTACCTTTAGGACCTACTTACCAGTTTCAAATCCACCTGAAGGCAGAGCAGATGCATCCAATCTCTAGAAATGGCTCAGTGAGGCTAAGGAAAGTCACTGGCTATCTGGAGGGAAGGTGTTCAAACTGATCTCCATGAGAGAAATGCAACCTCAGGCTGTGGTGAGAACCCTGGAGGTTGTTCAGGAACATGTGGAAGAAATGCAGGATAGGTTAAGGGAAATAAAGATACTGCCAGGGAGAGAGGGTCTCAACAGGAGTAGTAAGGTACTAGAGAAGTGGTTTCAGTGTTCATGGATTTGGGGGAAATGGGCAATGAGGCAGTGGGAGTGATTACTGGGAATGTCCCTGGGAAGGACAAAGAGCAAGGGCTGTTAATGATGGATGGAGGTGTGTGTGTATGGATGGAGGGCACAAATCCACAGGAGATCTTTTCTTGTTCCACTGCAGGCAGGGAAACTTTTTTTTCTGGTGGCACCCAATTAATTGTGGTTTGGTTTGATAAATGTTAATGTATTCCTGTGTTATAAAACTGCTGTGTTAGCATGTGTCTGGCTGCCATTTGTGGATTTGAAGCAGCAGTTTTGCTGTGCAAGTAGGTCTGCTCTTCAAACAATGGTGCATGAACTCGTGCTGACTTTTCCCTTTAGGTCAGCTTGCAGCTTCATTCCTGCAGGAGCATTATGTTGGCAAATCAAGAAATCACTTCTCCCTCTAAGCAGTTTGCTGCCACAGAGGAAAGAAGTCATTGCCCAAAGCTGGTTTTAGGATGTAGGATTTCTTTTTTCCCTGGAATAATTTCAGCTACTGCATCATCCTTGTAGGTTGTACAAATCCATTTTTACATGTTTTTGTGACAGTGGCTGCTTTAGCTGCTAAATATTGATGAAAGCATTTTGATATAAATATGAGCTGCCAGAGAATCTGTATTAAGGTGCTTTCCAACTCAAACCATTCTGTAATTCTGTGATCAAAGTCAAGGTGGCTCTGCTCAGTCAATTTATATCTACAGAATAATTGTGCTACTGTATGTATTTCTAGAATGTGCTAAGACTTTACATATGTTTCACGGTCCAGTAAAAAAAGCTTTGTTTGGTGAAGACTTAAATAATTTAATTTGCAGATTTCATAAGTCTTTATTAATGTTATTACTTTGCAACTTCTTTCTTTGGCTGTGCCAGTCAAAACTAAAAATAGGGCAAACAGGGCTTGAAGATTTCAAGCTGCAAGTCATTAAGGAGTTAATGCACATAATTGATGAGCAAATGGGAAAAGCATACATCTGATAAGAAATATATGCATAGAAATTGTAGCTGCCTACTAAGAACCATGAGAGCTGAGTGAGCAACAAAATTGGAAATATATTCAGTGTTGCTTCAATTATTTTTACAAGCATCCGAGATCAATAAGGGTATAAACTAGAGATTACAGCATTATATCAGCATTAATAGAATACCCTTCACTTTATATTTAAAAGCAGTTACCATATGGTTACTTCTGAGTCCTGCTGTGACTCTGGTTTTGATGGAGCATATGTTTCTGCTTCCTATCTCCTTTGGTTGAAGTGTGCAGCAAATGGAGCTGGTTTCCTAGCAGCTGGGTCTCTATCCCTGGTATCTCAGCAGGGCAGCCTGCCCAGGGATCATTGTATCACTGGATGGGAACTTCTTAGCTCTGTGCAGTTTACTTTGGTGTGAGCACTCTTCTGAGCATCTGAGTGTTCCTGCATCAGGGGAAGAGATTGCAGAGATGTTTTTTGCTTGAATACATTGGTCTGTTCCTTTATTCTTGTGCCCTTCATACATCTTCCCATTTAGTGACCTTTCTCCAGCTTGTCCTGTCCAAGGGATTGGTGAACCAGCTCATTTCAGAGTTCATTATCACTGCTCCAAGCATCAATTACTAGTGAAGTAAGAGCATGGTGGTAGTAGTGGGATAACAGCACTTACACACAATGAATCGTTTTCATCTGCCCTCAGGGACTTGAGGAATTGTCTCCAAAATGCTTCAGCCATAAACTCAGAGAGATGGAATCACTGTTCTCCATCACAGCAGCGTGTTTTGCAGTAAGGAAATCGCCTGCTTAGCCTGTGCTGCTGGATCTGGAGCAGTTAATCAGGAGTGCACTGCTGAGGCCCTGAGTAAGGCAGAACAACAGCAGAAATCCCTCTGCCAAACCCAGCCTCAAAATAAAGAGCAGAGATACAGAGCTGCAGCTCTGTTTTCCAAATGAAAGTGAAGAGCCCTGTAGTTAAATTTCTGCATTGGAAGCAGTATTGGATGTGAAAGCTTGTGCAGATGAGTACAGGAGGAGTCTGACTTACTGTCAGCTTTCATTTCTCAGTCAAAGGATGTTTCTCTATTCATGTAGTGTGGATCAGAGTGGCTGCCACCCGGGGGGCCATGCACACCAGCCTGGCTATGGATGGATGGAGGGAGGGAGGGAGGGCTGTGCAGGAATGCTGTGGGATGCTGCCAACCACTCTCAGCGTGGTACAAATGGAGGAACTCGAGTGTAAATACCTGAAAGTTACAGTGCAGGACACAGAAGGTGTGAGTGCTTGTGGGTGATGTTTTGGGTGACACTTGCTGTGTGGCAAAGGCCAGCAGGGGTGGTTGGTTCCAAGGTGAACGGGGTCACAGGGCTTTCCAGCACATCCCTGGGCGCTGCTCCTCGTGTTTCTGTTCCTTGTCCCTACAACAGGGACGTGTCCCTTGCTTTTCCATCCCTTTTCTCTTGTGTCTGCCCTTACTGCATGCTGACTGTGGGTGATGGTGTCTCTTACCAGGTGTACAAATCCTACCTGATCTCCAGGAGTGCTCATAAAAGCCATACAGCTGAGGCTGTGATCATGTGGATTATCCTAGGAGAGCCTGCTTTCTATGGAGAAATTGTCACAGTAAAAACAGGCAAACAAACCCCTGCAAAATAATGATGTTCAAGAATGTAAATGTGGTTATTTATCAATTTTGGTTCTTTTTCAGCAGACCTTGCAGAGAGTTCCCAAAAGCTGTCGACATAAATATAGTTATGGACCAGCAGCCAACTCCAATTCTCCCAAACCATAGAATAAATTAATTCTCTTTCAGCCTTTCTGGAACACAGTAAGGTGGTAAACAGAAGGAAACTGGATCCCGTTTGCTACTCTGTGGGGTTTTGTTTGGCTGGTTTTGTTCTTTTTTACAAAAAAAAAAAAAAAAAAAAGATACATCCTAGCTGTATGTACTAACAAATTTAAAAAGAAAAAAAAGAATTATCCCCAGTGTACTTCAATCAGATACGAGACTGGGGATTAAGAGGAGCTTTAGTCTCAGCTCATTAATTGTGCAGGCTAAGGATGTACAAGCAGTGTTTTTTTGTATCTTACCTTCCCTGTGTTGTGGAGTGAAAGAGCCTCAAGCTACTGTATGTAGTAAGTATTGCAGACATTCCTTCATAACATACATAGAAATCCTGGGCAAATTGTGCCTCAGAAATGCCAAGTATCTTAAAAAAAATTCAGTTCATTGAAACCATTCTTGTGGTTTGGAAGGTGAAGGCCTTGATTATAAGGAGAGATGGGTACAGTGTTCACAGAGTGCAGGTTACTAAACTGTGTCAGTCCTTTGTTTCTTGCCAAGAATTGAGAACTAAACATGAGTATATTTAAAAATTAAAAATCCATCAATTAATCAGAAGGGATAAAATATTTAACAAGTGTATTGTGGAGGGCAGATCGTTCAGATGAATGCAATAAATGTGCTGCCCACTTTTTGGTTTTCCTGTGCTGCTGAGGATGTCAGGAGGAGCCCAGTGCCAGGCTGGTCCTGCCCCAGCACCTGTGGGGCAGGAATCCAAGCTGGCCTCTGGCTCTAGACCATCTCCCTGCTGCCTTCCTGGTTCCAGTAATGCTCCTTCCCTTTCCACAGCAGAAAAAGCAGCTCAGTGCAATAAACCTCATCCCCATCCCTGCGAGGCAGTGGCCCCTGGTGACCTGGGCTCCCTGGAGCTGCAGCAGAGGAGCTGGATGGCTGTGCTGGTGAGCTGTGGGAGGAAGAGGCAGCCTGACCCAGAGGAGGGGTTAATGCAGCTTTCCCAGTCAGGAGCTGAGATGGTTGGAGTGCTCCAGGTGTCATCCTGCCTAGAGCTGCCCCTGGCTGTCTCTTACCCTCTGCTTTTACAGTGAAGAATCATGTTCTGCTGCAAACCAGCATGTAGTTAGTTAATCTATAAAAGGGAGAAAATCATCTTTGTAATATAAGATGTAGAGTAATAAAACAGTAAATACTATACATAGAAAAAATAGATGTATTAATAATGTATTCCTGTGTAGCATTAGGAATTTTCTTTAATTCCTAACCTGTTTTGTGACCAGTGAGGAAAATCAAATATCTGATCTCTCTCACTGCCAAGTAATGAGCTGCCTAATTACTAATTGCAGGAAAATTTTGATGGGCCACATTCAGAAATTCTTCTGTGCTTTTTGCAAGTCACAGTGCAAGTGGGCTTTGATTACCACGAGCATGTCAATCCTAGCAGTCCTACCGAGCTCTCTGGGAAGTGTTAGCCTTTCCCTAAGACTGGGCTTTGCCTCTAAGCTCTGTGGGAGGTGTCGTGCAGCCTGCTGGCTGGAGCTGTCACCATGCCCTGGTTTACTTGGGCATCAATTGGCTCTATCCAGGCACCATCTGCTTGGAACTGCTGCTGCAAGGGGGAGTTTGCACTTGAAACGGTGCTGGATCAGATCAACACATTGCTGTGCATCTCGATTGTTAAGTTATTGGGAATCAGAAGGAAAAGTAGCAGGGTGTTTTGTCTTTGGGTATAAATTTGAAGGTAGATTAACACTAGATTAATAATCTGTGGGGGAAAAAGTGTGTATGGGGTAAAATGCTATACCACTTTTTCTCAGCACCCAAAAATATTTATCTTTTATAATATGTTATAATAATTAACAGGGACATATCTGAGATTTAAAGACTGTCTTCTAGGATATGCTGACTGATGTGAATTAGCCAAAAGCAGTGAGATGAATTGTGCAGCTAACCCAGTTAATCTTCTTTACTTTTTTTGCTGCAGTGGTTTAAAATAAAACCCCCCAAACTTTTCCCATGATCTTAAAGAAAAATGTTCTCACATCAGGGACTTCAGAGGGAAAACTCTTATTGTAAGCTCACAGCAGGACATCAACTCCCAGCAAGCCAGGAGGATAATACTGTGGGCAAATTGAGCAAATGTCCTTGCCTCTCCAATCAGCCAGTATTTGAAGGGTATTATCCTTGCTAAACTTGTCATCCACTTTAAATGGAAGTTGGACTGCAAATGTACATACTCTGCTTAGCATGACTTTTGAAGAGTTGCCTCTGCAGTTTAGAGGTTGGATTTAATTCTTAAAGACCTAACTTTGCTGCACCTTTATTTAATCACTGTTTATTTGCTTTGCCATTCTCTGCTTTATAACCTAGGCAGTGTGTAAGGAAACTACTAATGAATAAGTAAAGTAAACAAGAAACACCTTGGAGGGAAAAAAAAGCTGAAAAGCTGAATATCAAATCAGATTCAGGAAATTTCTTTCTTGAAGTAATCAGAAAATTAACTACTGGTACTGTATTTTGATGAGCAGAAATAACCTTTTTGATATGGAGTAGAAAGGGTGATGTGGTGGAATATTTAGTGAAATTGTGGGTCATCCTCTCTAGCCAGTACATTCCACACAATTAAAGCTTGAATTGTGAAAGCTTTTGCTTGTTGTTGCTGTCAGTTGCCCATTTGACTCCTCTATTTTTTCCTATTATAGTCATTTCAAAGCTGGATAAGCCCAAGTATTTTTTAGTCTCATAAATACCATTGCTTCCTCATCCAGAGACTTCATTACCTAAATCTCCTTCAACCATTAAATAGGAACTGCAGCCTTCAACAGGCTTAGCCAAGTCAACTGACACAGCATGAGAGGCACATTCCCCCCCCTTTAATAATAAATCTGTCTCTACATATGTAAATATATACGTCATGTACATGATGTGAGAGGAGGAAGAACGTGTGGTGTGTGTGTCTGTGTGTGTGCAGGCTGCTGAGACAGTCTTTGATGTAGCTGCTGTATCAAACCAGGAGATTATTTCTTTATTGTCTTTTATTTTACCGAGCTGTAGACATTTCCCTGAAACACAGGTGGAGATGTCTTCTGGAAAGCAAACCCACAACACACAGCCTGCTGTCAGTGCAGGGGTAGCAGTGGTGGTGCTGGCTCCTTTTGGCTCATTTTGCATCTCCAGTCTCTCTGCTCCAGTTCTCTCCTAGCAAAACACATACATATTTGATGGGTTTGCATCAGGAATTCATCCCTTCTGCTTCGGTGTGTGTGAAAGGCTGCAAGCTGGGGATTTCCACCGATGGCACATCTTCCCACCCAACTGTGCATCCCAGATCAGCAGTTCAGCACATCAGGGTGCTATTATGATTTAAAACTGCAGCTTTATGAACCAGAAAGTCTCCTACATCTGAACCAGAGGTGATTTAGTAAATCACACAGTATACAGTGCTCCTCAGTTTCAAAGTAAAAATGAAATTCTCTGAAAGAACTGATTTAAAATGAGCTAAAGAATTTTAGCTGTTTAATTACTCAGCTTCATACCTAAAAACATGTCACTCTGGCTCTTGAATGTGTTGCCTTTAGCAAGCTGAATAGGATGAAAGCCCAAAGCTTCCAGAGGCTGCTCTAAGTGGAGCAAGTAGTTAACTGTTCTCCTTAAGATCTAAAGGGAGCAGTATCACAGCTTGGAATAGAGATGGTGATATTTTGCCTTCCTGCAGGTTTGATTTCTCCTATTTTGTGTTCCATGTCATGGAATCCTCAAGAAAGACTTGGGTTGTTGCACAGCTCTTGGAATTCGTTCTGGAAACAGTCCTTTATCACTCTGGGAATTTCCAAGAGCGAATAGAGAACTAAGAAAAGGAAAAGGAAACCAAACAATTGCAAGAATTCCTTCTCTAGAATCTGATGTTACCAGTAGAATGTCTTTGCCTATTCTTTCTAATCAGAAAGTAAAATAAATGTTAAAAACATGAGGATTTGCTCTCTGGTGGGATGCAACTTAGTCTCCTACTGAAAGATCTCTGACAGAGCTCATGTATTAGTGAGTTTTTTTGTCACTCTTTGTACATCAGCTGATTAATAATTTGGATGTTTTCAAACAGAAGCCTGACTAAAATCAGCCCTGGCACGAATTACTGCCTGGACTCTGCCTATCAAGAGATGAGCTTTCCTTGAAACCTAGCTCTGGCAAGGTTGTCTCTGGTAATTTGGATGATCATAATGATCCTAATCTCCAAGTATATTTCCATATTTTAAAGGAAGAGGTTCTTCTTCAGCATTTTCAAATCTTTGGATTAATACAGATGAGAAGTAACAAGGGATAGAAAGAAATTAAGGGGAATTGCTTGAAGAATGTCCTAGCTTTTGAGAAACAATCTCTTTTAATATTTCCAGGTGTCTCAGCAACAGACGTGGGATGTTAATTTTCTTCTCTGGGATTTGGGAATTGGCGCTTTGTGGAGGTTTTGAAAGATAATCTAAACTGACTGAAGCCTGGTCCCATGCACTGGATGTGATAAATTCCCAAAGCAGCTAAAGGGGAAGTCCAGTTTTGAAAATGTACTAACAGGGAACAAAGGAATCATCTCTAAGTGCCTCACAATGTGTGTTTTTCTCTTTAGGGAGGAAGAGTGCAGTGCTACTCTGGGAATTGTATCAGACATGACACCTATAATGAGGGCTTTTGCCCATTAGTTTAATCTGATTTAAAAGGGAGAGAAGGAAAAGAAAGAAGTCAGTATCATGTATGCAGTATTTTTCATATCTCCTTCTGTACACTCAGCCCTGAGGCTGAATACAGTGTGTTGGAAGGCAGTGCTGAGGAGCTGGAGTTCCCACCTTGTTTTACACCAGCTCTGCTGCTGCAGTGGTCTGCCAGTCTGGCTCCTTTGTGTGAGGACAGTGTCAAGCAGATGCCATAGCACGGGTCACTAATTTCTTACCCTCTCATTGTCTGAGCAAGGCAGATGCATTTCAGATTGTGAATGACCATTCCCAGACCTCTATCAATATCTGTTAATAAAAGTAGTGATATTTTTATGTGAAACCAATGGCTCCCTAAAGCAACAGACAATAGGAGCTATTTACTGTGGTGTGTCTGACACGTTAACTGTATTGAGCCTTGTGAAAATACAGCCCAAGGGCAGTGCTGGAGTCCTACTGACCTAGAAATGGTGGCAGCTACGCTGTGACAAAGTCAGAAAGTACAGCACTGCACAGCAAAGGGCTTTGGGGTTTTAACATAAAAAGTAATTGGAACAGACTTGCCCTCGGATGACCTGGCTCACCATGTGTTTAGGAGTCCCTGTTGCTCCATGAGCTAACACTTCCAGCCTCTGACTCTGGGCATGGAGAGAGGGAAGTTTGCAGCTGACACAGTCTCTGCTCTCTAGGAAACATCTTCAATAGCTCTGCTGTTCATTGCTGTGGCAAAGGGATGTATTAATCGGGTGACAAAATTTCACACTTGGTGCTGGTCAGAACAGGCTCAGTGTAATACAATTACTGCCATTCAGGCAGCCTTAAGGACTTGGTGGAGATACTGAATTCAGCTGTTGGATGTGCTGAAAGTGCAGCAGGACACCTCAGCCTGCCTGTGTGAGCTGCAGAGGAGGAGAGGAAGGGGTGGCACTGTGAACCCCCAAGGGAGAAGGGGATTAGTGTCTGCCTGGTATTTTTCTTACTTCCAGGATGGGTGATGATTTCCTCATATTCTGTGACACCAACAATCAAACCCAAAGGAAAAGAGAAAAGTCAGATAATTATTTCTGAAAAAATTCAACACTGTGGACTTTGTTAGGGTGCTTTGGAGAGAATGCTGTCCCTCAAACTGTGTTTTCTTAACTAGGTCTGTATAGCTACTACATGGCTGTTATTACAGCCATAGCTATTACATTTATGATCTCTAAACAAACACCAGAAACAAGCAGTACAGTGTGGAAAATGAGTTTGTAACATGAAGTGGATTTTGAAAAATATCAGTTTAAGAAGAGCTTGATCTTTGGAATGAGACTAGAAAAGATACTTTCCAGGTAAAGTGTTGACACTGGATGGCCTGCTGAGAAATTAAAAATTGCCTACCTGGTCAGGAATGAACCAACATTGGAGAGAATTCTTGTGGGAGGCACTCTCACTGTCACAGTGCTTAGGCAGCTGAACAGCAAATGCAAGCTGCTCAATTACAAAGCTCTTAGTGCAGTGCTGAGTCTTGAGTTGGGTTTTGTAGCTGATTGTTTACAGCTGGCAAAATTATGCTCACTCCTCTAAAAAAACCCTCTGAATTTCTAAGAGACAGTGCTATACATTAAGAAGTGTAAGAATTATGGGTAGCTGAGGCACTACCTAGTTTTCAACATTTCTTGCATGAACATGGGAGTTCCAACATAATAAAATTTGTATTTCTTTTGGATCATCTTTAATTTTTTTAAAAACCAGAGTAACCTTACTTAGATCCACGTAACCTGGATACATGATCCCTCCAAACCCTCTGGATGACATCCCAGAACATTTTATCTTTTACTATTGCAAGAAAAGACTTTCATTTCTTTCAATGAAGATCATACTTGTACTGCAACAGTTTGGGAGTATTTATTTGATGGAGCCTGTGTTTACATGAGAGACCTTTGTTAATTTTAGCTATAAAAGTGAGCTGCTTCTGCTGAATGCATAATGTTTTTACTTGGAAAAAAAAAGCACTGGGATCCAGGAGCAACACTTGGTTTATAAAGGCAGGGCATTCCCTCTGAGCATCTCAGGTGCCAAAACTGGCTGTCAGGATCCACACTTTCTGGGATAGTTTTCAGGATAAAATTAACTTCCATGTTTCTGTGCATTCACAATGAGCTCCAGTGACAAATAGCTCCCTTTGACATTTAAGCAAGATTGTTGTCCTTTATAGTAAGATTCTTGGCTCAGAATAAATAACTCAGTGTGCTGCCATGGGGGTCTGTTGCTTCTAGAGCATGTGGATTTAAACTATATTAAAAAATTAGAGGAATCAGTTAATATTCAAAATTATTGTATCAGTGTTCACTTTAGACTGATGAAAGCACAGCCTTGACAGCTTAGGTCAGAGTTTGAAAACTTGAAAATGTTCCTGGGGAGGAAATTGTTATTGCTGGAGGCTTTTTTAATATATCTCTACTGCTTGTGGGTCGACTCCATCCTCCAAAGTCCCAGGATTCAACACTGAGCTGAAAAACCCCAGCTTGCATACCACCTTGGGATTGCTGAAAGGAAGTGCTGTAGCTCTCTGGCAGTTGTATTTTATAAATATTGCACTGGGGTCAACCGTAGGCAAACACGCTGTAAAATATATGGCAAAGATTTAGAGATTTCCTGGCAATAATTTTGACATGTCCTGTTTTATTAGTCTTCACGAGATTGTTTCTCAAGAGGTTGCTTCATTCATGCAGTACTAGTTTTCCATGGACACAGACTTAATTACGCAAGGGCAGTTAGGAAAGTTGTGTGCAACTTGCTCTTAGGAATTAGTTTTCCTCCAAAATCCCTTTATAATCCTGTTTTCCTGCTCCAAGGCTTTACATACTCCATTTACTTTATGCACAAAGACTTACTGATGTGAATGGTTGAGAGAATGCATCAGTAGGCTTTATCTTACTTTCAGTTCATGTTCATTGAGACCTAGGATTTCAGCAGAAACATGGTTTGCTCTTTTGGATTTATTTGAAATAGGAATAAACTACTCAGCTTCAGAACAGGAGGAAACAGTATTTTGCCCTTTCAGTGATGTGAATACTGATTGAGATGATTGTTTCTTGAGGGTCGAGGTGGTTGTCACCTCAGAGTTTGGAGGCTGTTCTTCATGCGTGTTTAAATGTGTTTAAATGGCTGATGAGACACTGAAATGAAACCGAAGCATTGCACGAGGCAGTGTCTGCAATGGGAGCTACTTTGTCCACTAAGCAAAAATGACTTTGGGATTTAGGGGGCGAGATGTTAATTCAGAAGCCAGGTTTTCCTTGCTCGTCATCACCTGTGGGAGTTCAGGTCCTCATGTCCATCAGGCTCATCTTCAGATTTAGGAACATGGAGTATCCTGATTGGAAGGGACGTGTAGAGATGATGTCCAGCCTGTGGGACATGGTCTGGTTTTTTTGTCACAGACTCACAGAATATTCTGAGCTGGAAGGAACCTACAAGGTTCATTGATTTGTGCTTGTGCAGGCTATGTTTGTACTGATAAATGAATGAACTCAGCCAATTGTCCATGCCCCTTGTTAACCAGGTCCTGGGGCAGTTCATCCTCTGCTGTGCTGCAGCAACATCAACCGAGGACAAGTTTTCCTTGGCTCCCTTCATCCTGCTGTATCCTCAACACGTCTTGAAGCCTTGAGCACCCCTTGATGCCCTTTATGCCACAACCCAGGGCACAAAACTCACATCCCAGTATTTCTTGCCATAAAACTTCCCAGCTGCAATGCAGTCGTCGCCTTATTTCAGGCACTTAACGGCCAGCAAGCGATTCCTGCCCCTGTTTTATTTAGCTGTAGTCAAGGAGACTAGAAAGACTGGGATGTGATTCATGAGCAGAGATAAAGCTGGCAGGGTCTGGTTTTTCCTTGTCCCCAGGGAAACAGAAAGCAGCTTTAAGTGAATGGGCAATTTCTGCTCGAGATGGAAATCCATTGGTACTTAAAAATGCAGCATCGCAGGTGCTGGTACTGCCCCTCCATCCTGGGCTGCAGTCAGGGCTTCCCCTGTGGCCCTTTGCAGAGCAGCCAATGTCACAGCTTCTCCCAAGCTGTGATCTATCATGACAGGCTCACACCGTTTTGGGCTCTTGGCAGTGATTCTACAAGCAGCCCACGACAAGCTGGGATTGGAAGAGCTCAGAATAGAAGTAGGAGCTGATTGCTTTTAGCCTGTGCAAGCAATGTCAGGGAAATCTCACCTTTCTTTCCTTGCCTGGTGTCAGTGTGCTCTCTTGCCAGCTGCCTAGGAATTCCTGGGAGTAAGGACT
Organism: Sturnus vulgaris; assembly: GCF_052056855.1. Taxonomy (NCBI): domain Eukaryota; kingdom Metazoa; phylum Chordata; class Aves; order Passeriformes; family Sturnidae; genus Sturnus; species Sturnus vulgaris. The sequence continues at coordinate 7,457,849 of NC_142260.1, forward strand.
GAACTTGGCAGAGGCTCCCCAAGTCCTCACTGTCCTTTCTCTGCTGTGTCAGACTCTGAACCAAGAACGCTGCACTTTCTGTTTGTCTGTGTGGAGCATAATTTTTAACTCTGGTAAAATAGAAGATATTCTGGTTGGGTCAGTCTATTGTTTTGAGGGGATGAAAGCCTCTTCCACCCTTTCCTTCCTCCGGCAAGTTAGGAAAAGCATCAAACAAACTGCTTGAGGTGAGCCAGACCCTTAGAAGGCAAAAGTCCTTGCTGATGGCAGAGGTCTGAGCAGGTCCCTGGGCTGAGCCCAGCTGGGTTAGTCAGCCTGACTCGGTATCTGTGGGCTGGCTGCCTTGTCAGCAGGCTGCTGGTGCCTGTTCATCATTCCAAGGTTCCTGCTTTGATGTGCAGGGGCTCTGGATGCTTTTCCAGGCCGGGGCGTTGTGTGAAAACGAAAGCGTGTGCTGCCTGTTGGCCCAGCCCCTGCCCCGTGAGTCACAGGCTTTGCTGGGCTACTGACGGGCCAGTGCGTGCTCCTCGCATGCTTCCAGCTCCACTTCTGCCTCAACTGCCTTCCTGAATAATTGTTTACTTTTGAATTACAGGAACAGGCTCCAGCATCCAAAAAGTAATAGAGAGAAAGCAGGGTTTCTGGGAATTAACCAAGTGTGTGCAGTCAAGTGTATTTTCCTTCCTAGTAGCATTTTTTAATTATGGTGTTACCTGGGAAATTTAGTGCTTGTGGGGGCTACCAGGCTTGGAATCTGGAGACTGGATTGAAACGTGCAGGATGAACAGCATCAGTGTTCTCTTCACATTCACTGACCTTGTTGTAGAGCCCAGGACTTATTGTTGGGTGCTCTTCACTTCTTACCCTTTTATCTGTATTTATTGTGAGGTGCACAGCTTTGCATTAACTGAGTTTATCTTGAAGAAACAGTCGGTAGCTGTGTAGAATATTGTTCTGTTTTCTCCTTTAAAACTCCTGTAATTTATTTTATGAGAGTGGAAATTGTAACTTCACTGTGGGAATTTTTCTTCAGTAGAATCAAGTAATCTGGTTTCTTATATTGTTATTTCTTATATTGATAATTGCCTTTTTGGTATAGGAATACTGTGATAATTTAATTTTTAAAACATGGACAAAGAGGTCTGATAGCTACTTTTATTATCAAGAAAGCAGACCCGATTTCCAGTTTCAGGGGAGTAATTTCTTCAGATATCTCACTGCTGCATAACTTAAGGAACTTTCCATGATTCTGGATGGAATCACTTTTAGTGAGAAATGAATTCATCTTTCTTGAAACCTTTTCGCTATAGACATATGCAGTTGGACTGCAGTTGACTGCCTTAGGGTTCCTTTTATATCTAAAAAACCAGAAATAAGCATTTTTAGGATGTGATTCGCCTGAACTCCTATAGGTACACACTGTTGGATGATCTCAGTGTGCTGTAGCAGTGCTGTTTCTCCCTTTTGATGGCAAAGGGAGTTTTAGCTGGTCCTGGCTTTCAGCATAATCATATCATCTTCAAATAATCATTCCTTCTGTGCCCACCCTGTGTCCTAGATAGATTTGTGTTACATCCAAGGTGATCTTTTCTCAAGCTAACTTCTCAACTAATACAGCCTTCAAGCATCCTGGGCATCTATTGTTGTGCTTGGAAAGTACAACAAGACTCGTGCTATTTTTTTTATTTGATACTTTCACTTTTCTGCTTTTCACACTCATAATTCCTCCAGCAGTGGGATTATAGACCAACTGAGCCTGCCTTGTATGACTGAACCCTTTGAGTTCCTTCAAACCATTGAAATTCTAGTGTGAGATTGCCTTGGAAACAGCAACTAGAGAATTGATGTGTAGAAACTGCAGAAGAAAAGTAGAGAAAATGTCTTGTGTGGTTGGAAGAAATAGTCACATCAATCATAAATATGGGAAGTAATTATGCTTATGTGGTGCTTTTTAGCTTTAGTGCCAGTTTTGCATAGTAACAGCTGATAGGAGGTGGGATGAAATTGTGTGTTCCCTGGGCTGTTCCACTTTTCCTGTTTCATTAACCTGTCATGTTCTCCTCAAGGTAACTGTATTTTCAATAGGGCTGCCCAGCTGCTTGCCTGGAGGCTGGGCCATCAGACTCCCATTCTTTTCTAAACAGACCTGAAGATGCTCCTAGGAGTCTGAAGCACTGTATTTGGTCCAAGGAGGTGGCCCAACAATGTATTACAAAGTTTAGGGTTTGGGGTTTTTTAATCCATGTCTCATGCAGCTCGCTATTTGTTTTTTTTGTAGAAGTGAACAGCAGTGTAGCTAGAAATGAAATGTAGCCTTCAAAATCTGCCCTATAAAGACCAGTAAAGAGGATATGTGGATGGAGAATAACCAAAGTATTTGGTTTGGCTTTAATAAAATGGATATCTTAATGATGATACTGTAAAATGGAACGAATCACAATAAGAAAATGTCTTCTATGCATAAATGCACAAGGAAAAAATGGCTTTCTTGTGATCCTGTTGTTTTCCTAGCTGGACTGACAGCTGGCTAGAATTATGGGAGGTGCTGCATTGCCACTCTTCATTTCCTTCATCTGGAACATACTTAGACTTGTTTATACAGGGCCATCTTTCTTCTTCAAGCACAGTGGGTATTTCTGCTCCATCGAGGGATGGCTCCCTGTTACATCCCAAAGGCTATGAAAATGCTACAGTCTGCACCATATTGGCTCAAGCCCTGATTTAGTTGCTGGTGAGCGAGTCATCCATAATGTCCACATGAGACACTGGAAAACTGGCCCATATTCTGAAATGGGGAAAGAAATTAAATTGTGATATTAATATGTGTATTATGTATAGTATGTGATAATTATTATTAAATCCACTGGCTTAGGTCTGGGCTCAACTGCCTTTGGTGGAGCAAGGAAAGGCTGGGCCTTACCTCACACTCAGCAGGTGCCTGTGGGAGAGCCTGTGTCACTCCTGTGCCACTCCTGTGTCACTCCTGTGACATGCCTCTTTCTTCCAGCAGCTCCCTGGGGGTGGAACTGCCAAGAAGCTGATGTTAGTTTTGCTGGAGGTTTGATCCTTACCTTTTGTTTGGATTGACCTTTGCAGTTGCATATTAGGAATAGAATTCGTTTTAGTCCAGCTGCATGCACTGAGGACAAAAGTCATGCTCTCATTAGCCTGTAATCACACACACACACATTGCTTCTGCTACCCCCCTGCATTCTAACACATAGGTAAGCTTATGGAGCTCAGTGGGTTTAATGAAGTCAGTCCTAAACCAGAAAGCCTGTTTTTGTTTTAAATTCCTGGCTCAGGCACAAATCTCAGTGACTTTTGGATGGCATGGAGCAGTATCCATTCTCTCTTCTATTCTCTATTTAAAATTAACAGCTCCGTGCTATCAGCTTAATATAGTTCAGTTTTTATCACCACACAATCCCAGAATGTCTTTGGGTGTTGTCAGCCACGAACACAGGAAATAATCCCTCATTAGGCTGAATTATCTAGACGTAGCACAGGCTAGGGAGGCCAGTGCAAATAGTTTTGTATTGACAAGGGCTTCCTGTTTAGTACAAGAAAGTCAAGGCACCCGAGGTGAAACAGCAGCAGCAGATTCAAATTTCATCTCAACGGGCGCAGGGAGGTGACATAAAACTCCCAGTCCAGTAAAAATAAAACACCAGCTTTTGGCCACTGACAAGACTTTCTCTTCAGAAGGGATTCCAGTAAGTCACTCTGCACATGGCACATAATATTTTCAGCCTGTTGTGGTTTTTGAGAGGGAAAAATAACAGGTTTGGGTTGGAAGGGACTTTTAGAGGTCATCTAGTCCAACCCCTGCAATGAGAAGGGACATATTCTACTAGACCAGGTTACTCAGAGCCCCATCCACCTTGGCCTTGAATATTTCCAGAGATGGGGCTCCCACCATCTATCTCTCTGGGAAACCTGTGTTTCATCACAAAAAGCATCTCTTCATATCTAATCTAAACCAGCCAGCCCCCTTTTAGTTTAAAACCATTGGCCCTTACGATGGGCTTAAAGATTTTCTTCTGCTTAAGGATTTTCTTCTGCTTTTACTTCACAACACAGGCTGGACATTGAGCATTCAGTAAAAGTGTGTTAAGAACATCTGCAAGATGCAGGTAAAGAAAGATTGGGGTGCTTTGATCATGCTGCAGTATTCAGTGTTGGCAGAGGGGACAGTGGCCCTCTGTGAGCCATCAGGCTCTGTGTGATGGGGTCTTTACACCCCTGAGGTTTAGACTTTGGCAGGCAGGTGAGAGACGCTTTAACTTCTTGCTCTCCTATTCTGCCATTTCAGGATGATACAGTAAGTGTGTCTTCAATACTTCTGTCTTTGTGTTAGAAATGATTCTGGACAATTGAGTGCTAGAAAAATATTCCACATCATCTGTTTTTTAAGGCTATATCCACTTTTTTTCTACCACAAGCTGCTATCTCTCCAACTCCATGTAGCAACCTGAGAAAAGGAGATTCCTTACTTATGCTAAACATAAACCCTTTATACGTGAGTAAAACTATCATGTTTGAGCATCTAATCCCATACATATCCATAGATATCACTGCTATCCAAAGCAATCTGTTTTTATTTTCTTGACTGTGCATTATTTATATGCTGCAGAAGTCTCCTGGACAAAAACAATCCCACATGGCTAGATAGCAGCCCACTTTGGCTAAACCACCACAGTTTTGTTTAATATAAATTGCTTCTATTTTAAAGCCTGGGATTGTCCACATGTTGTTCTGTTGCTGCTTAGTTCAAATTTATCCGTCCACCAGATCCTTGTGATCCCCCTTAAGGTGCTTACAGAGCACAAGAAGATCCCCCCTGTAGCCTTCTCATCTTCAAATACATACGATTAAGTGCCTCATCCTGTCATCTTAGCAAAGGCCCTCCCTGTGTTTGGCCAGACTCCCATCTCTCTTATGGATATTCTCCAGAATGTGTATGTTGCTCATGTGCCCAGCTCCAGCTTATGCCCCAAAATGGCCATTTGTAATGGCATAGTCTTTTTTTTTTTTTTTTTTTTTTTCATTTAGAAATTGTCCTTTGGTGAGCTGCAGGAACCAGCACGTTGTTCTTCCCTTGGAAGGGGTGGGTGTGCTCTGGGCTGTCAGGGAGGAAGGAGGAAGTTTGTAAAAAGTGATGGTGGTGGTTCTGCTGTGCCGTGTTGATGACAGTGACTGACACAGCGACTGCTTTAAACAGGATGCAAGGTCAGCAAACTTCTCAGCAGAGGCTGAGTTATGGCATGAAAAATACCAGCTGAGAGCAATAGAAATAGCTGACTGCTCCCAAAATACATGGTTTACACTGAGGGTGGCACGGAGAAGTCACACTTTTTTGCAGAACTCAGGCAATAAGTGTTTTCCATCCTGGTTCTTTTTCAGCTCGAATGCAAAAATTACTGGTATTGAAACATTTCTTTGCTGTATTCACAGCCTAATGTTTGATTTACTTCACTATTCAGAAAAATCACTGGTATTCAAACATTTCTTTGCAATATTCTCAAGCCTGGTATTTGATTCACTTCACTATTCATGTCTGCCAGGAAGTGAAACTTTGGGCAAGCCTGACTAAAGAGCATTGAGAAATAAATGGGCAAGCAGTGATGGAAAAAGCTGTAAAGGTGTGATTTGTATAATTGCAGGCCAGAAAGGAAAATAAATGTTAGCCCAGCCTCGTGCCACTTGTTCCTGACAGCATGGCATGAGGATCAGAGATTTATGTGGAGATTAAGGAGCAAGAGCAAAGGGCCTTGGAGGTAGGAGAACACAAAACCTGAAGGATCTGGTATACAGAACTGTGGGGCTGAGCTGAATATAGAAAAGAGAGTTCTGTGTGTTATCAGTTGTGCCATTTTTAGTCCTTTCAGTGTCACAAGGCATAACGTCCAGTTTAAAAGCATAGGAATTTTTTTTAAACCGTTATAACCTGGATTTTTTTATCCTTTGGTTCTTGAGCCTTTTTAAAAATACTTTTTGCCTTTGAGGAAGAGAAGAATTCGTCCTGCACGATATCTCCTCTCCTTTGATGCCTCTCAGTCATGTTGATCCTGCACTTACCTGATGTTATAGCTAGATGTCAGCCTCAGATGTGAATCTGTCACTCACATTTATTTTTGCTCCTTGTCTCTCTGTACCATGGGACTGCTGAGATAGCATGAGAACTGGGACTTGCCTCCTCAAAAGCCTGACCTAGGGGTTTAATTATTAAAGTCAACAGAGCCAGTAGAAAGGATTTGCTTTTAACAGGCTTGGAGGAGCATCTGTACTCATGGTAAAGTTAGGCTTTCTGTTGACTTTTCTGGTTGACTGTTTTACAGGTAATGCCTCTGCCCATGGAGCTCTGCTCACACCTTTTCTCCCAGAGCCTTCCCTGTAATGCAGCTTTAATGGGTTCCAGGGGCTCTGATAGCAGCTCCACACAGCCCAGTGTGGAAACACCAGGACAAGGACACAGTCAGACTGGGACAGGCAGTGTGATGGGATACCAGGGCAAGGACACAGTCAGTCTGGGACAGACAGTGTGACAGGATACCAGGGCAAGGACACAGTCAGACTGGGACAGACAGTGTGAAACACCAGGACAAGGACACAGTCAGTCTGGGACAGACAGTGTGACAGGATACCAGGACAAGGACACAGTCAGACTGGGACAGACAGTGTGAGATACCAGGACAAGGACACAGTCAGACTGGGACAGGCAGTGTGACAGGATACCAGGACAAGGACACAGTCAGACACAGTGACAGCAGCCCGTGCTGGAAGGGGGTGATTCAGCTGCTCCAGTGACTCGCAGCCTGGTCAGCCAGCAGGGCACATTTTGGAGGATGGGAGCCTGCATCCTCTGACACAGACTGTGAGTCACGGGGTGACTGATGCTGGCAGCAGCACAGGGTCACGACTCCAGCCCCATTTGGGGTGGGGTGGCTGAGGTGACCAGGCTGGGCCCCTGCAGTTCAGATGGGCTGTTTTGGTTTAGGGCAGCACAGATGTTTCCTTTGCCTGTGCATGGCTCTCTCTGATCTGCAGCAGCTCAAGGCCTGGCTTATGGGAAGCTGGAATCACATGTGCATTGGGAATGGGGCACTCAGCTGGTCCTGGTGACTTTTCCTGTGTCTGAGTCAGCGTCATGGGATGGGATGGGAGGGACAATGCAGATTGTACTGAAGTTTCAATAACGATTTTCAAGGCCTCAATGAGAAAATTGTAAATGATATAAGGACTGTATGTTCACTATTAAAAGCAAGCAGGCAAGTATAAAAGCTCTTGTCTTTCTGTGCTAGGCTTCAGAAATGTCTGTTTCATGTTTATGTTGCCAGGAGCTTACTGCTACAGGCATTTAAATGCAAGTGGTTACCTGAGGGCTTCATAAGGTCTGGTCCCTATCTCTAACACAGCTCAATTTATCTGAATAATCTTTTAGCCCAATCTTCTCTTTCCAGGAAGGAGAGAAATTTGAGAGAATTATCTCCTGCAGTTCACTGTGTTTCTTGCCTCGCTTCAGTAGGTTTAAAGCAAAACCAGCTCTTTAGTACAGAGATTTGCAGGGTAGGTGTGGTGATGTGCTCCAATATCAATGTCTTGAAAAGAAAGTGTCCTGACTTATAGGTTCTTGAGCTTAAGGGAACTCATCACTAAACTGGGCTGAAGCTCTGTAACTGCCTTTTCCCCTCCACTGAATTACTGGAGTGCCAATGCAATCTTCTACATTGTAGGCAACCATAACAATTGGGATGACATCACATGTGCCTTTTGTTGCACTGTTCCATCTCTTGCTCCCCTTAATTTCAGCTACTTGCCTGCACAGAGATGATTTCCATTCCTGCTTTTCTTTCCTGCCACACTCAGGACAAGGAAAAGCAGCAGATGTAAACACAGAGCTGTCACCAGAACAAACTCATGGGCAGTATTGTGAATGCTTCAGACATGCTGTAGAAACAGGAATATTTTATTACCATTATTTTTGATTTGGCAGGGGTGTTCGTCAGTTCACATTTTTTTCCCCTGTTTTTTAAAAAAAGAGAGTTGCACTCCTGCCTGAGAGACAAAAATCTGGGCTCTGTGGCTTAATTGCTAAAATCCTAAAATAATTTGTGTTGGAAGGGTTGTGTGGAGGCCATCTGTGAGTGGGAGTGTATTGCACAGTGCCAGGGCTGTCCCCCCTGCTCTGCACAGGTGGCAGGGGCACAGGCACTGCAGTCTGCTCGTGGCATTGCTGCCTCCTTCCCTCCCACCATGACTTTTGGCTGATTGGTGCTGCTCCAGGGTGGCAGCAGCCAGACCTCTCTAGGCCCTGTAATTCAGGAATTGCAGCTGGAGTCAAGCCTTTCATAACAGGTACAAAGGATGTAAAACTTCTGTCACACCATCACTCAGTGCTTGCTGGATCTCCCCAAGGTTATCTCAGAGAACAACCATTACTTTACAGATACTGAGTCATCCTTGGGAAGTGCTTCCAGAAACTGAGCTTAAAAGACTCATGGAAGCACAGACGTCTTGATTTAGATTTTCTGTACATCCTCATTCTAATCTGGAATTTACTCCCCAAGGATATTGTCTCCCATTACCTCTATTTTTTATTACTTTATCCCAGAGGAAATTGAGTACCCTTAGCTCTTGAGAGCGTCCAGCCAAATTTTGACTGTGAGGTGAGTTAACGTGCCAATGTTTTTTGTTTTTCTTTAGGAAATCGGTGGGCTATAGTTTGCCCATCAATAGTAGCTTTATGGCCAGTAGTCACATTTTGCAGTGTGTCCTTATGCATCTCTTGCATGTTGTAGCAGCTACATGATAGTTGCCACTCATTTGGGATCTTCATTTATAGCAAAGACAACTACACACAGTATAAATAGAAATAACCACTGGGTTATCTGGGAAATAGCTCTATTAAGCATGTAACCCAGAGTAATGTAAAAACAAAATGGTTATTTTTCTCCCGCTCAGTAGCCTCTTTCTTACTGAAAGTAATGAATGCAGACAATTATCTGACAGAATACTGAGGATTTTTTTAATAATATGTAATAATGTGGCAGGAGTTAAAATTGATAAGTGAGTGTACTTAGTTTTCAGTGGAAATGCTTCAAATGTCTACTGTTGTAAGAGACTTTTGTGATGTTGACGTTGCTCCTGGCTGACATTGGCTGTGATGTTACAGGGCCAAACTAGGGCAATTAAAGAAGCTGTTCTGTTCTGCACAGTTCCCAGAGAGTGGTGGGGTGCTTGGCTCTGTCTCTGATAGCCAGAGTGAAGTCAGGTGAGGGTGAGGGCAGCCCTTGGATCCTGCAAGTGGGAGGGAAAGGCAGGGACACGGTGGGGTTTGGCAATGCCACTCTTGCTTCTGTGAGCTAGAAGAGCTAAAAACCTGGGCAGAGTGTGAGGGGGTGTATTGACATGGCAAATTGCTGTCACAACAGCTGCCTCTAATCTTGTTTTCACGTATTTATAGTGTGTAAGATAACATTTTCTCTCCAGTGAGCCCTCTGGCAGGCCCCTGGGCACGAGGGGACCGTTTTCTATCAGCATCATGTGGAGCAATACTCTGATTACTCAGAGGGGATCGTTATTGCTGCCTTGCCAGGTTTTGCCCAGTGTGTCTTCAGGTTGAATTTGAGAGCTCTAATGGCCTTGATTACAGACTAATAATGAGCTTTGATGCTGTGCTTAAACCCGGAGTGGGAAGAATAGCAAACAGAGAGGGAGCTGAAATATGGGACCATTGGGACAGTTTCCAGCTTCGACTTGTGATCTCTCTTTGTGCTCCCAGGCTTTACCCTGTCCATGACTCAATTACTTATTTTATACAAGTATGAAAGATTGCTCTAATGTGGCTGGTTCTTTGTTTCTGAGGGCTGTTTTCAGCCAATGTCCTTAGCAATTGGATTTGCTTCCACATTGTTATATCCAGAGCTGGCTTTATTTGCTGTAATTATCTGCTCCCAGCACAGCTCTGCCACACAAAGGTTTGTGCCTGTGCACACACATGTTGGAAACTGCTGCCCTTTGTGCTCTGGCTCTAGGTGGTAAAGCATAATATGGAGAGGAGGAGGAACATTTTGTGGAATTTTTGGATCAAGAAAACAGAGCTAAGTTTTCGAAGTCACAAACAGCTTTAGAGTTCCCTCACCCTCCTGTTTATGGGACAGGGAATCAAAATACTGAGAGTAAAAGGAAAGATAAACAGTACCTGCCTTTATTTCTTCCTTCCCTAACAATGTTATCTGCATAACCCTCCCCACTTTTCATCTCATTTGTTTGGGGCTTGGTTGTGCTATAAACATTAACTCAAAACAGATACTAACATCAAAAGAGAAAGCTGTTATTTTAGATTGCTTTACAGATATTTTTATATATAACCTATCTATTATACTTTATTTATTTCTTCTCTTCATTTGCTTGCTTACACATCCCAAAAGGTTTTTCCCAGTGGTTTTATCTTTTCCATTTGTCAAACTTTGGCTCTCTATCCCCGCTTCCAACTGTTCCCCTGTTGTGATTTATACAGGTTTGGGAATAATTACAGCTGTTTTCTTTAGCTGCTGCTGCATCCATGTGTGTAAGTCCCCAGGATATGTCAAAGAGCTCAAGTTTGTAAACTAGCGTGGAGAACTGATGTTAGCTCTACCCTTCAGGAAATGTAAAATCAACTATTGTGCACTGGGGTTTGTAGTTTTGTCTTGCTAAGGAGCTGAAAACACAGATTCACAGAATATTCTGAGTTGGAAGGGACTCACAAGGATCAGAGTCCAGTTCTTAATTAAGTGAATGGCCCATACAGGGATTGAACCCACAACCTTGGTGTTATCAACATCATGCTCTGACCAACTTAGCAAAACACAACCAATTTAAACTTTCTTTGTTTGTTTCCTAATTTCAGTCAAGGCTGGGAAAAGACAACACACCGAATAGTCTTTGTTCTTTACTAGGAGTATAGTTGCTGCCTTTGCCTTCCTTTTGGATTTGCTCACATATCAGCTATGGCATTCCCACATTCCCTTTAGTGCAGAGAAACCTGTCTTTGAGTCACATAAATGTAGATCAGCATTAATTACAAAGGTGGAGAATTCTCCCATGCTTAAATTAAATCTCTATCTGGTAGCATCTCAGTATCTGAGGTGCTTCTGTTAACAGAGCTGTCACATTGCCCTTGACATTGTGCCGACATTTTTATCTGTTTTACAGTTCATAAAGAGAAAATTAAGAAATACATTTTCAAAGCAGCAACTCATTTTACTTGTTTCTATTTTGGGCAGCCTGATTGGAGGCGTTTGCCAAGCTGTCAGGCCAGCTTGCCCACATTTGCAGGGGAGCTGGGGAGTGGCACTGGGCACTCATCCCATATCCTTGACTTCCAGGGTCACAGCCCTCCTGCAGTACAAGTGCTTTTCCTTTCTGCCTGAACTGGTCAGATCCGTCGTGCTCTGTTCCTGTTATGAAGTTCAAGTTGAGTAAGTGTGGCTTGTGTCCTGACTGCACTTCAGACACTTCCTGGCTGGTCACAAGGGCTGCCCTTGGGCAGGAGCAGCTTGCTCACCTTGCAGCACGGCCCTGGAGCTGGTGTGGGGCACGTCAGTGGCGTCACGGCCACCGTGATTAAATTGTTGTGAAGATAGGAAAAGCCATCTGCTATTTGTCCCCCCTGCCTGCTCGTATCAGGGAGCCTGCCTGCCAAGCCTGGCTGATGGGGTGCCAGGCTGTCATGTGGAGTGAGCATGGGGACTGGGGACTGGGTCAGGGGCTTGGTGACCCATCTGCAGGTGACACTGCACACCAGGCTTGTGGTGACCATCTGCAGGTGACCCTGCAGGCCAGGCTGGCAGTGCCCAGATTTCAGGTGACACTGCACACCAGACTTGCAGAGACCCATCTGCAGGTGACACTGTACGCCACGCTGGCAGTGCCCCAGTTTCAGGTGACCCTGCAGGCCAGGCTGGCAGCAGAGGGACAGGAGCTCTGCAGAAGGGTGTGATGGGCACTGGGGCAGCCACTGCAGAAGGGGGTGATGGGCACTGGGGCAGCCACTGCACTGCAGCCCTGAGGGCTGGGTGGGGGATCAGGCTGTGCTGATAATGTGTTCTCCCTCTCTTCACATTATGGCAGGCAGAGCTGGCCCCGTGCCTGCTCCTCTTGCAGACAGAGAATCTGTGGGACTCCTCCATCCTCACTGTGCAGGGATGACCTTGCAGTTGCTGCTGTGCCTGGGGTGGGATGCTCAACTTCAGTGGTCCTTGTAGGCCCGTTCCAGCTCAGGATATTTTGTGATCCTGCCTGTGCTGGAAGGGTTGGGGCAGGCTAGAGGGGTGTTGGTGTGGAGCCCTGGGATGAGGTGTGTGGGATGTGTGCAGACCTGCTGATTTGCCAGGATGCAAATAGTCACTGTAAATCTGTGCAAGAGTCTGAAATTCTTTGATATGTCATCCAATATACACTGGCAAACAATATCAAACTTGTTGAACAAACAAAGTGTTAAAAGAATATTACAGTTGCTGAAATATGAAGGTTAAGAACCCAAAGTTTAGGAAATGCCAAATACAAAATATCCCAGATGCTTGCTTTTTATATTTTGTGACATAAAGCCTATTTGTTATGATGATTTAGTTTTAAGGGCATGATCATATACTGTTTTTTCCAATGCTGGCCTTATAGAGCAGCAAGTTTGCAACCAGTTATTTAATAGTGTGTTTAATTAAGGAAGAACAGGATGTGGTATGTGAGACTCTCAGCTTTATTTACTGTACTTAACTAAATACCTCCCTAATGGCAAAATTTGTATTTTTCTTCCCTCCTGACACCCTCTTGGATTTTTCCTGGTGTGTGCTTCCCAGTGCATAGTGCTGATCAGTTTAATATCTAAATACTGTATTGGCAGTAATGTGCCTTCACCTGATCTCTGGATGAGGTTTGATGGGTTATGGGTCTCTGTTACTTGAATATGGGCCTGAAACACTGGGAAAGTTAAAATTAGTATTTTACTAACTTCATGCCTAAAATGTGAACCTGATTTTGGGGCATACACTGTGTAGAACTTTACAGGTTCAGAACTTCCATGTCCTAATGCTCTCTCTCTTCCTCTCTGGGTGTTCATCCCAGTCCTGTTACCATCACTGGCTCTGCTCTTCACACCTTCCTCTTTGGAACCAGTTTCCATTTCCACGTCCTTCCATAATCCATGCTCCCAGCCCCCCATACGGGTTTTCTCTTTGAGCCTTGTTATCCTCCCTGCTGCTTAGAATCCTCCTTTTGTTCGTTGTGGTCCCCGTGGGCTGGGCAGTGCTCAGTTCTGCTGCTGGGCTGGTCCCTCACTTGTGGGAGCAGTGTAGTGCTCAGGAGCACAGACTCAGCAGACCTCAACTGCTGAATTTAAGCATTCTTATGGAGCATGTGCAAAAAAAAAAGTGATTTTAACATCAGCTGTGTTGTGTTTTCAGAAAAAACATGTTAAACTTTATTCTGGCACAAACATAACTACCTTGCCCAATCCCGAGTTCCTTGTTCAAAGCTCTGGAGTGCCTGAGCTGTTGAAGCAAAGGTCACTGCTGCTTTTTGGACATGGCTAAGTGATGACATATGGTTCTGCCTTGGTTCTGGCATTTTGGCCAAAGCATTCCAAAATTTCCAGCCTGAGGTGGGCACTGGCAGTGTGTGCTTCATATGAGAGTGTTAATGCTGGACAAAATGATCAGCAGCTGAGAATGAGGTATTGGAGTGAGGAGTCTATCAATGGGTTTTAAAAAGTTGACAATGATGTTTAGAAGAATGATATGTGCTATTTAATTCTTTCCTAATGGAGTTTGAACTCCCTGTGATCAACATGGGTGGTGTAGGCACAGTCCTGCCTGTCCCAGTGTGTTTGGGCAGCAAGTGCTAGTGGTGGGTTTATAGGATGAATTCTCATTGATCTTTGCTAATGCCAAGTTAAAGCTTTGGTATTTGCTAGTGCTCTGATTTTTTCACGGGATGCTAATTACTCCTTTGAATTGGAATTGCTTGTTCAGTACAGGGTAAGAGAGATTGGGATTGGTGATGCTGTGCTGCAAATAGTGTCGAACTTTTCCTGTTTATGTCGTCGTGCTGTTCTGGTTTTCTCAGGTCAAATTCGATATTACCACATTTTTATTCAGCTCACAATACATGTGTGAGTGCACACATGCATATGCATACACAGCTGCAATTTTTTTATTGTACTAACAGCAGTACTGTCCAGGAGAAATTTTTTTCCTAACATCATGATGGAAACGTGATGATGATTTTGGAAATTGCTGCAGCTGTCTGAAAATGTAAAAGAAAAGACAAAATAGAAACACAAATATTTTGCGTCTGTGCAGAGACTAAAAGGTAATTAGCCAAGGGTAAATAAATGGCTTTGTTTTGAAAGACCCAGAATAGTGACCCAAAATGTTTTGAAAGGTTTTCTGGATGATGGCATTTCTGTGTTCAAAGTTTCAGTCCAGAAATCTCAGACAAAAGTGATAACTGTTGGCAGGGGAGAACAGTGGAAAGTTATGCCTGCAATAGGAAATCATCTCACTTTTAAAACTGAACATTGCCATTTCAGGTTTTAATTTTGATAATTAGCAGTAGCAGCTCATCCTGAAATTGCACTTCTAACAGTAGGTGGTCCAAAACTGCATAAGGTAACTTAATATGCCCTTTTTTCCTGAGTCTGTAATTGGAAAAAGACAGGAACAGCTAACTGCTATTAATTGCACAAGCTATTTACAGCACAGAAAAATTGGTTTCTCGTTTGTATACATGCAGAACAGTGTTAGCCCTGCTGCAAAGTGCTGCACTTCAGAGGTTTTGCTCTAATATTGAGTATCAAATATTAATTCCTGTATCAAGTCCTGAGTATCAAAGACTAATTCCCGTTACTGAAGGTCTGCCTTGGCCTGTACTTCACAAGCCCTTAGCCAGCACACCTCACCTGGTTCCCAGTTTGGAGTTAACTATTCCCCAGGGCTGCTTTTCTTCTGTGTCCTTGTAAAATTCCTCTCACCTGCCCAGTGGATACAGCAGCTCCTTGTGTGGGATCTCTCATGGCTCACTGTGTTCCTGCCAGCCAGGTGCCCCCAGACCTGTGGAAGATGCACATCTCTCCTGGATTGTGTTACACCAGCTCTGCCTGTGCTCTGTAGGTGAAATTGGGATGCTGAAGAGTCTGCTGAGAATGCAGCAGATAGCCAAGGAACTTACTGAGATGTCCTGGTGCTGCAGGTTGCACATATGTTGTACCTTAGGGTGAAAACATGCACTGTTGTTTGCATTTGGTGTCGAAATTGCTGTTAATGCAGGCTAGGTTAATGTAAATTGCAAATCCTAGATGTAAGCATCTGTTCACATAATTCAAAGTGATAATACATTTGTATTTGTGAGAGATCTGAGAGAAGAACTGAAAGGAAGATCACACTTAAACATGTGCTAACATTTTCCTCCTAAAATGTGATCTGCTGGCCCTCCTGCCTAAGCAGTTTCTTGTGATGGACCGGGTTATTGTTCATAGCTGGTTTCCACTTTGAGTTCTTCCAGCAGATACTAATGGAATTTTAAATTTTTTTTCTCTTTTATTCTATTGGGAATAGTTGGGCTAATTCAGATTGAAAGGGCCTTCAGGAGGTCTTCAGTCTATCCTAATGTGAGATCAGACTACAGTGCTCAAGGCCTTATTCAGTCAAGCCTTTCAGGAGTGACAAAATTGAATCGATGGATGCCCAGTGATGTGATCCTGAACAAACTCTAGCAGCGAGATAAGGAGATATAGAGCTGGTTACAACTAAAGTTTGCCTTGATTCTTCAGAAAGCCAGAGGTGCAAAGCTTTGAGCTATAATTGAAGGTGGAACAGATGCTGCACGTGTATTGGAACTTCACTGTGGATCCCCAGCTAAAAAGATTTATCATTTCCCAGTTAATTTCCAGATGATCTTTTTTAACGTGCTGAGGGTAGCAGATGTGTTTGTTGTATCCCACTCTTTAAAGTCATTTTAGGAAGTTAAGCAGATGGATGCCTTTTGAAATTCAGCAGCTGTAGCAGCGTTGCTCCATGTGCCAACCGGGATGGAAGGAAGCAGAGCAGCTGAGCAGTGACGAGCTGACCCACTTGCCAACAGCCAGAAATGTTGTGACAGGAATGATTGACTACACCTGCTTTTACAGTGGAATCAGTTGAGTTTCTAGACAGCTGGGCAAGCTTGAATACAGGTTGTTTTACCGCTGGAATAAACAAAGCTGATGTTAATTCTCATACAGGAGGTGATTATGTCTCAAAACACAGAAATTCATTCCATCATTTGTGTGCCATTTATTTGAAAAAAGGTTGTGTGTTACAGTGTCCTTGCTACTAAAATTTCAAGAGGAAATAGGAAATTCAGAAAATTTCTCTCAGTGCTATGTCTTCAGTGTGTTGTTTGTTGTCCAGTGATAAACATCAGCCAGATCTTCAACATGGCCATGGGGTGCTTTGACACTGATACCTTCCCAAAATATTCCAGACAGTGAGAGCAGTGTTGTTAAAAATCATATGATAGGGTGTGTAAAATAAATGCAAGGCTGTCAGGTCTTCATCCTGTACTGTAAACCATTGAGTTCAGTACAGCATCATGAGTGGCAAGAAACCTGTCACCTTTAAAAAAAATAAAATTGATTAAATGTTGAAATATCAAAGCTGTTTAACACAACAGACACGTCACTAGTCATTACAGTGGGATCCTCCTTTGATTTAGTAGGAAACAAAATATTAGGACAGCATTCATGAGTAGGTTTTTATGTCAGTTTTGGGTGGTGGATATTAAAAATGCTTGAAAAAATCAGTGTTAGAACAGCACAGGAGGGTTAGTCATCAGTTTGCTAATGGGGGAACAGAGGAAATATAAGGAAATTCGAGAAGGGAAGCTTGATCCTGCCATGCATGAGGCTGCACAATGGCCCTGCAGCGCTTTAAATTTGATTATTCTGTCCTAGGTTAATAGAGAGATTAAAGAATAACTGTTTCCTCTACATTTCCTTACAAAATGCATTTAAGATTTCTGGTTTAAAACTGAGTATGATGTTCAGCAGGTGCAAGTAAACCACTCCCTCAAATGGACATGTGGTTCTTAAAAATAAAATTAATTACTACTTTTTGCTGGCTTCCTCCCCCCCCCCCCCCCCCCAATTTATGTGTTAGGTAATCCTCATAAATTCCCTTGCTATATCATCACATTGGGGATGGAAGTTGGTTTTGGGGATGTTGACTCTCAAGAATGGTCATGGCTGTTGGGTTGATGGTTGACTTATGTCTGTGCAAATCTGAAGAAATTTCACTGACCTTTTTGATTTAAGAATTTGAGTAGAAGCATTACCCCAAAATTTAGCTGACTAGGATGTGCTTTTATTTTCCATAAACATCAACTCAGGACAAATCTTTCTTTAAAGGAGCTGTGGAGGTAGGCAGCGTTCATTTCAGGGCATTATTTTAAGCACTTTCTGTGTTTCCTTTGATACCACTGTGAGCAATCTAGGTTTGTATATTATTATTTTTAACATGTTCAGAAATAGCTGGTGTTCATAATATTGCAATTAGTGCCATTATATGGTGCATTGCAGGTGACTTCCAGCAGAGAACTGCTGCTGAATGGTTGCCCTGTGAAAATGCTCACTTTTTTTTTGGGTTCTAGGGGAAGAGTGGCTGCCTGCAGGCTTGGGTTGTGAAGTGTGCTTGGCAAAAACTGGAAGTGTAGGATGTTATTCATCACTCCCTGATATCAGCTGTCAGTTGGTGAACACCACAAGCTCTTTTTCCATGACTCCAGAACTGCACTGTGCAGCACCAGCTGAACTGGATGCTTGGACTCAGTAGACAAGAGGATTTTTTAATACAAATTGGTAGGAAGTGTGTACTGAGGGGAATGGAGATAATGTGAGTGTATGATAGGATTGGATCATTCTGTAAAGAAGATTTTGATAAATACTTCAAATTTGGAAGGCAAACTCTGACGTTGGCTGTAGAGAAACTGCATTGATTTAGGGGAAGTGAAAATCTGGTCCTTGCCACTTAGTTTGTGTAGTGATACTTTGCTCTTTACAAAATAGCTGAAGTTGCTTAATGATAATCTGGCCAATTTGTGTTTGTTCAGAAGTGCTGATGTGGGAGAGACTGATGGCAGCTGAAGCTGGGTTGGAATGCTTAAGCAGATCCAGTTGTAAAAAGGCTTTGAAATACAGCCTTTTCTTCTGATCTGCTTCTCACATGGTTTCTACCTTAAGGCTCTGACAACTCTTCCAGATGATGGAGCAGGTGCATTTGAAACGTGCCAGCAAGGTTACAGAAGGTGACTACCTGATGATGTGAGGCTGTTACCTTGTAAGTGGTGGCTATTTTTAACATGCCACTTCTCGAGAGGGTAGAGGGAATAGCAGCAGAGGGAAGAGAGTATTTTTCAGGTCCTCTCCTTCATATATCATCTTAACTTGATGGTTCTTAAAGTCAGGAGTAGTTTGTGGTATTTATATCATCATCACCATCACCTTTCTTCTGAGATGTGCTCATTAGTCACAGATGTTTGCTTTTCCAAACATATGAAGCCATAGGCAATGTCAAGTCAGGCATAAAATAATATAGGAGCTAGTACCATTAACCTTGAGGAAACAAAGGACACATGAATAGATTAAGAACACCCAGATGCACATCTCTGTTGGGAAGACGTGATCTGCAAGTTTCTTTCCAAAATGGTGTTGCAATATTTATTCCAGGTGCTGTTAGTGGCATGGAGAGATGATGTCCATTGTTATGGTCACAGACACAGAGATGTGCAAGTCGAGGTGAGCTATAGGCTGGCCTGACAGAGCTCCTCTGTTAGGATCATAAAGATTATTCATGTGTATATGCTTTACACAGTGGTCACTGCTGTGACCATGGCATAGACAAACAGAAAGCATCTAAATCTTACACCCCCACAGAAAGCATTAATTCAAATAAGCTCTGGCATTCCTCATCCCTTTCATTCCTGTTCCTGATGAGTTTAAGTCTGAGGAATGAACTTTACAGAGAGATGGACCTTTCCAAAGCCCCTCACAGAACCCCTATCAGTGTGTGTCTCAAGACAGCTGGGCCCAGTTTTTATTAGATTGTGAGAAACTGATATGGCTACAAATCCAAAAGCAATGGGAGTGTAATGAATTCAAAGCTGTGAGTGTGCATTTGCTGTGACAGTAGAAACTTATGAAGCTATTGAGTGAAGCACTACTACAGGCTTACAAAACCATGAAGTGCTCTGGTACAGAAATGGGATTAAATGTGAGCATTGTTCAGAAGATGCTAATTTTAAATGGTGCCATTTTCTGTCACCATGCAAGAGCATCTGCTTCTATCACTAGTGTGGCCAGTGAAATTTCCTGTGTATTTTCTGCAAATGAATGGAACAGATGTTCCTGTCCAGGTGGAACTGGGCTTGTGTATTTTTACAAATTTTACACTGTTATAAAATGAAGTGGAATTAAACCCACTGTGAATTAGAAGCATATCAGGGGATTACAAATGGAATTTTATATCAGAATTAGTGTAATGCAGACAAGATTTCTGTCAGAAGAACTGGGAACAGAACCAAGGTTTCCTCCTCTTCTCACTGCTCTATATAAAGAACTCACATGTACAGATTATAACTGCTGTGGTGAGAGGATGCCAAATTATATAATGCTTCTATCCACATTCCTCTTTCTAATCTCTACTGTTCCCCTTGAGGGAATACAACAAGAAAATCATGGGGTTTACACCTTTACTCCTCTACACCCTTACGGGGTCTTTCATAGAATGGTAACGTGAATGTACTGATGGGATCAGGTTTTTCCATATTTGATACTGGTCAGGGACAAAAGATGGATGTGAATGTGCAAAATGCCTGCAGTGCCAAAAATAGATCCATATTTATTCCTGTCATAACTTCACTTAAGTTGATGGAGCTGTGCCAAAGCCAAGCATGCCCACAGTCTATAGGACAGCTGCCTGGCAGTAGTAAAGCTTAATGAGAATGGGTTTGAGAGAACAATTGAACCCTCTAAGTCTGACACTGTGTGGTGACATTTTGGGGACATTCACCTCGACTTGAAATCATTTTTCTGGGAGATTTCAGATACACCCTTAATGCCTAAAAGCTGAGGATAGTGTTGATCAAGGTATTTTCAAGCCTTGAGTTCAGTTCCATCAGCGGTTCTGAATCACCAGACCAGCTAATGAGGTGTTTTAATTGATAGCATAATTCTACATGGTTTTTCCATTTAGGCTAATGTAACATTTGGCTTCGTTGAGGATGAATATTAACCACAAGTTGAAAGGAAGGTCTGATTCTCTGATCTTTTGCTACTTTTCATCAAGCTTTTAATTTTGCTTGCAATACCCACATGCAATCCATAGAGGCATTTTCTTTCCACTTGGGTATAGAGACTCTGTTTTGTTGTTAATTGATAATGTGTGAGCTGTGGAGGCAGCTTCAATGGTTTTACTGTTCCAGAAACGTTCATCTCATTCATAAAGATCATCTGTTCAAGAGCAGTCAACCCTGGGCTTTTGTTCTGTTTACTGGCTTTATTTTGGGCAATGTGCTGACTTGCCTACAAGCTCTTGAACTACAGAGCATTCAAATAGTTTCCTCTGGTGTGTTAAGTTCTTGAGTTCACATGAGCCTGCTCACTAAAATTTTGAGAGTATTAAGCCAGTTCTCAACACCAGAGTCTTGGCACTTGAGCTGACACTCCATGGTGCTGAGCAGTCACAGCTTGAATCCAAAGCAGTGATACTTTCTGAGCTTCAAAATCAGCTGTATAAGCCAAATCAGTAGGGTTTATTGTGGTTTCATTGTGTTTTTTTTTTTTTTTTTGTTTTGTTTTTTTTTAAATCTAACAGGGAAGTAAAGTGCTTGTTTATAGGATTTTTCCTTCCTTATTCCCCCATTTGGGGAGTGGGTGGATGCTCCCTGGACTACAGGCAGATAAGAAGGGGATGTTGTGGTTATTCAGGCAAAGATACTCATCATACTTAAAGCTGCAAGGGAATTTCTCCTAGTCAGAGGCTTACCCAGCATTTCTGGGAAGGAATGAAGCTCTTGCTTTTTGTTTATATAGCTTGCCTCCTTTTTAAGATTACATACTCCTAGCTTAGACACAGAAATTTGGGTGATTCAAAACAGGGGAAGGGAAAACTGGGCCTTTCAAAGAAGATAAGAGATAGGTTCCCTTTGACTGTCTGAGAGAAGAAGTTTCTTTTAAAAATCCTAGCCTTAAAAACAGATAAATGAATTTGTTAGACGAGAACAACAACAACAAAAACAACACAAAACCAAAACAAAACCAAAAATCCAGACAACCTAAAAATCTGTCACTTCCAAAGACAGACCAGAATTGATGTTGCCAATCTTTGCATATAAAGCCTGTAATATGATGCAATTTATGATCTCATGGTGTGACTGCACTGCCACTGGATACAGCAGCTTGATTTCAGTGCCATTATGCTGTGATGTTTAGATATATAAAGGAAAATATGTATAACATAAAAACTTCCCGAGGTTTTAGATGACAAAGGATGCTTAGATGCAAATTGAATCCATGAGAGAAGCAGTAATTCTAGGTCACTCCTCAAATGTGTTATCAGGAAATGTGTTATTTGGGGAAAAATGAGTTCATCTCACTGATTTGGCAAAATAACTGTCAGGATCATAGACTGAGTGTATTCAGAAGAAATCATCTTCAGTAGACTGAACTGCATGATGAGAAATCAGTAAAACTCCTCTGAGTGTCTGAAGTGGAGTATTTCAATCCACCGTCATCAAAGGATCAGATCCCATAACTGTCAAAGGAACAATGAAAGGAATCCTTTCCTTTTGGTCAGATTAACTTTGTGGCTGTTTTGATATCCTGTACCCTGGCCAGTTTCCCAAGATAAAAACAGAAAAACAAAAACTGGCAATTTGGGTGCAGCAGGAATTGGTGGCTTGAACCTCATAAAACGTGTAAGTGAATGTAAAGCCGTCAATTAGATTTTCTAATAGCTTTTAAAGCTTACTGTATTTTATCACAGACCTAAAATTAGCCTGGTTTTCAGGCCTGGATCTTTTCCAAGGTGTTCATACTGGAGCCCAACCTTCTCTTAGCCAACAAGGCTGAGTTCTCAGCATGGAAAGGTGGAAATGGTGTTGGAGCATTTGACACATTTCTGCTGCAATAACTACCAGTCCTCTCAGACAGTAAATTCACATTCTTTATTGAATTGTAGGGTTTTGAAATGTTCTGTATAGCTGTGTTTAAGCATACATTGTGCACGGTTATGACAGAACATTAGAAGATTTGTTTTGGTAGGATCTCAATAAGATGGATGAAGAGGGATTTCAGATGTGTGCTTTCCCATCTGAAATTGGTGGATAGAGATTGAGGTGGAAGCAGTTACTTAAAAAAACAGCTACCATAAAATTTGCCCTTTTGTAGTTACTACAAAACAGCCTGCAGAAGTGATACACGTGAAAGCAGATGTGCTGAAAACATCCCAGCAACAGCCAAAACTCAACATGTGAGCTTTGTATGTACTGTGGGAACTTGAATTACATTTTGCATTGCAATGTTGAGGAAGAATAGTACTTGATAATAAGTAGAGCACAATTTCTGAATTTAGTTTTTTGTTCTGCCACTTAGTCACTGTGTAACCTTGGGTAAGTCATTTAAGACGACATCTGCAGAAAGATTCAGCAATGCTGTCTTCATCCTGGAGACACCTACAATATAATCCAAGAAATGCCTCTTTTTTCTATCTGAAAGCATCTCAGATCTAAAAACCTGAGGTTTGCACACTTAAAACTTCCTCAAAAGACTGGGTGTTAAATAGGCAGATCCCAGCTCCCCTTGCCATGAGTGATGGAGCATGATTGAGCCTGCCTTCCCCAAGCACTGCTTGCCTGGATGGAGCAGGGGCAGTGGGGCTGGGCTTCCTCTGTCCTGCTCAGTAGCTTCACCCAGTGTGTATTTCAAACATTTCAAATGTAGGTTCATGGCTTCTCTGGATGTCCCATTCCTAGAGGTGTTTCAGGCCAGGTTGGATGGGGTTTTGAGCAATCTGGACTAGTGGAAGGTGTCCCTGCCCGTGGCAGGGGGTTTGGAACTTTTATTCTGTAAGATCCCTTCCAACCCAAACCACTCTCTCCTTCCTTGGATCACTCTTGTTCTTGCCACACAGGCAGTGGTTTAGGGATTCAGTATTTGGAGAGTGGATGAGGGTGGCATTAAGGAGCTGAAGGAAGCAGCCCTGCTCTGGAAATAAAGCAATTAACTGGTAGTGTGATGAGGATGTGATTTAAATGCACCTTTTGCTTGCATGTCTCATGCTGTTTTTAAGAATGTTATTCTGAGGCACTCTCCCTATAATCATAGAATTGTTAAGGTTGGAAAAGACCTCCAAGATCATCAAATCCAACTGTTATCCCAGCACTGCCACTAAACCATGTTCCAAGTGCCATATCCATGTGTTTTTTGAACATGTGCTTCCCTGAGCAGCCTATTTCAATGCCTGATAATCATTTCAGTGAAGAAATTTTTCCTGATATCCCTGGCACAACTTGTGGCCATTTCCTCTCCTCCTGTCACTTATGGCTTGGGAGCAGAGCCTGACTCCCACCTGAGTACAGTGTCCTCCCAGGCAGTTGTAGAGAGCCAGAAGGTCCCCCCTGAGGATCCTTTTCTCCAGGCTGAGCACCCCTAGCTGCTTCTCATCAGGCTTGTGCTCCATTCCCAGCTTCATTCCCTTCTCTGGACACACTCCAGCCCCTCAGTGTCTTTCTCGCAGTGGGGGACAAGTCAAGGCTTTAACCGGGCACTGTGGCACTGTAGGTGCTGGTGCTGAGCCCCCCCTTGGTGCCTCGATTTGCACAGTGATAATGTCCCACTGTGCAGGATGGTGCAGGTGTGCGCAGGAAGGGGAATATGTGCAGCTCTGGAATGTGTCAGGATGAACGGGAATGAATGCGGGATCCGGGGCTTGTAACGGATCCTGGCATCCAGCGAGCAGCGTCGGGAGGGACCTGCGACACCGAAAGGCTCCCCAAAGCCAAGCGTTGCTATAATAGGGCCGGATTACTCACTGTGCTTATTCAAATTCCTGTTGATGCTGGCAGCGGGAGTTTTTCCCGAACAGCCACGAACAATGAGTCACCTCCAGGTGTTTTGATTTGAATTTTTTTTTTTTTTCCTTCCATATTTCAAAAAGAAACCGGTCCACGGCTCGCTCCGTGCCGCTCCCCCGGAGCATCCGAGCGAGCATCCATCCATCCATCCATCCATCCATCCATCCATCCATCCATCCATCCATCCATCCATCCATCCCTCCAGAATCCCTCCATCCCTCCAGAATCCCTGCCCGCCGCGGGAGCCGAGGCCGCTCCTCCCCCTGCGGAGAGAGAGGGAGCGATTTCTCCGTTATTTTTTTTTTTTTTTTTTTTTTTGGTCGTCGCTGCTCGGAGCGGGCAGGACCAGCCCGGGTCCCGCCCTGGTGCCGGCCCCCCCGGGATGCGCCGGGCGAGCAGCGCCGGCCGGAGCCGCTGCTCGGAGGGAGGGAGGGAACATGAGCTGCCGGCTGCTTTCCCTTCCCTCTCGCAGCTGAATCGCTTTCATTTTTAAATTCTATTTTTTTCTTTTTTTTTTTTTTTTTTTTTCCTCCACCCCCCCCACCCTTTCAGGTTTTTATGCTCAGCGCCGGGGGAGCCGGGAAATTTTGTGGCCACTGACATATTTTGATTTAAAAATCGCTGTCAGTGGACGTTTCTCCTTCTGCTCCGGCATCGTTGTCCTGTTCACAGCTATTTAGGCTTAAGAAGCTTGATTCTCTAAGGCTTGTATCCAAGGGCATCAGTCATTAACACACTGAGCTACATCTGCTTCTTGGCTAAGACTGAAGAAAGACATCTTAAGCTGGAAATCCTGCTCGCTCACTCTCTAGTGCGTACGGAAGGGGAAGCATATGCAGCAGCAGGTTCCTTTTTTTTTTTTTTTTTTTTTCTCCTCCAAAGGCTGCCTCACTTTGGAGATGCAGTGACAAGATAATGGAGTGAAAGTCTCTCGTTTCCAGGCAAGAAAATTACAGGAGTCAGATAGAGAAAAGAAGGAGCAAGTTATATAGCAGAAATAGGAAAGAGGACAGTAGTAAAGAATTGAAAATATAATTAGAGGAAACAGGTGGAAGGCTGGCACAAAGCTGGGAGATATTTTGGACTGAAAGTGGCGTGTTTTTTTTTTTTTTTTTTCTTTTTTTCTTTTCTCCTTTCCCTTTTAAAAAAACTTTTTATTTTTAATTGGTTTTATTGTTGATTTTAAATTATAAGCTGATTTTGGAGACCTCTGCTGTAACTAGGCTGCTTTAGAGTAGAACAGCTTCCCCGGCGTGTCATTTTCTCTCTCCCTGCCTGCTGTCTCTGCTGTTGCTGCTGCTGACAGAAACGTGTTAGGAAAGCAGAAAGAGAAAATGCCAGCCATCCTGGTAGCCTCCAAAATGAAATCGGGACTACCTAAACCCGTACACAGCGCTGCTCCAATCCTGCATGTCCCAACGGCCAGGACCATCCCACAGCCCTGTTACCTGAAGTTTGGGAACAAGGTGGAGGTGACGAAGCCATTGTATTCCAGCCAGATTCCTCTCAAATCTTCCAATGGACAAGAAAACGCAGGAGATGGCCTCCCAGCAAGGAAGAGTAGCTCGGTAGAAAATGGATTTGACACACAGGTTAGCAGGCACCAAATACTGGGGAGGTGTATGTGAGAATTTATTTCTGTGTTGAGAGTGTGCAGCAGGTTTTCTGGGGTAAATAGCAGTGTGAGAAGGGGTGTGTGTGTGTGTGTGTGTGTGTGCTAACATCTGTCTGCAGTGGTGGGATGTTTTATATTCCACACAGTGGCATGTGTAATTGTGTCAGCATGATGGAGCTGATGGTGGGGTGCTGAGGGATGGGGCTGCGGGTGCTGCTTGCCTGTGCTGCCTTCTCCATCGCCTCTGCTTGAACTTGGGGAGATTTACAGGAGGGAGGTGGCAGAGATGTTGTTTGTGGGGTGTGTTCTTTGTGTGCTTTCTGTAGGTGCTAAGTGTAAGGGCTGGCTGGTGTGCCTGGGCTGGGGGAGGATTGCTGATTATGTTTTGTGTTCGGTCATGTACTGTACCAGAGCACTAGTTGTGTGAATGTTCCGTGTTTGTAGCTGTGTGGGGAGTGAATGGGAGGCAGTGCTTGATGCTAGATTACAATATGCATGTCATTCAGTGCAGCTAAATTAAACAGATTATGTAGGAAATGAACACTTAAGTGGAATTGCCGGTATAATGCTATATGTGCATGACATCATAGATGCAGCACATCACCAATACACGTATTTTAGGTTTAGGTTTCCCTTTCATCTGTGTCAGTCTTCCAATGTATTTTTATATATGCTGCTTGCTGTATAGGGAGGAGAAATGCCCGATGGTTTGGTTTCTGTGGGCAGGGTGAGGCTGTCAGCGTGGCCGGGGCTGCCCTGCACTGCCGTGCCCCGGTGAGCTCCGCAGCAGCGTGGGCACAGCGTGTGTTACTGTGCTACAGAGGGAGCAGAGCAGATGGGCTGCTGCAGCAAGCACAATTGATTGCTGTGCTACAGAGATGGCTGGACAGCCCCGAGATGTGTTTTGGCAACAGCCACAGACGTTACACGCTGCTCCTGCCAATATCCGAGCCCGGCGGAAGGTGATACCATTATGCTGAGAGAGGGAAATGATGACAGAGACTCACCTGTTTTTTTTTCCTTCTTCGAGGAATAATGGATCATCCCTACCACCTAGATTCTGCAATCTGTGGCCTGGTAACCCTGTTCCCTTCAGACAAGTGTGCCTACCGATTGGGCATGTTTGACCGCGTGCCCTGATTTCGGGATGTGCTGCACTTGGGCTGCTGGTAGACAGGGTGACGTATTGGCCAGACTGATGTGACTGGAGCAGCTCCTGAGGGACTGAGAGCAGGAAAAGGAGACAGCCAAGCATCGATGCAGGGTAGTGGCAGCAGACAGAACGACCTGTGCATCACATCTTGCCCCTACAAGAGAATCGAGTGCTCTCTCTCACTTGTGCCTGGGTCTGTCCTTGTGATTATGAAACGTCAGCAAAATCTCATTATCTGCTGCCCTTTCTCTCACACATGCCATGGTTCCTGCATGGAAATCCACATTGCTGAAAAAGTGGTTGTTATTCAGAAGCACTTTCTCATCTTGTAACAGATTATGCTGGCAGAGATCTGCCAGTGGGAGCTGTTTGCAGCAGTAAAGGCAACACTATGGTGCTTTTTAACCCTTATAATGATGTGGAACAAACCCCATTTTTGTAGTCTGATGATGAAAGGGCCTTGTTATATTTGAACAAGGAGTGATTTTGGCTAAGGAAATGTCAGATAATTTTAATAATTTTACATTTTTAATTACTTCAGCAGCAGGAGAAAGCTTAAGCTTTGCATTCTCAGTAACCTCCTCTGGCAGGCAGTCTGAGCAGATGATCAGCACCTTTTAAGGTGTGAACCAGCGAGGGTTTTTTCACTACCTATTATCTTGAATAAACACAGTAATTTTTTATTGTTCCTATAGATCCAGCTTTGATCCTTCTGCCCACGAAAGCATGCAGGGTTTTGCCATTCAGGGTGGTCATTTAGAATGGCAGTCTATATCTAAAGGGAGATTTTTCCAGATGTGTTTGTATCAAGGGCACTGTTCGTTCCTTTTCCTACCATTCCTCCCTGCCAAGGGAGGAGGAACTGGATGGATGGAGAGCTGCCAGGTGATATGTCAGCAGCTGAAGCACTTTTATCTTGGAAGACCTTCAGCTGCATTCAGGTATAGAAGTGCTTTCTGGTAATATGCCTGGTAAGGTTTAATTTTGAAACCTCACCTGTCTGAACATCTTGAAAACCTGAGGGAGATCACTTTGCTTCTCTGGGTGATTTATCTGAAGTACCAATGTGACCCTCACCATTTTACTGGGCAGGCACCTGGCATCACCTGAGAGGGAGAGAAGTTACATTTTTACAGTAGAATGTAGAGTTTAGATCCACAAGCTGGATCAATGCAGAGTGTTTTGGCTCCTATCTTCTGTAGTTCTTGGTCCCTATGCAGAATTTTCAGCCCACAAGGAAGGACATCCTCCTGTGTGGGTGGAGGGAGAATGAGAGATTGTGTCACTTGGACCAGTTCTCTTGGTTCTGGGAGTATTTCAGGGAGTTGTTCTTAATCCCATTGAAGTGGGTCCTTTTTGCACTATATAATACGAAATTCAGTGGCTTATTTCACTGATTATTCTAGAGAAGATGCTGTGTCTAGAGTATAATCCAGAAGCCACCATGTGAGGATACCAGGCCACGTTCTCATGCTGCATTGCTGTGTTTCAAGCCACTTACACACCATGGCAAAGCTTCATGAGCCTTTTTTTGGTGCTTTCTAGAACCTGATTCTTCAGAGAACATGAGCAGTGCAGGTGGTATTCATTAAAGTACCAATTTTTAAAAAAAACAGCTGAAAATCAAGATATCACACTCACAAATGTGTTATCAGTGAAAACTTCTAAATATTTTGCTAATTTTGTTCCTCTTGATATGGTTTTACATTTGTAAGCTGGATTTTATAGTAACTGGAAATTTTGTGCCTTAAGGCCTTATAAGGGCAGTGTGTTTTTTAAAATGCTGTGCAATTTATAAAAAGCATACTTCAGAGTATTTCAGAAGCACTTTCCAAAAAAAGGTCTGCAGGTTTTAGCATCAGGCCCATTGTAAATGCTAGTTGGAAATCTTAGGTTGATGAATCATGGCAATATCATTCCTATTTTACTGTTACTGATATACACACTCTCTTTTTCCATATTAAATCCCCTGTGTTGTGCACAACAGTATCTGACTATTGCACTGCTGCTTATTTTGTCTGATTTGAAAACACCACCAATAAATTGTACTACCCATATTTAGAGAGAATTGTTTTGGAAATATTTGACTTAGTTACCAGAGAAACTTCCGTTGAGTAGATAGCAAGATTGTGATCTCTCATTTACAAAATGGTATTTCTCAGTGGTTCTGAAAAAGTCGGATGCCTTTGGCTACTAAATTTGCATTATTTATTTAAGAAAGAAGTCATTACCCATTAGGAGTCCGTGGTCGTGGTGTAATTGTGCAATGCAAGAAGGAAGATGCCATTGCAGGCTTGCAGTCTGCTGCCATGTCATTGTGTGAATGTCACTGAAGGAGATGTGCATTTGATTACTGTGTCTGTTGCTGCTATGTTGTATCCTCCAACTTCTTGATCTTCTTTCTCCAGAGAACCCAAAAAATGGTCATTGCTTGTACCTTAAGTAAGTGAAGCAGCACTAAAGGCACCATGACCTTGCTAAATGGTTGGTCCCACCCTTCCACTGGAACACTTCAAGTAAAGAGACATCTGTTTAACCTGGGTTTCAAGTATGTGTGTTCAGCAATCACCTGTAATTGTGCTTAGTTTGGCTGGTGGGGGGTAGGAATTGGTATTTCTGTGCAAACTTCTTTGCAATATTCATTTGCTGAAAAGCAGACAGTTGCCCTCTCCTGGTGGACGTGGCAAGCAGGTGCTCACTGGGTGTGATGTTCTCCTTCACTTTATCTTTCCCTACACTAGGCAAAGCCTAGGATTTCTAAAACTCTTGCAACTCCTCATGCTATCTACTGTACTCTTCAGTTTCCCTAGACTCCTTTTTAAAAAAGTAATTCAGTTTAAAACTGATTTAAACTGGCTAGATATCATTGTCTGAAATCAAGCTAGCTAGCTCTCTCTGCTAGATTTTTCTTCATATTGCTTTCCCAGTTTGTGAAGATCTTGTTGAGTTGGGCAGCCTGGATCTGGAGTGTTCTAGATGTCTCTATTTTCTAATCTTACACTAGATTTTTCACCTAGAGATTCTTTCCTAATTTGTCAAGATCATCTACATCTGGGGTGTGCTCTAAAAGCATTTGCCACTCCTGTTGAGGTTAAAAATATCTCTGTTTTTTTTCCTCATTGCCCATTCTGTAGCCCAAGTAATGAGGAGGGTCTGGAGGCTCTGTGGCAGCTCCCTGATATAGATGTAAATGGAGTGGATAGCCATTCCCAGGTTGTGGCACACTGCTGGCACGTTCCAGGGAGTTTTTCAGTCAGCTCTGTGCTGCTCTCAAACTGATTAACTTCATAGGTTCCTCCAGTATTTTTCCACACTTCAAATTCAGGCTCACATCAAATGTTTGATGAGCCACATGTGACCCAAATTCTGTGGGCTATCAGTTTCCCTTCTCTGCCTCACTCCCCTTGTGCCCATGCCATTAGCAATCCAAATGAAGCCACATAGTTCAGATATTAGTAATTACTTCTCTGTATTTTAATTAACTTTAGCAGGAGCCGTTTAAACCTTCGTATCACTGTCTTGCTAATGTGAAGTTCAGAGAGAGAAAGATTAATGGAGTATATTGGAGAGAAAGGATTCCTGCCCTTCTCATGTGCATTTTGTGTGTGATACGAGGTTTCACAGTTCTCATACTGAACCACCTTGCAGAAGGGATAGGGATCAAGCAAATCTTTTTCTGGACCCACTTTAAAGTCAGATGAACATCGATTGGTTTCAGTGCCATTGCATGAGCTGCCTCAGTGGTGTGAAATTTGGTCTCGCTACAAGTGCTGAGCTAATTATAAATGAAATTACAGGAAATACTGTCAATCATACTGGTAACTTTCACATAAAAATCGCTTTTTTGGAAGAAACCAAATGGGGTTGAGTTTAGGATATGAACAAAGGATAGATTTTACTGAAGTTGAGAGAAGCTAAGAAAAATTATAGGTTCAGGCTATCCAAATACAGAAGCACAAAGTAAATTTGAAATTGGTACTAATGAGCTTGTTCATATGATTATAGTTATGTACCTGAGTACCTTCTTACAAAAAGGCCTGTACTGTAACTTCATGATGTATTTTTTTTACACCTCTTTTTTGAGGCTGCTAAATGGCCAAATTATTTTTTCTATTCATGATTACAGTGGGTTTATAATTACAGTTGATATACTTATAGATACATACTGAAAAGAAAAAAAACATTCCAAAATTGTTTTGTTGTGATTCTTAACAAGGATTTTTCAGTGATTTGTCTATTCATATAAAGAGCTACCTTTTATAAAGCCTTGCATTTGAACAACAGGTGTAACATTGCACCATAAATTCAGGAGGTTCTTTAATCATTGGGTTTTCATTTAGAATGTGCAAAGGGTTACTTTGCACAAAGCAACTTTGTTCAAAGTTCCATTTGTTTTTTTATCATATTGGAAAATGTTTTTTTTTCCCCTCTTGCTTGTGACAGTCTATTGATCTATCTGGCTTGAACATTTGAATATGCTTAACCTAAGAGCACCCCTTAGAGGTAGAATTATTGTTCTTAGTTTCTGGAGAACATTTGTTAAGTGGATGGCTGAGGCACAGAGAAATTTAGCCAAGGTCAGAAAGTCTGCTGCTCTATAGAAAATTACTAGCTAGTCCCTTGATAGTAGATTATCTTTCTCCTTTGCTGCTACTTGTTAACAGCTCAAAATGCTCCTGCATATGGTGTCCATGTGTTCTCCTTCTGTCCTTCAAACTGGTAACTTACTCCATCAAGTTGAATTTCTTAAGTGAACACTCTCACTTTTTTGTCCCTGCTTTAGCAAGTGATTTTTCTCACCTTCTGCTTGTTACACTTGATGCAGTGACACCCAAGCAGAGAGAGGTAAAAGGATATTAGTAGAGAACAACAGATACTGCTTTTGAAATGTGCTGGCACTGAACCTGAGCTTTAGTTCTCAAAAAGAAAAAAATTCTAATTATAAAGAGGTCTGATAAACAAATCATGAACCTTTCTCAAGTTTCAAGTATCTATGAAGTACTAAAAAAAAAAAAAAAAGAGACCAACACCACTTGTGCTCTTTTTGCCTATCCAGAGGGTATCAGAATAGAAAGCCATTATTTATTATGGTAGTGTGGATTAAGCTCTGGGTTTTGGAAATTAAGGGTTGGTATTGGCTGGTTTTAATTTGCTTCTAAGAGTCCTTTGAGAAACATTGTCTGCTCTGTAATTTCACTTTCCAGATTGTCTCACCATTAGATTTAAATCTCTGAACAATTTGTAGAGTATTTTAATGCTTCTGGCCTACAAGTTCCCTGTTCTTACCAAAGTGGAAGAAATTAAGGAGGTGCTCAAATCAATAATTATTTTGCTCGAACTTTCCAAGTTCCAAGCAACAGGATAAATATTTTATAGTGCTGTTTAAGAAGATATATTTGTGAATTAAGCAATAGCTGGGCCTTTAATGAAATGGTTCTGCTCTTGACCATTTTTTCCCATTTCTTTTTTTGCTTCTTGAAGCTTTGGAGCTAAATCTTCTACTTTTTATTTTAGTATAAATCAAGAGATGCTCTTAAAATTTTAACCCATTAATCTATTTTTTTTCCTTGCAGCAAACTGTAGAATCTCATTCTCCTGAGAAATTCACCTGTCTAAAAATACCCTGCTTTAATATTATTTTTAGAAACGTCTATATTTGAAGTATATAAATGGTTAGATATTATGTGTATTATTAGACATGAACTGTTGGTACATTTTGTAACAGGAAGCTGCTGGTTTTCCATTCACCAAGAACTGGAATTCAGTCAAACACTTGGCACTTAGTTGTATGCCTCTAATTTTATCTGTAAATGTTTTTTTCTGAAATAGTTTGTGGAAACAGTCTCAGTTTCTTCAGTTTTGCAAAGCATAGGCATGAAAATAATTGCTAGAACTTAAAACAAATATACTACCTATTAAAATAAATGAGAAAAGAGGTCACTTCTTATTTTAAAACAGGCTGAGATCTTAAGTTTTATTCTGATTCTGCCTTTTTTTTGCCTCTTGAAAGTATTTTTAGGTGTGTTATCCTTGGATTATTTTTCATTTTAATTTTGGGTTATTTTAGAATTGGAAGCAATGTGTGGGAAAACAATGCCTGAAAGGAAAAAACATGCAACTTCTCTATTTGAAAATGCACTTTTACCAGGACTTTTTCCCCTGTGTGTGTTGAGTTTTGGACTGTCATATCATCATATTTTGACATTGTCTTGTTTACTTGCATTTTTTAACTTGTTCATCCCTTGTCTGGGACATTTCCTTAAGTCCTTTTCCTTGTGTGGATTTTTTTTTGTCTCTTCAGCAGTGGCTACAAGTTGCCATATCCTCCCTTTCACAGTGGAAGGAATCTCCCTGTCTTCATTTTACCTGTCCTCTCACT
This sequence comes from Sturnus vulgaris, assembly GCF_052056855.1. Taxonomy (NCBI): domain Eukaryota; kingdom Metazoa; phylum Chordata; class Aves; order Passeriformes; family Sturnidae; genus Sturnus; species Sturnus vulgaris. Next base: position 7,491,143 of record NC_142260.1, read on the forward strand.
AATATTGGCCCATTTCTTCTGTCTTGTCCTTTATGCAATGACAGCCATGGTATAATCCAAAAGTGCCTTGGCTTTACTGGGCTGTGAAGCCTTCTTGGACAAACCTGGAGATGTTTGTCTCACCTGCTGAACAAAGGGAGCTAGTTATGCATATCCAGGTTTTCTCATGAAATATCTATTCCATGAATAAATAGAAACCCTAAAGCAGCCCTTGGCAGGCTGGCTGCAGCAGCAGCAGCTCTTCTCAGTGCTGGGGTCTCGGTGGCTTGGTTACATTTTCTCCAAACAGAAGGACTGACCCAACTTCCCTCATCATTTGCATGTTCTCCTTCATCTCCCAAATAACGTTGTAGGAGCTGGAAAGGCCTTTTGGCCAAAGGAACTAGATTTTTCTGACTTGTTTAGGAAGGACACCTATGCTTTGCTCTTGAAAGAAGTGAGAGAGGTGTGTGACAGGCTGGAATTGTAATTTTATGTATTTTGTGTCATGGAGTGACATTGTCAGCCATGAAGGCTGTTGTAGTAATACCTTTTTGTTTCATGCAATGAAGGGATCTTCCCTGATAGGATTGCTTACCGTCTGGGAATGCTGACCAATAAATATTATATTGTCTTTTTCTGCCATCTATTAATTCTATATACTTGACTATTGGTAGAATAAAATGAATACCCTGGTGGGATTTCATGTTGCTGATCTAGCTTGTATTCTATTTTACTAAGACTTTGTTATACTTGTATATCTTGAAAGAAATATTTAGAAACAGGCTCCTTTTTTCTTTAGCCATCTCCACTTGAGCCATGTCCACTGTTGGAAACTACAGATAATTTCAGTACTGACATTTTGATCCACAAAGATCAATGTGCAGCTTGTGGAGACCATAATTAATGGATCAGTCTGGTAAGATGGATTTGATTCCATTTAAAATTATTCTCCATTTGCCAGAGACTTGTGGATATTTAAGTCTTCAAAACTAATTGAAAAATGCCACGTGTTGTGCCAAGATCAAATGTGCATTGACCATTTGAAGCAATAGCTTAGAAATGGGGTTTGCTTTTCTTGCTCAATAATCAGGGGTCAGTCTGCTTCTCAGGACAGCCACATGTATTCCAGACTTGTCTGGGGTTCAGGTGGGATGGATTATTTTGGGAAGGAGTGTTTTTAGCATTGCTGCATCTTATTCCTCTGAGATGGGCTCTGGAGCACACTGGGCTCTGGTCCTCCACAGTAATGTGCCAGATGGGCACTGCCAAAGAAAGCTGGCAAAAAGGTGCCAGGTCCTCTAGCGTGGAGCTGGAAATGGGAGGCAGCAGCATCCTGTTCATCCAGGGGAATTGTAATGAATTTGCTTTATTTCACTGAAATCAAACTGCTTTCTGCTTTTCAAGAGGAAGAGCAGTGGTTGCCTAGGATCCTGTTTCCAAGCAGTCAGATACCAACTTCCCACACTGCAGCAATGTAGATTTTCTTTTTCTGCCTAGAAGATGCCTTTTGGGTTTCCCCTAGTAGGGTTTGGACCATGTGGAGTGATTGGTGGTGCAAACACCAAGATGCAGTATTGTGTGGTGGGATGTCCCTACCACTGGTGGGTTTGTTTAATCAGGTTGGATAGCAAGGTAGTTTACCTTACTTTTAACACAAGAATGAATTCCACCTTCCCCTTGTTGAGCAGGTCAACAAGGAGCCTGAAATAATTGTTTAAAAGTCTGTGGAGCTCCTAGACTTCTTAATGGCAGATCCTTCACTTTTCTTTCACCGTTGCAGCTTTGTACTGAAACTTAAATTTCTTGGCCACAACAGTGTGAGCTAAGGAAAATTTAGCCCTCTTTATTGAGAGCCTCCTGAGTGCTCTCAGATTCAGCAGAAGAGGGGTTTGTGTTGAATAAACACAGATTTTCATTTATTCCCTTCACAATCTGAGAAATGTCCACTGGTGTTGGACATGATGGAGGGGACTGATGCCACCCTTGGCTGCTGTGTCAGCGTTTCTGAGCCAATGACTCGTCAGATGCACTCAGTGTTTATTGTGCAGCATTAAGCAAAGAGAGGTTTGAAATTTCAGCGTTCCACTGGCAAATAGTTGAATTTTAAACAATTTTTCAGCTGTTGTTAGTAGCGTATCTAAATGGATTTCCAACAAATAAAAGCCCCAGGCTTTCCATGCACTTGAGTGCGTTTTGGTCATGCAGACAATGCCTGTGGTGGAAGGAGGCTTTTGCAAATCATCTTGTGAATAGCTGCAGCATCACTGCCTGCCCTGCCTCCTCCTCTCCTCCCTGACAGCAGCTGAAATGGCAGGGCTTGGTTTGGCCAGTGCATCATTTACAGCCATGCTGCTGAACACTGGGCTGGAGTGGATGGGAGCTCAGCTAATTTGCATGATTTAAAATGCCAGCTCGGTTTAATGTAGAGCAGCTGGTATATACTTAACTCCTTCAGGAGAAAACTTAATACCAGCAGATCGCATTATCCAGGGCTATGCTACACGTATTTATTTATTTATTTATCCCTTCTCCTTGCTGCTTCCTAGATCCTTTGTAAAGATCATTTGTGCACGGCTGGCAAAGGGCTCTGCTCGCTGCTGGTATTTCTGTATCTCGCAGAGTTCACAAAGCAAATGGTCCCACTGTGTGACAAATACTTGCTGCAACTCCTGAGCATCCCCTCACACACTGACCTTAGCAGACAGGACTCTAAATTAAGATGTGTCATGGTGAAGGGTGGTGAGATTAGTTGGAAGAGGGACAGGTGTAGAAGCCTGGATTATGTGGATTACTGCATAGTCAATTTCTTAGGGTTACATTTCAAGGTTGAAAATGGCTAATTCCACAATTACGGAATTATTGTGGTTCCTCTGGGTGCTGTGCTGTTCCTCTGGGTGCTGTGCCAGCGGCCAGAGTCACCTTGTGAGGAAAGGAGGACTTGGAGGATCAAAGAATTCCTTTGCTCCCCTGAAATAATTAGCATAACCTCAGTGAGAGGATGGAGGGAGCATAATCTTTTAATACCAACCTTTCTCAAAATTGACCTTGTCACAGGCAGATTCAGCCTCTCACAGAGAGACAGATGTGTGGTAGAGTCACTTTTACTGCATCAGAAATGCTGGCACAGTATCTCATCCTCTGCCAAAATTCTCTTTGCATTTCCCTGGGTGATCAGCCTGTTATGCCAAAGGCTCTGCACGTGCCTTTGGATGAGCTCTGGGATATTGATGGACTTCACAGAATCAGGGCTTCCTCAAGGCACTTTCAATGCACTGTTCTCTTCCTCTGGAAATTCTTTATTCTGTCAAGCTGGAGCTAAGTTTTCTCTTGAAACAACAGTTTCAAATGGTGACTTTTGGAGACCCAGTTTCAAGCTGGACATAAAACTGTGTTAGGTTCTTTTGACATGGGTAAGTCCTTAAGGGCTGCCTCTCCAATTTGAGTGTTTCTATTACCCTTCATAAACCTTTGTGGTAGAAAACACCATGAAGTTACTTGGTTGATATCAGGGCTGTGTTTGGTGGATGGGACAGGAAGGTCATGTGGTGCAGGAGAAAGGACAAGTGTTCCCTAATGAAAACTGATTATTGCCCTTTTTTGTTGTGAAAGGGAAACCTCTAAGAAGATGACCTCCCATAATCTTCTTCCATGAATGCAGGAAAGATTAATTGTCTTTGGTGATGCAATATTTCATTCTTTCATCTTCTGTTGTCCCTGTGTAAGATCTTTAGCATGCCTACACGCTGAGGAAGATTATAGCCCTGCATTAGATAGGCAAATTATTTATGTTATAGTGTATATATACCACAACTAGGTTGAATATCTGAATGTTTTTGATGCGCAATATGCAAATAAATCCAGCCATCTGAGAAAAAGCCTTTACTCTTGCAGGACAAAAATACAGTTGAGCAACATCTATCCATCCTTTAAATAGCCAGAAACCATTTTGTGAGACTGTTTAGAAGGTTCCTTTCTAGCTGAGGTAGAGAGCAGTGTGGTTTAGTAATTGGTTGTCAGGCACCAGGTCAAAACTTGGAACAAACGAGGCTATTTGTGTTTATCAAGTCTGACTCCAGGCTCCTGGAGCAGGAGCCAGCTTTTCATTTATGCTGTGTGTGAGAGCTGTCTGTGAGTTTGTAAATCCTCACCAGCCATGTCACTTGGGTGTCTCAAGTATTGTTTGTTTTCTTTTTATAGCTAAGGGATAAGTTTATTTATTTTAATGCTTTTCCATTGGTTAATACAAACTTTTCAGGGATCCAAGCTTGACCTCTAATGCTTATTATTTTTCATTCCTTGCTATTTTCCACCACAGATATTTTTATTTTGCCGTTTTTAGGACTTTTCCAACTGGTCAGAAGGTTAGGAAAGCCAGTTCCAGCAGACTGGACATGCTGTGAAAAAGCTTGAAGAAATGATAAAGACGAGTTTTTATGGCATCCTCATTTTGAGCCCTGCCTTTCTGCCAGGAGGGGTTTCAGTCCTAAAGGGCAAGGAGGGTGCAGGGTGAGTCTGTGAGCCACAGGCCATCAGCATCACTGTCACCTCCTTGCTGCCTGCTGCAGTTTATCACCAGCAGCTCCCTTATCTCACAGGTGTTCTGCAGAGATAAATCCATTGTAATTCCAAGCAGCTCAGGTAAAGTGATACCTGGAGCCATGAATTACCTTCAATAGCTAACTGTGGGACTTCTAAACCTTCATGCATGTGTGATCTGTTATTTTTCTTATTGATCTTTCTTCTTAAGTTAATGCTTGAATCAAAGCAAGCGATACTCGATTTAAAGTTCTTTCCGATAGTGATGTATGGATTTTAATAAAACTTGTGAAAATAGAAGTCACATTGTTAGGAGGAGGTTCTCAGCTATAAACAGATATCATTACTTTTGGCTGTGCCTTCTGAAAACAGCAGTTAATTCTTTATTGCTGAAAATAATTTAAAGAGAAGATGAGAATTGAAGAGCTGCTAACGCTATTTCAAATTATAACGAGGAGTTTGTGGGCTGTGGGTTTCCATCTGCACTCCACTTCTATGCCATCTGCCCACGAGGAGAAAATCATCAGCTGAGAAAATAATAGGATGTCCTGCATTTAGGCAGCCACAGAACCATCAGTTACACACGAAATCTTGTGAGATTTTTAATGGAACCTCGGCCTGTGATAGTACTGCTCTGAAAAGGAAAAGAAGAGAGTAAAAAAAGGCTCTTGAGATTTTATAGGATGGAAAAATGAGATTTTAAGCCCCATGAAATGGATGGTTGACCACGTTTGTAAAAGTGAGGAATCTGCAGTGTTAATTTGTAGTATGTAAAACAGCTGAGAACTATCTGTAGAGGCTGAGATTATGCTAATTTATGCAGTCCACATTGCTACTGCAGTTTAAAAATAGCTTCTTTTCCAGAGATCTAGAGCTACTGCAGGTTGGCTTTGCATTTAGCTCTGTAAATGTTACCAGTTTGAACACAGAACAAAGCCTGACTTATGTGGTCTTTTATCACAGAATCACAGAATAGTTAAGGTTGGAAGGAACCTCTGGAGATCATCTGGTCCAACCTCCCTGCCAAGGCAGAGTCACCTAAAACAGGAACGTGTCCAGATGGATTTTGAATACTTCCAGAGGGGGACACTCCATAACTGCCCTGGGCAGCCTGGTCCATAAAATAATAGAATATGCTGAGTTGGAAGGGACCCACAAGGATCATCAAGTCCAACTCTTGGCCCTGCACAGGACACCCCAAGAGTCACACCAGTGCCCAAGAATGTTTCCCAAATGCTTTGTGAGCTCTGCCAGCCTTGCTGCAGTGACCACTGCCCTGGGGAGCTGTTCCAGTGCCCAGCCACCCTGTGGGTGAAGAGCCTTTTCCTGATCTCCAACCCAAACCTCCCTGACACAGCTTCAGGCCATTCCCTCAGTCCTGTCACTGTCACACAGAGCACAGATCAGTGCCTGTCCCTCTTCTTCCCCCACCAGGAGGTTTTAACTGCACTGAGGTCTCCCCTCAGTCTCCTCCAGGCTGAGCAGACCCGGTGCCCTCAGCTGCTCCTCACACTGCCCCTCCAGACCCCTCACCATCCTTCTGGCCTCTTTTGGACTCTCTCTAACAGCTTAATGTCTTTTTTATGTTGTGGCACCCAAAGCTGCCCCAGCACTCGAGGTGAGGCTGCTCCAGCCCAGAGCAGAGCAGCCCAATCCCCTCCCATGCCCGGCTGGTGCTGCTGTGCCTGTGCCCCCAGGACAGGGCTGGCCCTCCTGGCTGCAGGGCACTGCTGGTTCACATTCAGCTTGCCACTGACCAGCACCCCCGGGGCCCTTCCTGTGGCATTGTTTTCCAGTGCCTCATTCCCCAGTCTGTCTGTACATCCAGGGCTGCCCCATCCCAGGTGCAGAATCCAGCACTTTCCCTTGTTGAACTCCATGTCATTAGTGATTGCCCAGTGCTCTCATTTGTCCAGATCTCTCTGCAGGGCCTCCCTGCAGGCTCCTTCCAGTTCTGTACCATTGCAAACTGCCTTAGTGTTCCTTTGAGTCCTGCATCCAAGTCATTAATGAAGATGTTGAAGAGCACAGGGCCTAAGATGGGGTCCCACAGAACCCCATTAGTGAAAGTCTGATGCCACCCCATTCACTGTCACCCTTTGCACCCAGCCCGTGAGCCAGCTGCTCACCCATCCCATGATGTGTTTATCCAGCTGTGTGCTGGACATTTTGTCCAGAAGGTCACTCTGAGAGGCATTACTGAAAGCTTTACTGAAATCCAAAAATTCATCAACTGGCTTCCCTTGATGAACCAGGTGAGTTACCCTGTCATAAAAGGCAAAAGGTTTGATGAGCAGGACTCTCCCTCAGGAAGCTCTTGCCATGTTCTCTGGAGTGCTGCAGAGGTTGCTGCATTCCCCTTTTTGTGGGGCTCTGGGTGGTTCTACCACATTGCATTGCTTCCTTTCCAGAGGCTGAAAGGGAAAATGTTGCCCCTCTGGCTTAGGAATGGCACAGAACTATTAATGCATGCTGTGAACAGCTGCAGTGGTAGGCCTGAGGCTGAATGCCCCCCAAAATTAAATCAAATTAAAGTGTGTTTTGGGATTTTGGTATCTGGTTTTGTTCTGCAGAGCTTGGTGCCCATTGCTCAGATGTGTGGTGCCTTGGGGTACCTTGGAGAGGTATTTGGCTCGTCTTCTGCCACTCTACATGTCATTGTTTTGGGTGCTTATGGGATGTAAGGAGCAGAAAGGCAGGGAGGTGGAACCTCCATGTACAAGTTGAGATGAAAACCAATTTTCAGGTTGTCACTTGAACTACATTTCCAATGAGTGTGGGTGCAAATGAGAAATAAGAAACGTATTGCAGCTGGAGGCAGTGCTATTTTCATATTCTGATTTTGTGTTTTAAATTCTGAAGGAGCTAGAATGAATTTTGCAGTTCAAGTAATAATTTAGCTTTATGAATAGAATTACAGACAGTACTGGAACTGAAATTAAAGACCAAAGCAATTTGGGACAAATAGTCCTAGTCTGTAACTTGCATTTGAGCAGCTGTTCCTCTGACAGGAAGATGCTGTTGGGTTTTGGCTACCAGAAGATAAATCCATCCTAAGCATGGACACACTCAGGTTTAGAAGTCTACAGTGATGGGTGAAAGCCAGGAGAATGTAATTCCCCTTCCTCTTTTTCTTCTATCACCTTCAGTCACATTTCCTTTCCCAGTGCAGGGATGAGACTTTTGATAAAAAAACTCCTTTAACAGAAAATCCTAGTAGAGAACCGTAGTTACAATGCAAATTGTTCCAGCTTCTACCTTAGAGTCATATAAAATGGTTTTTGATTGAGGCCAGTGGGTGACTCCTGGCAGGCCAGAAGTATGGCTGTTAGGGAGGGAATGCTGATCTCTGTGGGGCTGGAGCTGGAAGTTCCAGGTGGTCTGGGGTAGCTGAGCACTCAGAACTGTATGTCTGAAAAGCAGGTGTAGATCAGTGACTCGTTTTTGCTTCCTTATTGTAATTCCAGATAGGTTACTGGTGAGGTCAGATCAGAGATGTAACTTTATATGAATTTGCCTAGGATTATATTTTTCCTACAGATCCATTTAAAAAAAACCCCACAGATCTGTTTACTAGATTGTTGAGAATACTGCTGGGATACTGAGATGAGGCCAGATTGCTCTTTGATTTACAGCATCATCATTCAGGGTGATGTCTGCAACTTGTGTTTAAAATGGCTATTAATTTCCATGCACCAAGCTACCTCTGCCACTTGCCTGAACTTAAAATGATTGGTAAAGCAAGACCATACAGTCCCAACTCACTTACATAACAACCTCACTGAAATCTGAGAAATATAAGCCACTTTTTGGATCCAGCTTTCTGTTCAAATCCAGGCCTGTTGTACTTCTGTCATTTCCAGGTTATCAAAAAGTATTTTGCTTTTTTGTATTTTTTCTTTTTCCTGCTTTTCCATATATCATGTAGTTTGGGGCATATATGAAACATTCGGATAGGGAATGAGTGGAATCTTGCATGCTGTTCTCTCTTTGAGCCAAAATACATCGAAGGGGTGTCAGTCTGCAGAAATCAAGTGAATGTGATGGATATCTGCATGAGGCAAGAACAGCAGGATTTGCCAGATTGGAAGTGTCAGTCACGGGTTCCTGGGAGCTGCTTAGGTTGGACCCAGTCTTTGGACGAGCTCATGAAGCAGGAGCAGCTGTGGGGGTCCTTTTTATTTTAAATGCTTAGTCTGATGCTGAGTTTAAGTTAAAAAAAGCTGAGTGAAAGGAAGGAGGAGAATAAAGCAGTTGGTGGGATGGGTTAGCTGGGCTGCTATTGCCACCTGGTGGTGCTGGACAGAACCAAAGCACAGCTAATTTTCCTTTGCTTTCCCGGATGAGTTGCATGGGATTAAGTAGCCATTGAGTATGGCTTAGATTTATTATGGATATGCTTTTATTATAGATCGTTCTTTCAATGTCGGGGGGAAAAAAATCCACAGTGTTTTATGACTGTCATTGATTTTGGGCACAGATAATGTAAAAAATACGTAATGGAGCCTTTCTTTGTGCAACGTCATATTCTGAATTGCCAGACACCAGTACTTGTGTGGCTGGAAACTCATGCAATAAGTACGACTGATGAATCCAGAATCTGCCTTTTCTGGTACAAAAATGGAACAGGAGGTACCGTGGTGTCCTGCCAGCCTTGGAGTGTCTCCATCGGGGACACTCTGTGACCTGGTGGCATCTGGGTGCAGAGCTAATGAACAGCTCTGAATTGCTTCAGCAGGGTCCAGTCACTGCATTACCAGGGCAAATTCGATTACCATAAGCGATTAGTGTCTTATCTTGCTGAAATTACTGGATCATTATCAAATGATGACTTTTTGCACGTAATGTGACTTAATTGTCCTTTCATTATAAAGAGTTGTATTGCAATCCTTTTAGCAGGGGAATACAGATTAAGTTGTAGCTACCAAGAAAAAAAGGAGATCACTGTTCAGCCCCTCCTGCTCAGTGACAAAGCCACGCTCTGTAGCTTAATCTGTGGATTCTCCGTTCCTACAAAACATCTGCATCTGCTGGAGCATTTCAGAGCTTTATGTTTTCCACTGAAGTACTGGCACAGGTTATTTGCTGTGAATCTTGCAGGCAGCACTTTGGAGCTAAGATCAGCTTTGTTATGTATAGAAATGTGATCTGACCTGTGGTAGAGGTCTGACCTAAAAGTCTCTTTCTCTCTGTTGTAGCTGCTGTGATCTGTGCCACAAAAGTCTATTTTGGAGAAAAAATAGAAATCCATTAAAGTCACAAGCATTTGTTTGGAATTATGGTTGAAAATTTTCCATTGTGTTGTCAGGTCTGGAAGTTTTCCCTGGAAGTGTTCAAGGCCAGGTTGGATGGGGCTTTAAGCAACCTGGTCTAGTGGAAGTTGTCACTGCCCATGGCAGAGATGTTGGAACTAGATGGTCTTTAAGGTCCCTTCCAACCCAAACCATGATCCTTCAAAATGAAAGAAAAATACTTTTGATGGGGGAAAAAATATTTCTGAAGAAGCTACACTGTCCTTATAGCTATCATCTTTGGATTTCCAGTTAATATGGCAGTGTGAGCCAATTGAATAGGACCTGAAATACAACTAAATGGTGCCCTTGTGTGCAAAGTCCCTTTCCTCATGCATATCAAATGCTAATTTCACTTGGCTCTTTCAAGCCACCTTCACACTATTTTTGGCTGCAGGAGATCCATTCTGACTACAAAGTGTAGTTATTTTGTGACTTGCTGATCTGTATTGTTATTAAGGCTTATTAGATTTCTAGGCTTATTAGCAGTAATCATAATTTTGCCTAGAAGCAGTTAAACCAGCAGGAAGCAGAACAATTTTTGTCAGTCACTTGTTAACAATTTCAGTTATTAATATTCCCTGAAATGGAAGCCAGACCTTTTTTCTCATGTGTGATGGTTGGTTTGTATTTTCTTTCTTTCTGGTTCATATGTGCTTAATCCTCACAGTACTTGGAGAACGAATTGGATCATGGTGGTACAAATGCTGCTTACAGTGAACCTCGATTGTAATTGCAGTGAAAGGAGATGAAAGGAAATATATTGAATTTCAGGTGTATTTTTTTGGGTTGCTTTTCCAAGACTTCGTAATTGAACATTTCTAGTCTTTTCTGTATTTCTGCCAGCACACCAGAAGGTCTCTAAAGGTCATTGTTCTTCTGGTGGTCACCTTCTTGCTCTCCTTCATCCCAGGCTCTGCTCCCCCTGGAAGCAGCAGGTAAAAGGTGGTGACACAAAGGTGGAGCTGGTTCAAGACGGGGTTTAGGTGGATTTTAGTGCCCAGGTGAGCGTGGTGCTCCTCAGGTGGGCAGTGAGTGAAGTGCAGGCACCCCTGGCACAGGTAAGAGTCCCCCTGCACTGATGGGCTGTGCTCAGAGGATGCTGCAAGGTGAGGGGTTTAGCTGAGCTGGCTCTTACTGACAGGTAAAATTGGATTGAAATTAACTTATTTAAGGACACTTTTATTTGGCTTGCCCTTTAGATTTAAAACCACTTAACATAAGGAAACAATATCTGACCGAATGTTTCAGATGGAGACAAAGCCTGCATTGCCCAGCTCAGGCACTCTTACCTGCACTGCTCAATTTAGCCAGAAAGGTCCCTCACTTTTTATTGTCCAGGAATGCTCTGTGTCTGTGGCAGAGGGACAGTGCATTCCCAAGCCATATGAATAGGACACACAATTTTTGGAAGGCATCCCCAGGCAGATGTCTCTTTTTGCCTCCCTCTCTTCCCTCCTCCTTCCCGTTCTTAGGACTTGGATGAACCAAACCTCAAAGTTTCCAAGGCAGAGGTCAGTGGAACACTGCTTCTTTTGGGCCAAGAGAGTAAACCAAGCAGCATTAATAATATTTATCTGCAGAGGAAAACTAATAATAGCTTGTTCTCAGGTTTATTTATTTTTCCTACTCACACTAGTGAAGTGCAGTAACAGTAGCAGCAGAGCCTTTTTTTTTTCCCCTTGGTCTGTGATTTGAACTCTGTGTAACCAAACTAAAGGCTGGAAACCAATCTTGTTTTCAGAGGCTGCTAGCCTCTGGAAATAACATTGTGCTCACAACTACCACATTTTAGGACATTCAGACCATGGTTTGACAGTGTTTTAAAATCTCTTAATAGCTTAAAAGCAGTATTAGAATCTTCTCTTTGGGGCATGGCCTGATACCAGTGAAAGAATGCTTAATAAAAATGAGAAATGTTTAATTCAATGTAATCAAACAGGTCTGATTCTTTTATACCTTGCAGCTTTTGTAATTGCTAGTTACACGAGTTGAATATTAAGGTGAAATGCTAAATTACATTGTCAAACTAAAAGGCAAATGGTCAGATCCCATAAATCTTAATTGGATTTTTCTTATTTTTTCTTTAGTCATCGTATTAAGGTACATTGAGAACACGCCAGCAGTAATTTTTAGTACTGAGATATCAGCTAATTAGACATACAAGTGATAGGAAATGGTGCAAATACAGGGAAAAATTGCCTGGTATTCTAATACAGCTTTATATCTAGAAACGTGTTAACTGTTTAAGTGAATCTCAGTCAAAATGCTGATGTTATGTTCTTAGACAGGCATCTGAAATTGAGGCTGATAACTGAGTTATCTTAGTAAACACTAATTATTTTGTTCAAGTCAGACTGGGCTGCAGGTCATGGTCTAGATTGGGCCAGTCTTGGGAGCAGATTAAAGTACACTTCTTTTCCCCATCATGAAAATATAGCCCAATTCCTAGAGTGATTTGAATGGTAATTAAAATCTTTTTGACATTTATGGGGTGAGGATGTGCTCTGTTCATTAGTGCAATATAAGGTGAACACAGCAAAATGCTTCTGGTTGTTAACAGTGGGGTATGCTGTAGCTTCTTTTTATTTATTCATATTTTCTTTTTGTCTCATATTTTGAGATAAAGAAGAATGACAGTGCCAGTAAGCCATGGGAGTAATCCTTGATGATGATAATATGTGGGAGAATAATACTAAATTAAAAACCTATATTCATAGCTCTGTGCTATTTTACTTATCCATCAAAAACATAAACCAAGTTTTGTAGCAGAATTTTTATGTTTATTTTCAAGCAAGTGATAATCCCTTTAGAATACCAGAAGCATTAATTGGATATCAACTCCAGGGACTAGAAAAGCTTTTCTTAGATAAAACTTGTTTTCAGAACCCCTACCTTAGGCAGCTTGTCACTTGTTTACCCTTTAGAGGAATCCCTCTCTTTTAAAGTAGCAGGAATATGTTGAGATTTGGCTGTCTCTATCCAGCTTTGTGTAATAAGAATTTGCATTTCTATTTGATACAGCCTAGAGCAGTCCTTCATGATAAATATCAGCATCTTAATTTCTTTTTTTTTGTCATGACTATTTCTGTTTCTGTCCTCAGTTTCAGAGTACAGGGAAAAAGCATCTAAAAAGTAGCTAAGTAATATCTTTAGTTGACTTTTAGGCTGCTGCAAACTCTTTTGAGCTTGAATGGATCTTGATTTTTTTTCCCCCCAACTGACAAGTTTGATTATGTGGCAGGATGAAACTGAAAGAAAAGTTGAAAGCAGGTGGAAAAGATAATATTTTAAATAACAATTGAAAAAAAAAAGGAGGCAAAGTTTTAGGAATTTTTTTTTTCCAGTCAATGGACTTAATAGATGATAAATATTTTTTTTAATGATCTTGAAGAGTAGGGAGAAACATGAAGTTACTTCTTGTCACTTTTGGTATTATCAAACAGTAGCAGAGCAAAACAAGTTCCAGCTGCCCACAAGTGCAGTGAGCCAAGGGGAGGCTGGCAGAGGAGGGGAAAGCAGCTGGAAGGGAAGTACAAAGGGGCAGAAGTAGCCCAGACATTTGGAGAAGTTTTTGCTCTGAAAAGCTGATCTTTTAAGATGCTGGAATACTGTGGAAGGGTGCACTACAATGTGCTCCACTACACTTTGAAACTCTCAGTTATTGCACATCTTGTATGCACATTTCTACCCTGCTTTTATCTTTAGAGTTCAAGAGATTATCAAAGGAGACATGCATTGTATTCTGTCATTAAGGCTCTAATTATTTAATTCCTTGTACCTTTGTTTTGTAATGTCAAATTAGCACTGCTCTGGCTGCAGCCTGTCATTCCCCTGTGACATGCACAATGAGTGTTACTCTGTGAAAAACTGAAGAATTGGTGCATTCAACTCAGCAGACTCTGAGTATGCAGAGGAAGAAGAATTACTTTTTGTTATGTATGATCATATCAAGTAATTATGTTTCTCACAACAGTGTTCCCTGTATTAAAAACAGACAACAACAAAAGACCCCAAAAGACAATAAACAAACAACAAACAAGTGTTTCTTGGTTTCTTACTATAGTTTAATTTCTTAGCTCAGGTAGAAGGTTCACTGAGGGCACAGAACTCTTATGGGAGCTAAAAATCAATTTTGGTTGGGCTGCTGAATGAAATGTGAATTTATTGAGGAGAGAGAGGAAAGCCTTGTTGGGCATCCAGCTTGGGTACTTGGGCATCCCTAGCACAGGACCAGGGTTTTTCCTCTGTTTACACGAGTCCATTGGTTTATGATGTGTGGGTTTTCCAATGTGCTTTGCTCTAGTTACAAGCCTGCACTAAGAGCTTTTCTCCATCGTGTCACCTGCCCTTTTGGGTAAGAGATGAGGTCTACCCCAATGCTGCTGTCCCCTGTGGTGTTGGTCTTTGACCAGCTCTGCCAGAGTAAGGAGCATTTATCATGAAAATACTAGGCTGCATTTCACAAGCTGTGTTTGTGTCTCCAAATTGCTGCCTTCAGGGAGCTGATGATGGCTGATGACTGAAAGGGAAATGATGCATCCCTGAAGTCATGTGTGCCTTAGAGGCTGGGGAAGGGGGCACACAGAAGGTGGTTCTGTGGGGCTGGCAGCAGCTCCCTCCCATCTCTTGGTTGAGCAGGAAAAGCAAGGGGAGCTGTGCAGGGCTGCCCATGGTGATATCAGCCTCTGACTCAGGGCCATGCCATGAGCAAAGCATGGAAGCTTTCAAAGCTGATGCTCTAAAACAACCAAAAACTAATGGGAGGGCCCTTATTAATCCATTAGCATTGTTCCATGCCATTGTCAACATACTCAGAACAGGCCTGGGCATTGTATTTGCTTGTTTAGAGTTGAAGATGCAGGTTCAGAAGGCAGTGCTGGAAACCTAAGTGTGAGGAGAGCAGCAGCATCCAGAACCTTCTCTGGACACTGGAAATACTTCTTTGCAATCAAATTACTTGGGAAGACCTGATTATGGCACTTCCACCAGTAGTAAGTTGAGTGTAAGTTAATGAGCTTTTACAGGCAAACTGCTCGATGGATTCCACTCTAAATAGAGCCTGAGTTGGAAGGGACCTTAAAGATCAACTTCTTCCAACCACTGCCCTGGGCAGGGACACCTTTCACCAGACCAGCTTGCTCAGAGCCCCATCCAGCCTGGCCTTGGACACTTCCAGGGCTGGGGCAGCCACAGCTTCTCTGGGCAACCTGTGCCAGAGCCTCACCACCCTCACAGGAAAGAATTTCTTCCTTAATATCCAGTCTAAACCTACTCTCAGTTTGAAGTCATTCCCCTGTGTCATGTAAAAAGTCTCTTTCTAGCTGTCTTTTAGGCTCCCTTTGGGTTTTGGAAGGTCACCCTAATAAATGCACCCCTAATAAAGTCATTATATATTTCAGTATTTCTGTATTTGTATGCATACATAATTTCATAATATAAATTTCAACTCAAATCTACCATATAGGCTCATTGGGTCGCAAAATTTTGTTCTCTTGAATTAGCAACTACTTCATTTAAGAGAGAAGCATAAAGAGTTTGGCAAGAGGATCTGGTGGATACCAGTTGTTATCAAGTGTTCCAGGTGGCTGATCAAGGCTATGAGTAACAGCTATTTTTTAATTAAATCTTGGTATGTGTTCTTTTGTGGGACAGGTTTCAGAAGTTATGGTGAGTGATCCTTTGTTAGCACTGAGCAGCTTTGTCTACAGACTAATTGAATCACTTTTTTTGTATTATTCTGCATCTGCTTAAGTAGAATTGCTTAGTTAATTTTAAATTCTTGCTCAGGCAAAGGCAGTTGGCAAAGACTCAGCAGAAAGAGAGCAAATAACATTTTCCTGTCTGTATTTTAGTCTGCCTATCAAAATAATATGACTCAAGAATTAGTCTCAAATATAGTAAGTCAATCTATTTTTGTTTGATATCAATATTATTATTTTTTACATGTTGGGAAACTGGGGAAGGGCATATCAGGTCATAGAGCTGGGAGTGTGGGCTGGGATTATGTTCCAATCCAAAGACAACACTGCCCTACAATTTTTGAAGGAGGACTCATAGGTTTTCTTGGCAAAGATAATCCCTGGATTATTGTCCTTTTCAGACCTTTGGGCTGTGGGACCAGGGTGCTTGGAAGTAACAATGTGAGCACTTGTGTCCCTCAGACCAGAGTGAGAATTTACTGCTCTCCATCATTGGGTAGCCCTGTTAATATTGTCAGCATTGCTTAACCAGTGGTTATTCGGTGTACTGGTATTTTTGTTACTTTATTTAGCAGCTTTTCCTCCAACACGTTGTGTTCTGAATCAAGAATTTAATGTTGTTTTTTTAAAATGCCCCAGACCCCAGCTATTTCTTGATGTACTGGTGAGCTGTTGAGTGCCAGCAGACTGGGACTTGGGATGGAGCACAGGAAGGTTTCCATTACTGGCATATTCCTTGGAATCCTTGAAGGCTGCTGTGTCAGGTGATAGTAAAGATTCGAGGTCGGCAGGAACAGATCTGTGGCTGACTGATACACTTTAATGGGGAACTAAGAAATAACCTTTGATGATAAATAAGACAGCAATAAATGCGATTATTCACTCTGACTTCCTCCATAAAACAGTCCACATGACTTCTGCTGACTTTCTTTCTTTTTTTTTAATTAGTTCATGTTATGATCTCATATTTGCCCTTGCTCTTCTTTGACAAATGAGATGGAGCAGTTTGAATCTTGTCTCGTGATCCGCATTTTTCAGTCCTTAAGTCACTCTCGCGGCTCCCCTCTGAAGCCTCTGCAGAGGTTAAACCTGCTGAACTGTTTTACGCAACCAGCACTAAACGCAGCAGGTGATAAAGCCTGTTCTTGTTTGATAACCACCTGTTCTTATGTGCAAGTATTGCATCACCCCCGCAGCAGAGCACGAACCCTGGCATCCCCATGGCACATCTTGGCTGTGATGATCTCGCCAGCAGCGCTGAACTCGTGGAGAGTCACTTGCTCTGTGACATTCTTAGGTTTTCCTCGTTGCAAGACTGCATTTGCTGTGTTAACACCTTTTCGTGGTTTTAGTCAGTATAGATGGGCTTTTTTTGCTTTGAGCCTCCTCTTTTTTTTGCCATTTACTTCTCCTGTTACTGATGTGCCACCAACAAATTTCATAGTCCCATTTAGGGCTTGCTCAGAAAAGTAGGGCTGAAAATGATTCCTGTGAAACACAGTCAAACTGCTTATTTTCATAAATATAATCTCCCAGTTATCATGTGTTTTTAAATCAGTTAATTCCTTTTCAGTCCACCAGATGTTTGCTGGGTTGATTTGTTATTATTCTGGTTTTCACCATGCCAGGGGAAAATGAGGCAAGAGCCTCCTCACAGAATCATATCTGTGTTATCACTTTCGTAAGCTCCTGTGAACTCAGCAGTAAATACCAGTTTAACAAGACATGTTTTCCAGAGAAAGGATGCTCATTTGCCAGTAATAATACTGTCTGCTTCAGCTGTTGATTAATTGAGTTTCTGTCTTTTTGTACTTGTGTCTGGGACTGGTGGGAGGTTGTGGCTATCAAGGCCATCTCATTCTCTTTCACCTGGTACCCAGCACAAGCTGCCTCTGTGTGCTCCACAACCTCCCAACAACTGCTGAAAATCAAGAGAAACCATGTGTGCAGCTCCTGAATTGTGTCCTCTAATGGTGCTACTCAGTGCAGAGCATCTCATCTGCTGGTTTACAAAATGTTGAATTCAGAGGCTCCTGCTCAACACCATTTTTAGGGCTTTTTTGGAATGAAAATTATTAAGCATCTTCTTATGATTCCGTGAAATAGGTTCCTGCTCTCTCCCACATCATGCTTAGCAAAATACTGTTATTGACAGCTTGAAAATTTCAAAGATGCTTTCAAGATTATAATTGGTAGATATTTCCATTCTGTAATCATGAAATGAAGGCATATGTCATATAGTAAAATTAAAACCCAGCTTCCAGTGAACAGAAGATTGTAGTATTTTTGACCAAAATGCATTGAAAAGCAGTAATAAAACTCTCTAATATGCTTTCTTAAAAAAATAAAAAATAAAAAAACCAAAACCAGCAAAATGTTGATGTGTTTAAAAAGCAAAAGTAATGGGTAAGTACAGGAGTGTGGCTTTGTTTAATGACTGTGGAGCAAGTTGTTAGCACACATATTTTTCATAGGCAAACAATGAATTATTAGTGAACGGATTTCCCCAAGCTTACTTTATAGTAAATGTTGCACAGACAATGACTGTGTGCACTGAGTTCATTCATAATGTCTCCAACACCTGTTTCCTCCTGTTTTTCCAGCAGTTTTATTTGGAAAGCTTTGGGAACTGGAATGATGTCTTGTTAGAGCACGGGGTTTGCTGGGGACATGTGTTTCTGTGTCATTGAAGACTTGCTGGTGAATAACAAGTGTATTGTTCAGCACTTTAATAGGGAAGTTTAGATGCCCATTAGAGCTGTAAATAATGTCCTTTCCTGAAGGTTCAATTTAATATTGACCCCATGTCATCATCTATGTGTTGCTGAAGATCATAATAAAGGCTTAGTGAGCTTGGATGCTTTATGGTTTTTAAAGGATTCAAATACAAGCAAATATCTGGTCCTTGTTCTCTTTTCAAATTGGGCATTGTGTGGGAAAGGCATCTCCTGGATCCCTCAGCAAAGCTGGGGCACAGCAACTGGGGAGGAGCTCCTGCTGGGATGCTGCCAGGGGGCAAGAGGTCATGCATGGATTTTACCAGCTTCAGTCCTAACCTTATCTCTCTCACTGTGATGTGGGAGCCTAAAGAGGAGATAGAAGGATGAAAGGCATCTCCAAAGTCTTACTTTTTAATGGAAGAAATAAATTCCGGTTACACCTGGCAACGCTATCAGAACTCGAGGGATCTTCATCCCAAATCAAGGTTGGCTTGGGAAAATCCACTAAATGAAAGTGTCTAAAAGCAACACAGATTTTAGTTAAGGATATTAATTAGCTTAAAAAGTGATTGGGAGGCACAGAGCTTATGCTTTAACCTCAGGAGCTTTGCTTTATTAGTATTTCAGGCTGATTACATGTGAGCATCTCTGTCCACATTCAGTGTGCTCAGCTGGCTCAAACAGGGATAAAATGAGAAAATAATCAAACTTGAGGCACACTTCAGTTAATGTAAGAGCAGACAGCAAACTGTGTTCAAAGAAACAGGCTTGGTTGGCCAGAGAATTTTTCCATCTATATCTGGTCTTTTAATCTGCCTCTTGTTGCTGGGGCAGTTTGGCTCTACTCTGTTCCCTGGATCCCAGAAAAAGGAGTTTTCCCTGAGATGGTAGACAAAAATCTGCCATTTTCTGAGGCCTCTCCTTTGTTTCTTACAGTTTCTGATTTTGGCACCAGGTTGAGTGTTGAATGAAAGTATCTGGCTGTCCAAACTGGCAGAGCAGATCACCAACAACCTTTTTAGAGGCTTAGGAAGTGTCAGAGGCAACGCTGACTTGTGCTGTGAGTTGTCTTGGCCCTTTGTACCAGCCATAATCCTGCAAGTGTAAAGCTCCACTTGTCTCAGTTCCCTTGGTTTTTTGCCTGAAGTCGGTGTGTTTTTTGGAAGCAGAACACCATCATGTCACGATATTTAGGCAGATGCCAGCAGGTTGATGGGAAGCCCTGGGATGCTCCCACCGTGCCAGCGGCAGGGAAGGGACAAAGCTCAGCCGGGAGCGCGCACTGCAGGCACTGGCAGCTCCTCCAAGGTGCTGCTGGGATGCTCTCAGAAAATCCTTTTGGCATCACACCCAGGCTTCTCCCTCCCAGTGCACGCATTCATGCCCTCATTCATGAGTCTGTCAGCAGGTTTTTGTCTCAGCCTGTGACCCTCCTGAAGACCATACATCTTATGTTCAAGCCCTCGAATGGGCTGTGACCTTCCTCTCTTCTGAGTGTTGTAGGAATGACCTTTCAGCAGGGTACTTGCTTACGTAGAGGGCTGGCTGGGAAGATTTGGCTGTGCTAGGGCTTTGGTCCACGTTGGCCTGAAGGGAAAGAACAAGAGTTCTTTATTCTCAGAAGAGGATTCAGATTTTACTTCTGCAGTTCAAAGGTAACCTGTATGCATAAAGTCTTTGAGTGCTTTCAACATGCAGCTCTTTCTCTGTACATAGCTCTTCAACCTACCAGACTTGGTGAGGCAAATCTTTTTACAGTGCAGGAATATGATTGCTTGTTTCAATAATTATTTCTTCTTCATTATCACGTAACGTAATAAACTAGAACAAAGGAACAATTACAGACTGAAAGGATTAAATCTAAATCGTGGAAGCATAACTGCTAGGGAAAAGACTTCAGTAAAAAGGCACATGGGTTTTTTCTTATGGAAAAGGATACTTGCAGAATTTCAAATGGTAATTTACTGATTTATTGAATTTCTTCAGCAACATACTGAGTGAATACATGAAGCAGGCTTGTCAGTAAAATCAGGCAAAAGGAGAATTTTCAGATAAAAAAGTGATCAGTTTGAGTACAATTTGGTATTTTTAGAAATGTTTTAACATCTTTTTACTGGATAATTAAATGATTTAACAATTAGAGAATTTCGCTGAACTGCTTGTGGGCTCTGGATCCATTAGCTATGGGTTATGCCTGTGGTCGTTTCTTACCTCCCCTCCTTTGCAGCCAGCAAAGTTATCTTTATGTGAATCAAAACTTATATTTGGAGAGAGGGTTTGAAAAGGGTTTTAATTCCCTGTATTTCCCCGGCCTGGCCTTTGTCAGGTGTAACACTTTGTGCAGAGCAGAAGGGTGAGGAGTGTGGTTCCCACTGATTTCATGGTGATTTCACAGCACCTTGGGCAAGAGCGGGCATGAATCCTGCCACAGCTGAGAATCCTGTCTGCACTGCTGTGCCGGGCAAGGTGCTCCAGGGGAGCAGGGAGGCATTTCAGAGGGGGAAAGAGAATAGAAAGAGAACCTGTGGAATAGCCTGGCATTTACAAACAGCTGGAATAGCTGCGTCTCAAATGCGATGTGGCAAACTCTGATATTTATTGACAAGAAATAACGGCTCTTCTGCATATTAAAAATACTTATTATTACTTATTATTCTAAACATTCTGTTTATGTTTCCGAATCCGATCTGCGATGCTCACCCGTTGAATATTTTTTAAGGCAGAATACTCTCCCCTTTCACTCAGGGCAAGCCTCGTCCTTTCCCACCTTTCCCACCCCAGCAGGTTTCGGTATAAACTCAGTTCTGAGTGGAAGCAGCTCGGGTCGCGCCAGATGCTGATAGAACACGACAGCTCCGGAACCTGCGCTTTTAACAGAGCCAGGCTCTCAAAATGGGGAGAAACTCCCGCAATTCGCAGTTTTGCTTTAAAACGTGCCCTTGAGCATCTTGCTAGAACGCGGCTGGGCACTCGGTTGATCTCCGCGTTCGAATGTTCCCCGCCTCTGTGCAAACCCCTCCCCGGGCCGGCCCGGGGTCACCCCCGCCCCGAGGGGTGCGGGATCCTCCCCCGGCGCGGAGGGACCGCCCGGCCCCGCTGGCCCCGCTGGCCCCGGGCATGGCCGGCTCGCCACCCCGCCGGCCGGGACCACCACCCCTCCAGCCGGGCTCGCCACCCCGCCGGTCGGGACCACCATCCCCCCAGCCGGGCTCGCCACCCCTCCAGCCCGGCTCGCCACCCCTCCAGCCCGGCACGCCACCCCTCCTGCCGAGCTCGCCACCCCTCCAGCCCGGCTCGCCACCCCTCCTGCCGAGCTCGCCACCCCTCCAGCCCGGCTCGCCACCCCTCCAGCCGGGCTCGCCACCCCTCCAGCCCGTCCCGGGCACACTCGCCGGCGGCCCCGGGGCGCGGCAGGTGCCGGCCGGACCATGAGTGTGATGCTGTGGCGCTGGGAACAGAACAACAGCACCATGAAGCTGGTAAGGACCTCGGGAACAGCCCAGCACCGCCGCTCATTGAGGAAAAATTACCCTGGCAGGATTCTCATTAGCGAGCGGGGGTACCTGGGGTGGCAGGGCTGGTGCTGGACCGGTGTGCTCTCCAAGCAGATGCTCTTTTGCTATGGAGTTGCAGCAAGATTTGTTACTCATAATTCATATTTTGGGCTTCTCTAGGTCAGTTTGCTTGTTGTTTCATCTCTGTAGTTAAGCTCGTTTGAAACTAAGAACAGAAGCATCAACTGATGCTGATGTGTGTAGCCCTCTCCCCTCGTCTTCATTTATTCATTGTCTTTCTTATCGTTTTCTTCTTCTTGGAAGCAGTTTTCTCTCTTTCAATTTTGCTGGAATAATTTTGTCGCCTGAGAGCATTTTGAGTTTTATTTGCTCAATAGTTTTTGTTTTTAAATTTCCCCTTCCCCTGCCTCCTCCCCATCTCCTTTCCTTTCTTCTCCTTTCCTGAAAAGTGAAAAACCCCACTGCACCCTGTAAGTATAAAGTGTGTGGCTGCTCCATTCCTGCAGCATAAATGAGCTCAGGAAACCCACATATCTGCCTGTCTGCTTGAATTACTGTCCGTGCCAAGATATAACTCTGATCAAAACTTAGAGAGACTTCTCATCAACAGCTTTTTTTTTTTTTTTTTTTTTTTTTTTTTTTTTTTTTTTTTTTTTTTTTTTAAGCTATTTGATGTAAGGAATCTCAAGACAGTGGCTGTCTAAGCTTTAAATGTGTTTTTTCTGTCTCTCTGGCAGATTATTTAAACAAAGAGAAAATTACATTTCTATGCAGTTTTTAGAGGAAAGATTTATTTTCCGGAGAAATTTATAATAAAGCCGCAGGATTTGCTACAGGTCTAATCCTTTAGCCTTTATATGTGAAAATTCTGTTGAAGTCCATGTAGGAGTTAAGAGTTCCCAGCACCTCTTCCTATCAGGCTCTGCAATCAGAGAAATTTATAGCGCGGCTGGTAAAGTAACAATCTCTGTTTTTACATACTTTCCTCGCAAGGAATGAGGTGCTAAACACGTGTTAGTGAAGGAGCATTCAGCTCAGGATACACCAGCAGCCCTTCGCGTGGGATCAGCTAGTTTCGGATATTTCACGCATGAGTAGCCCCTGGAATAATGAATTTGTGAGCTGGCAGTGCAGGCTGCCGGCTTTGTGTGGGGGTTGCCCCAGCCAGCTTCCCGCTGGAGCCAAGTATTTTGGGAGGGAGGTTAAAGTGAGTCCTTTCTCTCGCTTTTCATATGCAAAGGGCCCTTTAGGAAGGAGAAAGAGCTTATGTACACAGGTGTATTGCAAAGTCTTTGCATATACATTGGCCTTTAAACCCGCCCCCAGCGGGCTGCACCAGCACCTGTGAGAACTGAGCTAGGAAGTCAAGCAGAGAAATCAAATAGCTGGTAGCGGCCAACAAAATCCAAGTGGAAGAAAAGTACTGGATTTACCCACTCCTTGTGCAGGAGGAGAAAAGATAAAACTCCTCCAGCCCATACCCTGCTCCTGACCCACATTCCCTGTCAAGCTGCAGACATTTATTGCCCATGCAGTCAGGGAATTACAGAGATTATTGCCCTTGTGGCATCGCCTCCTGCCTGGCGTGCTTTGCTGGGTGCTGGAGCTGGGGGAGCCCGGGTTCTGCCAGGGATGAGCTCAGCTTTGTGCAGAGCCCTTCCAGAGGCTTTGGCTGCTCTGTCTTGATAAAGTGGATCAAAGAAAGACAGCTTTAATATAAATATATATATATATATATATATATATATATATATATATTTATATATATATTTATATATATATATATATATGTGCGTGTGTGCATCTATATATGTATTAAATAAAAAGAAAAGAATCCTCAGCTAAGTGAGTGTCAGAGTAAATACTTCAGACGTTTTCCCTTCTGCTTTCTCTCCTCCTTCCTTTGGTCCACTGAGGTTTCTGTGGAAAAAAGAATGAGAAAATGCTTGCCAGTCATTGCTTAGGGTGAGCTGATTATGCCAACAAAAGACAGATATATTCTGCTGAGAGTTTTGGGTGGTGATGGCAAGAATCACTTCGTGGTTGAAATGGTAAGATTCAGAATGTGGAAGCTTAGGGATGTTAGGATTTTTTTTTTTTTTTTTTTTTTTTTTTTTTTTTTTATTATTATTTTTTTGAGATTTGTAATATAGGGCTTTTCAGGCAGCCAGGATAAATTTATCTGCTTGTCATCCTGGATTCCCCAAATATCAGATCCTGCAAAACTTACTCAGATAAGTTTGTAAAAACTGTGATGTTGCCATAAGGGTGCAACGTGAAATAACTCTGCTGAAACTTTGTGTTGGTAACTCCTTTTCCATAATATTGTCCTCGAATAATTTTGGGGGATGGTGGCCTAATTTTTGTCACACACCACTATACAATCCATTCAGCTGCCATCTTGTCATCTTGAATTAGCTGCAAATACAAGGTTGCTTTCATTGTTGGTATATTTCCTGGGCAATCATGACAGGTTTCTTGCCAGTCTCTCTGAACCATATTGATGTTTAGTACTGATGTTTATTTATTACTGGACATTCAAAGGAGTGGCCAGACAGTAATCCAGATAATTTTTTCGCTGAATAGACTATATGTCTGCTTTCTAAGGTATTGCCTACTCTTGAGAGAAAAAGAATTGTGTAGCTTGCTCCTGTTTGTGCTGAGTGACTTGTGCACAGCTGATAAAATTATTTTGACCTCGGAGTTTTTTATTCCTGGGTTTCTAGAAACAAATGTTTAATTCTCATTTTATTTCCATTTTACATTTGAGACACAATATTTCAGCATAGAGTGTAACGCCTCCTTCGCTCTTACTTTTTGTTTAACTGTTCTGAGTCAGCTTCACACCTTGTGCAAACACCTTTTTCTAATGTAATCAAAACAAGGATCGTTCCCACTCCACTGTTTTATGGCTTTGAGAATTCACAAGGGTTAAGGTATTGTTTTTGCGATGATTAAAGGTTATAAAAAGCATGTGATCCTTTTTCTTTCTGCCAAGTTCAAATTGTCCCGTAGGTATCTTACAAGCCCCCAGCCCTGTAGCATGAATACAACGTATACAAATAGGAGAATGTTGCGTCCATTCACAAGGTTTTCCCTGCTATTGTATCAGTAGAAACATGTTAACTAACCTGTCACTATGTTACTGGCAGTAGATAACCTTTCCAGGGTGGGTTTTCTTTCGTGGTTTGGTTGGTTTGTGTTAGGTTGAGTTTGCTTTTGTGGTTTTTTTGGGTTTTTTTTGTGTTTGTTCGTTTGGTTATTTGAGCCTGTAAGAAACTAATGAATGAAAACCCTATGTATGTCTTCTCAAGATGAAACTTTCTGTGTCTGACATGATGTAATAAATGACCCCAGGATAAGCCTGTATTGAAAGATTCGTTTCTTTGAATGGAGTAAAAGAAACTTGACTGAAGAGCTACAGTAATGTCTGCAGAGGCTGTAGCATTTTATTGTGAAATGTACCATAATAGTGTTTCAAAAACAGGTTTCAGATGCACAAACATTTGCTTTTTTTTAGGATTTTATTTGTGACTTTTGTAGCTTTTGTCTTCTCTCGTTTGAGGTCAGACTTATGGATTATACAGAGCTGGAGAAAACTGAAAGCTGCTCAGCTTTCCCTGTCACCTTTATTCTTTGTGTTTTCCGTTTAAAAAATATGAATGTAGTTACTGTTAAGCAGATATAATTATTTCATGACTTTTATCTCCCCGTAATTATTTTCCGCTTCAGTTTTAAAACATTGAATAACACGAGAGAAAAGAAACGTGCAAGTTTTTTCATGAGCACTTTGTACATGAGCTGTAACCTTTGAGCAGGACCAGATTCTCATTTCCACAGCAGCAGACAGGCTCTGGGTGTGGGTGTACGTGTACCTTAGTGTTCCCATCCTGGGCTTTGCTCCATAGGAGACCCTGAGATCCAAGGAATGGGAAAATCGCTCCTGCTAAAGGTCAGGAGGTGCAGGAGGAGTTGGGCCATGTCCATATGGGCTGGGGAAGAAGGAATGACTCTGCTCTGCACCACCCCAAATGTGTGCCAGGGGTGAGTGGTGCCAGCTGGATCAGTACCTGAGATTTGCAGAAGTTAACAGGCCCTAAGCTGGGTAAACCATTGGATTTTTAAAACATGTTATTGTAAAAAATGGGGGAAAAAGTTTTCTTGTAAAATAGTGAGCTAATTCAAAATGTTCTCTGTGAAGAGAGTGTTAAAAGGTTTATCTCTATGTATAAAATTTCAGTCCTGGTTTACACATGACTTCTCCTTCTATTAAACATTTCCCTTTAATGCTCTTATCTGTATGTGCCTTCTGGGCTGATGTGGAGCATACAGCAAAGGGAACATACTTATTTGGAAGAAACACTTCATTCTGGAAGAGATTTTCAAGTGCTTAACTTAAAAACTGAGAGAGAAGAATTGACTGGACTGATAAGAGATTTGCAAAGTTATGATTTGATAGGCCTATTTTTGCTAGCTGACTTAGCATTACTTTTCATTAAGTAAGGGAAAGAATTCCTGCAGCTCCCTAAGCTTTTGCCATCTCTATTAGTGCTTATAGCAGTTTATTGGAATCGTCATAGCATTATCTTGCAGTTGACTATTGACTTGGTGTTGGAATAGGATCACAGGCTGTTACCCAGCTTTTCCAAGCCAAAAAGTGTGGAACTTCAGCCAGTTGTTAGATGTCTGCATCGAAGGCTTAGTTGCTGGCACCCTGCAAAGATTAAAATAAATAGCAAAGTATAATTCAGTGTTTCATAGGTTAGGATAGGTCTGAAAAAGGCTGTTGCACGTAATCATACATTCCCTACACTTCTATTTAATCACACAGCTAAGGAAATGTTCTTTTAACACAGAAGCCTGTGAGCAGGCAGTGAGCTGCAAGGGCACACACCTCTTTTTTCTGAGGATCAGTCAGGAGTGGAAAACACAACTGTGAACTGCAGCATCATAAGGCTGTGCAAAAGGCAGACTTGTTCCTGACAGGTGTCAGGAAAGGTGCATTCCGCAGAGATAAGGAGGTGTGAAAGCAGTGAGACAGGTGAAACCTCACCCAGAATATTGTACACAGTTGTGGCATCATTTACAAATGGTCAGTGCAAAGGAAAAAAGGGATGTTGGGTTGACCACAAGAGATAACAATCTGTTTTCTTGGCACTCCTAACCAGAAAAAAAAAAAAGACAGTGTGGGCATTTGAGTATTCTCTATAAAGACCTCAAAATGCAGCAGGGTGCTTCTAATCACCACGGCAGGGACTGAAACAGACTCTCAAAGAGGGAAGCCTCCACACACCTTCTAGGAGGGACTTGGATCATTTGTGGCAGCACTTGTATCACACAATTAAATTCCCAGATACAGGTACTGGATGTGTGCATACACGTGCCAGGGACAGCCCACCACAGTGTGTATTTTTCTGTACAATACATAGATACTTAAATATTACAAAAATCTAAATATCCCAAATTGTATTAGTTATTTAAGGAGTTGATGTCATTACAGAAATCAAAGTAAGTGGAAAACAATCACATGAAAATGTCTTAATGTGCATATTCAGATGTTTATATCTCAAGATAAATTAATGCCATATTATAACTGCTTTGTTACAAATGATACATGTCACGTTTTAGTGCAGATATCATTAAAAAATCCTTATATAAGGAGTTTCAGAAGTGCAAATTTAAAAATGCATGTAGATGCTGTATGTTGCTTGGTTTAGGCTTTCTGAAATATTCCAGATGAATCTGTTTGTCATAATTTAGAATTCAGGTGTAAAGTTTGAGCCTCGTTTAATTCTGTTCTGTGATTATGGCAGTAAACAGACTGGAAAGGGATTTGAGGTAGGTGATCCTTCAAAAAGCATTCCTGCTCTGGTACAGGATGCATTTTGGGATTGCAGCTTGATTTTGGTTTATTTACTTCTTTCCCTCATAGGACACTGAGGAATGTTTAAAAATTCCATTAACTTTCCTAAAAGCCTTATTATTTCTTTTGCTCCCAGTTGTATGTGGCTTTGTGCTAAGTCTTGCTCTGGTTTTGGAGCACGGAGGGATAGATGCAGATGGTGTTTAATAGCATGGGAGATAGAAGGTTCATTGTTTTAATCAGACTTTACTGTTACAGTGTTCTGATTAATGTAACAATTTCACTATTTCCATGAATATAAAATCTGAAATCCACTTGGCTTGGTAGGAAGATGCCCCTGAATTCTCCTCCAGCCTCATCTGCTCTGACTCCCCCCAGCCTGCTCATGTGCTTTTGGGGGGTTGTAGCCAGCATCTCTGCTGGCTGCTCTGCTCCTCACTGTTCTGGGAGTGCTCAAATAGCATCTTACTGTGAAGTTCAAATAAACCTAATCCTAAGAGTTTTCTTTCACAAGACTTTCTCCTAATTTCCCAGGTCATTTTCTGGTCTGAATTCTTCCTTCTTGAACCCAAGTGGTGAGAACCATGCAAGATGTTTCACGTGAAGTCTTACCAGGGCATTGCACATTGCACAAGGGGTTTAATATTACTTTAATTTTAAAATTTTGCATGTGAGTAAGCATTAAGTCTCTCACACAAGCAGTAGTTCCTTTCTTTTATTAGTAGATAATTCATGATTAGGGACATCATGGTGGAACTGTGACTGCTCAGATGTTTTCTGTCTGAAAAGTTTTACTTCAAATACGCTTGGTTATTGTCATAGTGGATTTGCTTTTTTATTTTGAAATGACAAACAAATTCCTTATAGATTACCTGAGCAGTTACTAATTTTATTATAATGATCCTAATCCTGTTGTCTAAGAATCATGACTCTAGAGAGCTTTTATCAGGGTGAGTACTGTTAAAGTGAAGGAGAGAGGATGATTTTGTGTAGAAGGGTTTAACAAGGCTTTTGAACTAAGCAATAGTTGTATATCTTTTTTTTATCAGTATCTTTTACAGTGAAGCACTAGAGAGCTTATGGAGCACTCCTGAGTATCTGGTTTCGTGTAGTGGTGTCAGTGTTGTGGCATCTCACCCTTGTGCCCACACTGGGATGTGACAATGATCACCTATGACACAGTTGGGCATTGTAAGGCAAGCTGATTTTCTCCTCTCTGCTCTGCATACAGAGATTTGCCATACAGGCTGTTTCATTTTTTTTGTTGAAGTTCTTTTTTTTTTTTTTTTTTTTTTTTTTTTAATGGCCAAAATAATCTGTGATCAGAATTCTCCACCAGTGGATTCAGCACTTCCAAAGGCTTACCTGACTGTGGCTTGGTTTTGGCAGAGGCTTCCAAAACCACGCAGGTGCTACTGTGGTCTCTTGTGATACATGCCTTAGTATTCACAAGGCAGAAATCCTTGTTGTTCTATTTTAGTTTAACACATTGCAGTGGAAAATTTACATTAGGAGAGGGTCTACAATACAGGATATTGGGATCTATGAGGATGAGATGTGTGTGGGGAACAAGGAGTCTGTTCTGGCCTTCTGTAGAAACATTTTCAGGACTAAATATGGATTTAGGAGGCAAATTTGTGCCCTTTTGAAAAACGTTATTTAAATTTTGAGTAGATTGCCTAGATTGATTTACTGAAATCACAACCAAGTTGTGTGAGGTGTTGCTGAAACGTAAAGTGGCAGCTCTTGTTCTGGAGATGTGTAGTATAAACATGTCTAAGAATTATTACCTAAATAAGACAAGGAGTGGGAGGGGTGACAGGCATAGAGAGAAGTAATGAGATTTACTCAGTGCTGAAAAAGTTCTTTTTGAGGAATAAAAGGAAACACACCTGTCACTCTGGGTACCTTAGTCTCTTGTAAATATGATTCTTTTCATGTGTCATTTCAACACCTGTGTTTAAAATATTGCAAATATTGCCTGGTTGGCTTTGTCCTTTGTTGGGAGAGAATGGATGTCTGTAATTAGGTTCCTTGCCCTCACATCCAAATCGAATTCTGTCTCTGTCCCCATATAACCTGTCCTTAACTGATGAGCTCCAGCACAGAATGGCCCTTGCTGCCAGGGGAGAAAGCCACCAGGCTTCTCACTTTCTTTGATGCATTTCTATTGTGTGGTATTTGATATTTCCATTCTGGAGTCGTCAGTTGCTGTGCCAAATCCCATTTCTACTCAGCAAGGCTGAAGCAGCTGTGTGTGCTCCTGGGGGAAGGCAAGTGGTGGGTGCTGGTGGGACAAGCTGAAATCATTGTTTTGGGAGAAATGAGCATAAAGGTGCTGCTGATTGTTGGGTCATTTTGGGATAGAGCTGTTCTGCCAGGCCCAGCTCATCTCCCCATGAGCTGAGGGGGCTTGGCTGCCTTGCACATCCTCCCTTGGGGCACTGGGGGTGTACGGGGACTCCATGGAGCAGGTGAGGAATTTAATACAGTCTTGGGTGGGGTGCCTGGGAGGTCTTCCCATAAGATTATATACACTTTGTAAACAAATAGAAGTACCCAGAAATATATTTAGGGTCTCTTTGAGCTAAAGAGAAAATGCTTAATAATAATGCTTAATAGTTTAGTTTGTACTCAGAGGTAAGAGGGTACCTTTAATCCAAACTGCATGAAAGTAATAGCTTACTTTTTATGATGTACTTAATGTTAGGCTGACTGTTCATCCACAAGCAAATATTTTTGTTTTATAAAATAAAGATCCTTTAATGTAATTTTGAAGGCAGAGGCGATTGACTATGTGTGTTTAACAATAATGTGAATGGGGCCATGTGTTGGGTTCAATTTGGTGTCAGCTGTTCATTGCTGATCTTTGACTGGTTAATTTAATGTTCTCTGACATTTGCTCAACAAGCGTTTTTGTTGTTTCGCTTTTTTCTTTTTTGCTGACAAGTGATTGCCAATGAATTGACTGATGAGAGAATAAGGGAGTCTGGAGGTGGTGTAAAGCAGCAAAGAGATACATTTGGGAGCCATGGATCATTTGCTGAATAGAGGAAAGGAGAGGGAAATTTTTAACCTTGTGTAAAAGTTAGGGTTTATTACTTTGTTAGACATCTGCTTTCCTGATGCTAATTGTGTTTAATCCTTCTTAGGGGTGGAGGCTGGTCTCAGGGCTACTCAGTACTTTTATGAGGTCTGCCAGTCTTAGCTGCCCTCATGGAAATATCAGGCTGCTAATCTGATCTTTGGGTTATTTGCTTTTTGAGACAAGCATCTGCAGAGAGTTGGGAGAACAAAATGTTGTCAGTGCAAAGCAGGTGTCCATGAAGAATGTGCAAAGCCCTCTCTGACCCTTATCCCTTACCTAAGCATTGTCACATCCTAGTTTATATAAAGAGTAAACATAAAGGGTCACACTAAATAGACACAAGTGTTTAAAAACTCATTTAGACCATCAGAATACTTTAATGTGCTATTTACTACTAGTTATACTAAAAAAAAAAAAAAAGAAAAATTGATAGTGTAGAAATACAGGAACAGATGTGCTAAATGCAGTTATATTGTCTGTAAATGCTTAGTTCAGAATGTGTTGCTGAGAGCTTACTTTCTGCATTATTGATTTGCAAAACACTGGACAAATGTCAGCATACAAAACTGCACAGACTTTGTCCCTTAGTCCATGGAGAAGGCTGATTTAGGGTACAGCAGCAGTTTTCCATGCCATGTTTTATACCACATGGGCTCTTGGGGTTCTTTTCACTTGTTTGTTTTTGTGCAATCTCAGTATCTCAGGGTGTAAGATCACTCGTTTTTCAAGTAATTCTGATTTTTACCAGTTATTGCTTAAGCCAGTTCATACTCAATAATTATTTCTTTGGCCAACTGTGTAGTGTAGTAGTAGTAGTAGTAGTAGTAAATTTTTCCCTTGTGCACTAATAAAATGAGGTTTGATGACCTCATGCCAAAACATCCATCCTTCAAATCCTCTAGGAGCTTCTGAATCACAGCAAAGAGATCTGTATCTTTTGAAGGCACTACTGTTCCAACTTATTAGTATTCTTTACAGTGTGTGCTGGGAAATGTTAGCTCCTGGTGTTTTTGAATACTCTTCAGAAATACCTCTGAATGAATCTGTGGATTCTCATGGTTTAAGAACTCAGTTGTGCTCTGATTTGATCGGTTTCTTCTTTGGGACCTCTTAGCACTGTGGCAAGAGTGGATGAGCTGACAGTAATTTCCATAAGGATCCATTTTTCCCAGTGCCCACTGTAGATATAAATTTGCCCTGTGGAGCAGAGCAGCTGCTGCCTTTGTCAGCTCCAATATAGTTCAGTGAGACATTTTCTCTTTATTGGCCTTTGTGTCAGAGCCACTGATGGGGACAAGCCTGCACTCCCTTGATTCATGCCTGGAAGTGTCACTGACCTTCTTGAAATGATGTCCATGTTTGAGAGTGATGGAGATGGCTCAGAAGCTCTCAGTGATTGTCAGGATCTGTCCTCCCCATGTTCCCAGGCTGTCACCAGCCTCTATTCCTTGGAAGGATTTGTCATTTTGCTGAGGCTGCCCTGTGTGCTCTAGTGCCAGATGCAGCCATGGGTGAAAGGCTCATGCCCAGCAGTCTTGTTCCTCTAGAGTCCAGCAGTGATGGCTCAGGAGAAAACCTGCAGGAGGTCTGGGAAGGTTATTTGTAGAGATAAAAATGAGTTTGTAACCTCATAATCGTTGTGGGATTGTATAAACAAAATTTTCAACGAGAAGTGTTGCCAAAGGTATAAAACAAACACTGCAGAAATGACAGTTCTAGGAAATTCAGCAATAGAATTGTTTTGTTCAAAAAACAACAAAACCAAACAAAAAAACCCCCTCAAAATCAGAAAAACCTCAGACAAACAACCAACCCCAAATCCAAGTGGTGAGCTGGTTTTTCTTTCAGGTTGTTTTAATAGTAGTTTTAATTTTCATTCACAACCAAACCATTTGCCCATAGTTTAATTAATTTGCTACAATTTCAACTTTGAGATCATGCTCTTAGCCTGCCTTTTACAAAAAAGTGGCCTGTAACCTAAAATCTCAATGTAATGCTACAACAGCTGCTGCAGCTTTCTTTTTTTCCTTTTAAATTTTTTTTTCCTCTTTCTGAAGTTTTAAGATTACTTAGCTTGGACTTTAGTTAACAAAGAACTGGCTAAGTATGCTATAAATCATAGTTGTTCGATCAGGATAACAGACAGCCAGTCCTGATAGCTCTTTTTTCCCTTTTCCCCCCTCCTAGTGTTAGAATCTCTGCGGTTAATTTCTGAATCAACGTTTTATGCGGGTGTATAATTCACTTTTTCTTCTTTTTTCAAACTGGCAGCATACTCTTTGTTCTGCATTCTTCCAACCCTTGCTCCAGGCAGAAAAGAATAACTGATGTTGCTGATGTGCCTAAGCAGGATCTGTCCCCAGAATGATTACCAGTAAATTGCTCTGATTTTATCTGCAGCTCAGCCACTGCTCTTATCTGATGTTACTTTAAACCATGCTTCGTTTCATACATAGGTGGGCTTTCATCTGCATCCTGTGGGAATATTTGACCACATCTATGGCATGGATCAAAGTGAATGTTGTCATCTGAAGGAAAACTGAGCATTTACCAAGTTAAAAAAAAAAAGTCAAATGTTTGATTTCTATGGATCCCAGTAAAATGACCACAAGGATTAGCTGAAGGAGTTTATTACGTGTACATTGCATATAATTTTTCTTCTCACTAAACCTTTTATTCAGCTAATTCTAGCAACATTAAGTTTGCTGGAGGAACACTTTCCTAGGTGTAGGTGTTCAGGCAAAAGCAGGACTAAATGGGAAACTAAATGCAGGATGTGTAACAGAGAAAGGGACTGTGTAGGTGTGTGTAAAATTACATTTAAATTTGAGTTATGGAGGCCCCAGTGAGGATAAGGCAGCTGTCATTGCCATGTGCTTTCTGAATTTTCCAGAGCTAGCAGGTCTTTTGATCAACCTCCTTGCTGCTGTATAATTCTTGAAGGACTATTAATAATAATAATCATAGAAGTATTTCAACCATCTACGTTTTAAAAAGGGATGTATGAAGAAAAGTGGTAAGAAACTGTAATAGTCTTAGCCTGGTATAGGTCATGCTGTTCAAGACTTGGAAATTCCCACTAAATATTTTTATGTTAAAACTCTTTCTGCTGGAAATAGATGAAGCCTACAGTTGATCTGCCTCGTGACAGTTCTATTAAAGGACTGTGCTATATATATATTTTTGAAGAAAGCTTCAGGAGCAGTGCAAGAATTATTCCTTTTGCTTGAATGATTTTTTTAGGAAGGTACAGGAGGCCTTTAAGTTGCTGATGGCTGTGTGAGGAGGCTCCCAGACAGAGATGCCCAAACCTCCTGTACTTGTGGGAATTGTGCCTGTACTGTCACTTCTTGATCAACCATAAAATATACCTTTAAATTATTAATTCTGGTCTGCTGTAAGTTTTACTTTACTGGATTTTTTTTTTTTAATGTAGAAGGAGGTGTTAAAATTTCAGTATCAGAATTTTTAGCAAAACCTTACAGCATGGATTTTAATTGCCAGATCAATGGAAGCACAGGCTGGTGTCACTTTAGTGAACCTCTCTAATTAGGAGCATAGGATTTGCCATCACAGATGAGGCCAGTGGTTTACTGAGTCTATGAGCATCCTGCCTGCAGCAGTGCCCACAGCAGCTGGCTCTGATGGAAGCAGCATCCCCCCCTCCCTCCTTCCCCAACAAGGCATAAGGTCAGTGGGAAATGAAAAAGCAGAATTTTTCTCTTGCATTGTGCAGGGAATCATTCTTCATCCCAAAGACAGTGAATTGGTGACTGGGGTCTTGGCCAGCCTGCCTGTAAGTGGCCTTTAGGGATGAAAATTACTAATTGTTTATATAGTGCTAAGCTAAACCTAGGTACAGGTTCATTTCTGAATTATTTATAAATATACAAGTGCATTTGATTGAAAAGGTCTTTGTGACACAGACTGTAGTGGAAAAGAGGGAACTAAAATTTTTTTATAACATCTACACTCTTGAGTTTTTTTCTTATATTCTCTTAGTCTGCATCATAGCTGGAGACACTGCCCTTCTCTGCCCCTTTAAATCTGATCTAGTGCCAAATGTGTAGCTTTAACTATTGCCAATTTTTCTCTGTCTAATTGGCATATAGATCATGATACAGAAAGCACTCCCAGCCTTCTAAATGGAAACAGGAGGAACTAAGCTGGAAGCAGGGTCAGCAT
The DNA here is from genome assembly GCF_052056855.1 of Sturnus vulgaris. Lineage (NCBI taxonomy): Eukaryota > Metazoa > Chordata > Aves > Passeriformes > Sturnidae > Sturnus > Sturnus vulgaris. The sequence goes on from NC_142260.1 coordinate 7,526,025, forward strand.
TGACAATTTAATGTAATTTAGAAAGTTATCAGTCAGTGGAAGATTCAGTTAGATTTGTATCTGTGAAACAGATGGCCAACTGCAAGACCATTAGATTAGGTTTGTTATGTTTGTGGAAATTAATTCAGCAATTTATTTTTTTTTGTTTGGGGAAGGAAAAAAGAAACAACTTGTAAGTGCTTAGCAGGAACAGTTTATAAAGATGATCTTATTTCCTGTAAAATATGGCAAACACCTCGTGATCCAAGGTATGCAGGAAGCTGTTTTCTGTAGCCTGATTTCTGGGCTATGTGGCAATATAGTGAATGACATAACAAAATCAAAAATGCTTCCACCTATGTATAGATGGTTGTTAGTATATTCAAAGGCAAGAATTTTGCCTCAAGATCTCAGTAACAAAACATTTAGGGCCAGACACCTGTGTGGGCTGCATCCCCTCATCTGTTGATACATCATGTTGATACAAATACATATATTTCCTTTTTCTCTACTGAAAAGTGAGGACCAGATTTTAAAAAGGCGGCAGATCTGGCCCTTGTTCAGTCTTTTTGAAACTATCTGAAGTTTTCTGAAAGATTGGTTGTTTATTTTGATGGCTAGGAGGAAGATGAGCTCTTGGGATAATGTGACTCTAATGGGAAAAGCTGGATCCCTCTGACAGTCTTAGTCTTTTTGTGTGTCTTTGGGATGGAGTCTTTGCCACACAAATTAATACTCAGCTGTCACAAAATATTTTTCACTATCTTAAAAACGCAGCTTAAAATAAAAATAGGCCTTTCAAAAGTAGGTCACACCTAGGATTTGTCTGGCCAACTGTCCCATTTCTGACAGTGCCCAGGAGCCGGAGGAGTGTTAGAAATACAAATATGGGTAGAATATAAAAAAAGGCTTTGAAAAGGTAATTGGCTCCTTCTTGGTCTTACTCTTACCATCAATAAGCTTTAGAAATAATGGAATTAATATGTAATTCTTTAATTAAGAGCTTCAGTACTGTTCAGTACTTCAGCATTCCTGCTCAGAAGAGTTAAATGTGCACTCAGTAATTGAGAATTGAGTATATGCTTGAAGCAGTCATGTGGTCAAGACTTTGCTCAAGTTTGGGTCTTGTTTCCTCCTTTCTTCATTCCTTCCATCTCCAAATTTTGCATTGATCTTGCTTGGCAGATGAAGTGATGAATAGGTTGTTGGCCTTGCTAACTCAGTTGCAGGGATTTTTCTTTCATGCCTGTGTTGGTTGCCTGTTGCTTTATGTGGTTCCAAGTGTCAGAGAGCTCTGCCTCTCGCCAGCTCCTGGCAGCTCCAGAGGCATTGCCTCTCGTCAAAAGCCTTGGCCACTGAACTGAATTGCATTTTACAGAGAGAGGAAGGTAGTGCAGATGACTTGCTCCTTTTTGAGTGGCGTTAGACGCTGTTTGTGTGAGAGGAGGATCTTTGGCTGGTGACTGCAGTGTTGATATGGACTGAGCCTACCCGGGCCCTGGATTTGAAGTCTCATTTTTGTCCATCAAGCACTAAGCAGACCCAAAAGGGAATGTTGGCTGGTCCTTCTTGGCTAAAAGAGGAGTAGGATTTGGTGTGAGACCAAGGCCAATTTCTGTATTTCCCTAATCCCCACAGCAAACTGATTTTGTTAAAAATTAAGAAAAGCTTTTGCAATGTTTCCTGGCCTCAGTGTTTGGAACAAATACCTTTCATCTTCATACAGTGCTAGGACTTGAAAGGGTTTACTATCATGTGCCTTAGAAACCAATTTTACTTTTGCTTGGAGTTGCTTCCCATCTGTGAGAGTTGTTTTGACGAATTAATCCTCTAAGCAATCAAGAGAAAATGAAATAGAGGAGTGAGTTTGTTCTTAAAATGCTATATGGCAAATCAGGTTCCATTTCCAGCCCTCTTCAGATTATTATCTCTTGGATATGATGTCTTTTCCTTGCCCTTTGTTTCTCAGAGTCCAGTCCAGCAGTGATAGTTCATGTGTTCTGGTCCCTCCTGTGGCCATGGCTTTCTGCCCAGAGGAGATGATACTGCAAGCACACAGATTTGTGACCCCAGGTGAAAAATACCAATGAAATTACAGCAGCTGTTTGGAACAGTCTCTCATAGATTTTCCAAATAGAAAAAATGAGTCTGTGTTTATTAGAAGAGTTTAGAAGACTTCTTTACTGTCACGAGCCGAGGCTCCATGGAGTTTTGGGAGCTGACCACATTGAGTGCTGGGTGTTTACAGCAGAAGCTCGAAACTAAGGCTGGAGTGAGATCCTTGTCCCACCTTGAGTGGTTTTGGGGGGCACAAGTGCAAGCTCCCCCCTGTCTCAGTCAGCCTGTCTGCCCCATCAGAGCTGCTGCTCACAGCACAGTCCCGAGCACCTCAGGGCTCTGAGGACAGCAGCTACTTCATGTCACAGCACATCATGTTCTCCTCAAACTCCATCAAAGCCCCTCTCATCCCCCACCTCCCCAAAGCAAACACCCACCCCTGCCACGGTGAGGGGCTTCGCTGGGGGGAGAGCTGATGTGGAGACGCTGTGGCTCCCAGGCTGTTTGCTTTTCACCGAGCAGTTAAAAGATCTGACTCTGGCAGGAGTGTGCCTTTTGAAAAATCAACAGTGGAAATGTCAGACATCTATCCTTCAGCTTGGCAGGAGAGGAGGTGAAGCAGCCCTTCCTTCTCACCTTGGCAACGTCGGCTGTGTTATTTTTTTTTTTTTAATATAAAGAATTCCAGCCAAGCATCTCACAAGTGCCAATTCTCTGTATTTTTAAGGAATGCCAGCAACAGTGGTCAGACCATGGAATTAGGGCTGACTTGAACATGGTAGGGTTTTGCCAGAGGGCAGGCAGCCCTTGCTGCACCAGGTTGTGTGTGTTCATTCCGGGTCTCATTCAGCCTGATACTTTTTAGCTTGCATTTGTGATAGATAAAACCTTCAAATATTGTGAATGCTCCCGAAGTTCTAAAAAGGGGTGTAGCTGGTGGTTTTTTTCTCATGCAAAATCTTGGATTTCCTTAGAGAGCATAAATTTCATAGATGTTAGGAGCATTTACATGAAGGGGGTTGTCTCTGTAATAGGTAGAAAACCTGATTGTAAAACCACAAACAACCCAAAACAACAACAAAACAAAACAGTCAAACAAAACCTCAACGATTTCTTTAATCATTCTTTTAACGCCTACAGTGTCCAACACAAAAGACCTGCTGAAATTTATTCTTGCTGTAAATAGCTTTGATATGATAAAATACACTGATCCTGTTTGAAATTGATGCCAAACATTGGAAGTGTGTGTTAGAGACCACAGTAAGGGAAGGGAGCAGTGGGGTGTAAGGGAAGGCTGCAGCAGGGGTGGGAGTTGTAAAGTGTGACTGTGTCAGAAATCTGAGCACAGTGCATGCGTGTCTTCAGCTAAAATTAACCACCCAAGCTTCACATGCCAGCATATATATAATCATTTAACTGTGGACCCCTTGAGAAGGAAGAGCAAGCTGGACTCAAGCAGAATATATTCACGTTAAATATGCCAATAAGTAGTATGACCTTCCAGGTCCCTGTTCGTGGGAGAAGTAAATTTTCCTGTGATCATTATAAAACTGTAAGCAGCTCTTGGCTCCTCAATCATGGCAGTGCTGTTGAACAATAACTAACTTCAGCCTCATAAGTGTTGTTTTGGGTTTTTCTTCCCTTTCTTCTGCAGCTTCTTAGGATTTTCTGTGGTTTCTCTTCCGAGTAGATATGCATCACCTTTTCAGATAAGCCCTTTTCTGTCACTGTTTGTGTGTGGTAGTAGATGTAAATTGGTATATTTTGTATATGAGAACTGTGATATTTGAAAATAACTTGCTGTGCACTTCAAGTGACTTTTTAGAAAATGCTGAAAAAAATAGTGCATTTGCTGCTTTTGTTCTGAGGTAGATTATAATTTGTTGGCGTGAGATCAATTCAGTTTTTTCACTGTGGCCAAATGTGACTTGGAATGGGTTTTGCTGATCAGCTTAGCAAACTAAACTCTATTTCACTTTGGGAAACGTGAAGGGCTCGGTGCAGGTGTGAATGCAGTCTCATTTTATTCAGGACTTCATGGGTTTTTTTTTTGCAAGGGAGAATAAGAGAGCAGCCACCTGCTTGGCGTGGTGTGTGTGGCTCCAGCCTGACAGGGATTTGTGTAAGGCAAACGTGGATAATGGGAGCATTGAGAGCACAATCACTGTCCTTGCTTCACCTTCGAGGCTGCTCTGGTGAGAAATACCGAGCCCTCTGTGTAGGCAGCACCTGTCAGTAACAGGGTTCAGAAACTTTGCAACTGGTAAGGGAAAAAAAAGGAATTCTCTCTTTGCTCCTCTTTTATATTAAATACAGTAAAATATTCAGTATATATACAGTAAGAGTAGGAAAGGTGCCAGCTGGGCAATTGAAAGCATGATGCTTTTTTAGTATCCACCAAATATTTGCTCTAAACACACTCAGTGCCTGCTCTGAAGTGTGGACAGTCCAAGGCTCTATTCCTGGAAAGGTTGCAAGCCTACTAAAATTGACACATATGCTTGGCTCTGTGTGCTGTGAGTCAGCCCATTGCTTTTGAATAGTAGTCATATGCATGAGAAAAGCCCTCCTCAGCTGGGAATAAGGCTTTAAAGAGAGAGAAATAAGTAGTCCCAGTGGTGTTTAAATTACCCATTTCTCTATTTAACTTCCAAAGGCTAATTAATGTACACAAGTGTCCAGTAAAATGTAATATTCAGAAGAATATCCCCCACCAACTGAGTAATAATTAAAAGCAGTTGCAACAAACACTTGCACATCTGAGTAGAATAATTTAGTTGAGTTGCCTTAAGAAATGAAGAAAAAAAAAAAAAAAGAAGCAGAGTTAGCTCTGTTTCCCCAGAAATGTGGGAATTGCAGATGGTTACAGATCAGTTCTCAATAGCTGATGATACCTAAAGTGCTTGAACTTTTGAGTTAATTTAGAACACTGGCATCATATTAGATACTAATTAGTAGGTGTCTGTGCATATGTGTGTGACAGCTACGTTTAGGGGATTGCAAATCATAGAAGCAGAGTGGTTTGGGTTGGAAGGGAATGGAATTATCCCATTCCAACCCCCTGCCATGAGCAGGGACACCTTCCACCAGAGCAGGTGGCTCCAAGCCCCATCCAGCCTGGCATACAGTGACATTCCAGCAAGGTAATTGTGCTGTGTCACCTGCCTGCTGTCCAGCCTGTTATCCAACCTGTGTCCTGCTTTGTAAGCCTTTGTTTTGTTTTATTTTGCAAGAGCTTATACTGGGTGAAAAAACATGAAACAGTCGTTTTGGATAGCAGTGCAAAGCTCTGTTTATTCTGGAAGATTTGGCACTACCCTTTTAGTGGGATTTGTGTCTTGGTACAGATGTATGGATAGAGACTTCTACAGGATTTAAGAAGCATGTAGGGGTAACTAAGGCCACAAATTGTAATCGGTCTTTGAAAAAAAGTCTGTGACAAATGCTGTTAAAGTTGGTGTTTTGGTGGGCTTTTTTTGACCATGTGTTTCCTTGTTGTCCTTTTGTCATTAACTGAGCAAAATATTGTCAGGGTCGTAATCTCTATGTACTTTCAAAATAGCCATTTTCCTTCTTGTGCTCCTTTGGAGCCAGAGATGCTTCAGAGGAATGGGTTTTTCAGCTAAACCTTTGGCTTTAGCTGTTTAGCTCTGGGCTTTGCAGTGTGATATCTTTTAATGAGATCACTGTGTGGGACTGTAGCGTGGATCAGCATGAGACTGCAATTAGTTACCAGTCAAAAATTGGGATTTCATGGCTCCACATGTGCAAGCCCCATGACCCTGGGCAGCAGTGAGTATCTCACGGGTTTTCCAAAACCCCACAGTGCTGTAAGGACTGCAGGCATTCCCCTTCGGGTCATCTCAGTGTGCTGTGGCTATTTTTAGGTTTTGGGGTGGTTTTTGTTTTCCCTGTGAAGTTCAGCAGGCAGTGTGGTTTGGTTAGCAGCAGCACAGGCACTGCATTGTGGTGGCTCTTCTGGAATGGGAGCTCATCGGTGTGACTAACCCTGCCATTCAATGAGGAAAAAAGCCTTGCTCTGCTCTAATTATGCTACATGATGTCAAAAAGATATTCTTCAGCTGTTAGCAGATTCATGAGAGCCTGATTCATGATAATTATTGGGAGAAAACAATCGGAGTCTGATTAGTTCAGAACTGACATAGCAGAGGAAGGAAAGAAAGATTTGAGCATTTACTTGGGCGATGATTATAATTAGATTTTTGTGTGTGTATGGAAATGATTAACAGGGAAGAGATTCAAGCATATTTTCTACTTGCCTAGAAGAGAGACATTCTTTTCAAGTAGTTCCACGTGAATCCTTTCCTTTCCATGAGTGTATTTCAGAATACTGACTCAGAGGCAAAAGCATCAGGTAGTTTCCATTTAAAGGAGACCCCGGAGTTCATGCTAATACCTGACACATTAACCTAATTGCAGCCCCATGGATATGCTGGGTCTCTAAAGGATCTTCCTGGATTCATTACTCCCTTGACTTTATTCATGCTTTGTATCCTGGTTTTGCTGGTCAATTCTGCTCCCAGCCTTCTTTAAGTGCTTGGGGGTGGTGGTGTGGGCAGGAACAAACAACCAATTCTGCAAAAAGCACCTTTGTACTGATTCAGTGTTCAGATACAGGGCAGGTGGGCTCAGGTGTGCTGGGCTGTGGTGGATGTGCCTCTCTTAGGAGGCTTGGAGTGCCAGGGAATTTCAGGAGTCTCCTGGCTGGAAAGCAATATTCCTCTCTCATCTTTAAAGAAGCAGGTGTGAGGCTAAGGAAAAGGTACTGGGGAGAAACCCCATTATATTTCAAAATTCCTCAATCTTATTGATGGAAGACAGTGTTCAGGCCTTTTTCTTTGCAGGCAGATTTCAGAATTTTTAGAATTTGGATTATTTTTTTCCCCAAACTTGGCTGATTTTTGCACTACTTTTTAGTGTTTTAGCTATGACTCATAATGTACTGAATATTTCCAGAATTGATACTTAACTGTAATGCTCTTAATTCAAATCTGGTGGATCAAAGGCGGGGGGGAGAAAAAGAGAGAAGAAAAGACTTTCACATATGTTTTTAATTTGTTCCCAGATAATTGGATTCTTAAGATCATACACTGCAGAAAAAAAAACCCAAAAAAACCTACCAAACAGCTGAGTCCACCTTTAGCTAAAGCTGGGACTTAGACCTGAGTTAAACATTAACCTGACTTGGACACAAAGACCTGCTTATGGTGATAATGCCCAAATCACCATGTTCACTTGATTTTTGTCACTAAAGTAAGGAAGCTGCCTCCAGTGATTTTCATACTGTGTGGAATCACTGAAAAGTTTAAAAGCCCATGCTGGTGTGTATAATAAGGCATTATCCCTTGGGTTGTAGTGGGTTGAATATTTCATATCACAAGATTTTTATATTTTTAATTAGACAACTGTTCAGGTAATTTTCACATGAATATTCAAACACATGACTTCGTACCCATTTGCTGAAAATACCTGAGGAACGCTCAGAATTGATGTGCAGAGATAGGAAAATGGAACGTTTCTCAGCAGTGTTTTCTTACTGCTTTTATTATTGTTTTTCCAATTATTTGCCTGGTTTTGAACATTTGAAAACACTGTGTGCTCTGAAACGTTTTTCATGTATCTAGAAATAGCAGCCATTGTGCAATTATATTTTTTTCACTTGTTTGTATGGAAAAGGAAAAGAAACATTAGAAATCTATTTGTGTAGTACTTTACAAAGACTTGCAACAAACAGGTTTCAAAAACATCCTGGAAAATTTCAATGATTAGCTTAATATATGGCATAAAAATCAGTGGTGACCACGAGGAGCTGCTACAATAGCCCTGGGTAATATGCCTGAGAATGCTAAGAATATGGCCCAAGCAGTTAAAAAACAATAATTTGCATGTTATGCATACTGCAAAATAATGTTGTGTGATTGCATTTTTAAGAGAGGCACAGGTTTATTATATCTGTGTTTTCCTGTGAACTGTTTTCCTAATCAACTAGTGGAATGAAATAATATTCCACACCCTTAAATACCCCAGAAACAAATATTTCCTCCATGCTGGTGTGCATTTCATAATAAGCATAAAAGCTCTGCTTGTAGCAGGCTGACTGCAGCACCCGAAGTGGGATTTACAAGAATAATTTACCCTCAGAGGGAATTTGTTTATGTGTTATCATAGGGTGTGAATCAGGCAGCAGGTATTTGGGGTCTTTCAAGTTGTTTCCTTTACCAGGATGATTTAAGGGAGTTTGGGGATTTCTTTGATGCAGTTTTGTTTATTTCCAGGTATGAATGTAAGGTCTGCTGTTCCTGGGTGCAACAGGAATTGGGGCAGTAGGAAGCAAGTACAGGATAGCAGTTTTGCAATGCCAGCCACGCATTCTTACACAGTTAATTTGATTTAAAAATCAATCCTGACTAGCTCTCAAGGTCTTGCTGTTGCTGTGATTTCAGGCTCTGCCAGGAGGGGACTGCTCCTGTTTTAACTCTAGGGCTGATCCAAGGATTTGTCTTGACTGCATGATGATCTGCATCATGGAAACGATCCAGGATGAAACTGGTGCATCAAAGTATAATCTTAAATTTTCTGAAAGTCTTTCAGTGATTAATTAGGACATTCACCACAGCCCTCCCATTAAAGGAAACATGGTTATTGTGTTTGATAAGTTCCTTGTCAGCTGAATTGCAGAGATGGCTTGGGGGGGGTGGACCCTTGCACTTGCAAAGTAAATGGTTTACAACCTGTTTCCTCGTATGTCTTCACTCCTAGATAAGAGAGCTAAAACCATGTAGCAGAAAAGTAGGTTAAATCAACCCTAGTTCCTTGAAGTTGTCGAATCTTTTAAAATATCTTCCTGTTATGGAAAATTTTTTCTTGTAAAAGGAGCTAAGGAACACAATGTCTGGTTTATGCAGCGTGGGTTTTTTGCCCCTTTTCTTTCCTCGGTCAGCTGGGGAAATCACTCATGTGTACTCAGCCTTTATTTCATTGAGATGTTTTTCAGCTCTGAGGTTTGTTGTTTTTTTTTCACTGAGGTGTTCCAGTGTGTTTTTCTGTTCAAGCCCATGACGCTGTTGGCATAGGAAATGCACATCCTGCTGCTCTGAAGGGGAAAGCAAAGGATAAATGCTGGAAAATAGGGGCATATCTTTCAGATATTAAGTGATTTGTTCATGGCTGCTACTAGTTGTGTTTTACAGGTTTAAAAAAAATACAAATAAAGACTTTATAACAAAACCAGCTCTAGTCAGAATCTCTGTAAGAGTATTTCCCTGGGTTTTTGGGGACTGAACACTGCTGTTCCCTCTGGCTCAGTGACTCTCACCCTGGTATTGAGGCATTTGTATCCCCACAAGGGTTTGTAGGGTCTGTGAGGTTGGGATGGCTCTTGCTCCTGGAAGAACACTGAATCTACATCTGCTTACTGGTAGACTGGATTGGGATGAATGTGTTTCCAATATTCTAGACACTCTTCAGAGTAAGGGTGAATATTAATATTTAGATATTTAAAAGGTAAAATCCTGATATTTAATTATTTTCACCCTATTTCTTTGGAACATAACAGGTAATTTTACAAAATCTTAATTTGGAATATTGTCCTCTGTAAATAATACTGTTATTTAATTCATAAGCAGAAATTCCTAAGGAAATAATTTAGCTTCTTTTTGATAACCTAGCATGAAAAGTTTTTATAAGTTTTCTGACGATCTTGAATAAGTTGTGCTGGCATATGATGGACAGTACTTAAATTAAAGAGAGATTTTGGCTGCTTGGTGTGCTTAATTTTCAGGTGATACATTTTGAAATAAATTCCAACAGCTGGAAATTTGTGTAACAGATTAAAAGTGATTTAATAGGCCTGTTTAACCTGTGAGATGGAATTTGTTAGAATTGGTGGATCTTTAGGACCTTTAAAGGTTTCTTTGGTAATGCAATAAAGGAGTTTCCTCACGATCAAACTGCTGTATGGCTAATATCCACCAGAAGCCTTTTTAGGAAAAGAACCTTTGAAACTTTCTCAATAACAGCTACGAACTAAAAATGTCAAAGGGAAAATGCAACAAAAAACCAAAACAAAACTCGGGTGGAAATTGAAATCTCTTGTGCACGCTGCCTGCTGCTGTAGAATATTCTGCTGAGCTGCTGATGGCCCGTTCAAGCTGTAACATGTTCAGGAGCTCGCTGTCATCTGCCCTGAGCTTTGATGTCAGGTTGCTGAATAGAAAAATCCATCCTACAGTGAGCTGAGCACTTCATCTGCACAAGGCCTTGAAGTTTAATGCTGTTGACTTGTTTCAAAGAGGGGGAAAAAAGAGTGGTGCTCTGAAATCAGCCTTTTGGATATGGGGAGAAACAAAGAATTCTCAGCAATTTTTCAGGTTGTGTTATGCATAACAGTTTATTTTTGTTTGTGTCTCCTAACAGATTTATACGGATTGGGCTAATCACTATCTAGCAAAATCTGGTCACAAGAGATTGATAAAGGACCTACAGCAAGATGTGACTGATGGAGTCCTGCTAGCTGAAATCATCCAAGTTGTAGGTGAGTGACTTTCTGTGTTTGTGCCAGGTCTCCACCAGCTCGCTCAGACAATCCCTGTTTTTATCTTCTACACCAACACAGAGTGCACGGGGGGAAACCCATCAAACTGCATGGAATTAGGTAGATCATTTTCCTTCAGAGGCTTTGCTAATTAATATGAAAAAGCCTTTTCTTATAGTGGAAAAATATTGGATGTTGCTGATGAGATCTCCTGACACAGCAGTATTACTCCACATGGCTGAATGTTTAAAAAAAAAACCCCACAACTCATGAGATTTTTTTTTGTCTGCTAGGATGTTGTTAGCCCTCACTATTTTTAATACCTCTTGGGTACTGGTCTGAATATAATTAACAGTGATATTGTCTCCTGTGTTGAACTTCTTGCCTCCAGTTGGATTTGAGAGATCCATACATACAGCTGGGAAGGGAGCAATGGTATAATTTTTGTGTGGCAGAAAAAGAAATCTTTCATAACGAGTTTCCAGATGAGGAAAATCACTTACCATTAGGACAGATCTCAAGTGCAGGGTCAGTTATTTTATCTAAAGCCCTTAGTTCTCTTAAATTAGTGCATTAGTGCTTGCAGATAATGAAAGTTCTGAGCAATTTTCTCCGTGTAGAGCTGCATATTGTCCCTCTTCCCTTGAGCCTGGATCCTTCATTAGTTCCTTCAGAGGCTCATCCATCTGGTGCTGGGGATGCCACAAAACACATGCATGGACCGATGGAGATGGATGGAATGGGAAAGCCTGCTAATGGGAATTAGGACAGCCATTGTTAGGAGCAAACTGACAGATTTGAGATGCAAATGAAGAAGCCAGCAGTGCAGGAGCAGGACATCAGTGCACTCATATTTATTGGGTGTGTTTGAGATGCTGTGAGGGAGCTGCTTCTGGGTTCAAGGGAGGGATTTGCAAGCTGTGAAGCATCTTCCAGAGATTCTATTGGGATATGTTAAAAAACATTTTGTCTCCCTGCTGTAGAGCAGCATTATATCTCAGGAGCATTGTAGACCTGCCGTGCAGTTACAGAGGTGTGAAAACTGGCCACGAATTAATTGATGATTGTGTGTTGACAGGTATTCACTGTGAACAATGCTCCTTCCTATATCCGTTTCCTTTAATAGGAAAGGTTTTTGGAAACCCAGGAGCAGTTAGGTGTTGATTCCTTTCATGCCTATTTAGCTCCCCTGCCTTAATACAGTTGTAGGAAATTTCTGCATGAGAGCTCGTGTGTAAGAATGCCACCATCAAAATGTGGACTTGGTTCCTTCTGCCAAATATTTAAATGTAGCTCTTTGAGTATCGACTTGTGAAAACTCCTATGAAATTCATATTATTCCTTCTAAAATACATAACCAATTATTTCTTTGATCATCTTTGCAGTTTGTTGGGTTTTTTTTTTTGGTCGTTTTTATAGCTGCCTTTTGGCTAATATTTAAGGGAAGGTCTGCAAGGTTTCCAAACTTGAAGTATGAGGGGAAGGATTTCCTTTTCAAAGAACCTTTTTCATGTGAAAGAAAGGTCATATTTAAACATTCTGAGTTTAATCATCCAAATTAATAGTGGAGAAAAGTAATTTGTATCTGCTGTGTATGGCTTTAGGCAGCTGCATCTCATTGTCACAAAGATGAGGAAGGCTTTCACACCTAGAAGCAGCTTTATCTGTAGCCTGCAAAATCCAAGCTTTTTCCCTAACTACATAGTAAGAGAGCTTTGATATGCAGTGTAGGAGAGGGATTTTTTAATGTTATGGTGTGCTGTGTGTAAGAGCAGCTATTTGCAAGTCGATTAAAATGTATTCACATCATTCTTGTTCATTTCAGTTCAAAATTTATAAGCCTGTAAAAGAATGTGTAAGTACTATATTCCTTAGTGATGCCATATAAACACAGTGGCTGTGTTTAAATCCATGAATGCAGATGCACTGGGTGTGACCTGGGCTCTTGGAGGTGTCCCTGTACACGTGTCCCAAACAAGACACAGCTCATTCACAAGTTTGTTAGTCTCCTTTCAAGTAATTGTGAATTTATAGGAATACAGCTATCAATTTTTAAGTGTTACAAATTTAGTTGATGGAGATATTACATGGTACTAAAGTGAGGGATGGTAAATATTATGAGATGGGTGCACAGGACTTGGAAAATGGGATTAAACGAATTTGTCTTTATTTCTGTATGACCAAAGCAGAGATGGCATTCCTGGAAGCAGTGTGTGCCCTTCATGTGTAGGGGCTGATGGGCCACTCTGGGGACCACACTGTGGATTTAGCTGAAGTCTCTTTCAGATTGGCATCAATTTTTCTTTGCTTTGCTGTGGGATAAAGGTGTGCTGTGACACAGATATGTAAAATGGGACTTATCAGGCAAGAGTGAAGTTCACTGCTTTGTTTCTCATGGCTGTGAGTGCTACTGGAATGTTGTGTCAAACGTGATCCTCCTGAGGGAAATCAGGAAGTGGGATGGAGTTCTGACTGATATCCTGAGAATATGTAGGGCTACTAGAAAATACAGCTTTTAATGATGAATCAAATGGGATGTGAGTGCCTGCCTTTATTAGAGTGGAAAAACTGTGGGAAACTGAACTTTGGTTGTAACTGGTTCTTCAGACTCAAACACAAAGTCATTTCAGCATCCAAGGCTGAAAGGTGAAACTGAGAAAACTCAGGCTTTGAGGCAAACATTATCCACCTCAGGGATTTCATTGTTTCACCTCTGACCTTAAAGGTGGAAACTGCTCTTCTGCAGGTTGGGGTAGCATGTAAGCCATGGTCAAGAATCTTGAAAAGTTGTTTCATGATTTGTGCTTAAAAACAACAACAACAACAAAAAAATTATTCTAAATTTCCCATTTGTATTTCAAACCTGTGTTCATTCTCCAAGCAAACCCACTGCCATGCCAACATCCCTATATGTGTAGTGCTCACTTTCCCAGCCAGCAGTGATTCAGCTTCCAGAGGTCACATCTTTCTTGGAGTTTAAAGGAATTCCCCATCACTGTACAAGAGGTTGTCAGAGCAGTTGGCTTCTGCCCCAGCTGTCTCTGGAGGCACGACCCAGTAGAGAACTCCAGCTGCTTTTTTTCTTTTTGTGGCTCTCAGTGTTTCACACATTCACTGGGACTGGACAGCTACAATCCAAAACCCCCTCACTGACCTGGCAGCAAATGCTCAGGAAATCATTGGAATAAATGCCCTTGCTTTAGGTTTTTTTTGCCTTATTGCCTCTTTTGTTTTGCTTTTCAGCAAATGAAAAGATTGAAGACATCAATGGCTGCCCCAAAAATAGGTCTCAAATGGTAAGTAGTAAAGTGGTCTGTTGTTTGTGTGTGCATGGCTGAGTGATAGGGTGGGATTTCCATGTCTGAGAATTTTAATAACACTTTTAAATTCATCACAGTAGTGAACTAAAAATATCATCCTCAGAACATTAATATTATAGTTCTTGCCCCATTGTACTCCACAGTAGTTGAATCATATAATTTATCACATATTTACAATTGAGATTATTCTTACAGTGCTACTTTATATTTCTGAAATATCACATAATTAAACAGAAATATATAGAAATAAAGAATGAGATATTTGAAGGTGTGATTAAGATTTCCTATATCTTTTGAAATGGAACAAAGTAAATAAGCAATATGAATGAAATGAAAACAATTCATAAAATTCAAGATGCAATTTGTTGACGGATAAGTTGGTTTATATCTTGTTTGTATTTAATATTCAAACCTGGAGGACCAAAAATCAGTCTGGGAAAATTAAAAGTATATAATACTCAAGAGTATATTTGCTGTGAGTATTGCTGTAGTTAAAGGTATAGCAGAATTTTATTAAGAACACAAATAATTAAAAAATGGTTTTATAATGCATTGAAATGAAGATCATTTAAAATTTATGATACTTCAAACAAGGTTATTTCCTTCTGTATCTTGAGAAAAAGTAATTTTACAACATAAATTTTAATATCTTCCTTTGGCCTTGCAAATGCTTGCTTTGGGACACTTGCAGTCCGTTCTCTGTGTGAAGCTATTTTAATATTTTTTATTTTTATGATTGTTTCTGACTGCCCCTACCTTCATGACTTCAACATGAGCACAGCTACTCATGTAGTAAAATGAAAAAAAGATTTAAGGAGAGCTTGACATCTTAAGTCAAAACTCACACTCTGTTCTGCTCTTCTCCTTTGGCTTTTTTGTTGTTTCTTGGAAGTTATCAATCTTGTTGAAACCATGGAGCAAGCACCCTGTAAAGAGCAAGCCATCAGAAAGATTTATCATTGCTCCTTGCTGCTTTGAAGAGGGTGCTTGCTGTTCTTGCTGTAGCCACAGCAGCTGTCTGGAGTATAAATAATGAGGAAATTTTGACAATTGCTCTAATTTAATGTTCCACAAGTGTGTTGTAAGAACTGAATTTCACTCAGGACTGGAGTCTGTAACCAATTCCAGGATGTTGCAGCTAAAAAAGTCACTTCAAGTCATTATTCTCAATGAAGAGAGAGCGTTGCTCTCTTGGATAGTGGGATGCACGTAGTAGTTGCTTATGGAAGCAGGATCAGGTTATAACCAGAGGCATGCAGGGGGCATGTGCTGGGTCAGGAATGCTGGGCAGGGCTGGAAGGACACATTTGGTCTGTGCTGCCTCCTCTGATGTTGCTCCACTTGCTCATTCTGGAGGGTGCAGTGGGTGGGACTGTCCCCCCCTCTCATGGGACCTGCAGTCACAGCTGGGCATCCCCAGCAGTTTTCCCCATGTGAGAAAAATGAGAATTGTTCTTATGGCTTGCTTTTATCAGGTGCACATGCTTACAGAGCTCTTTGTTGTCTGACTATAAAAATTCTGTTGTTTCCCAGAGAAGCTGTGGCTGCCCCATCCCTGGAAGTGTTCGAGGCTGGGTTGGAGGGGGCTTGGAGCAGCCTGGGATAGTGGAAGGTGAAACCAGATGATCTTTAAGGATCCTTCCAACCCAAATCATTCCATGATTCTTCTAAGGCAGAGCACAGGAATCTTCACAGGGGTGGTGTTTGTGCATTTACTTGCAGTGTTTAGGGAGACAGCCCTTTGGCAGGTCCAGGACAAACGTGTTACAGTGCTTGTTTTAGGTACAGCAGCCTTCATCCTTTGCATTTCAGTGCTCCTATTAACACAGCTTACAGGGTCCTGCAGAACGTGGGAACTGGTGTCTGGTAACTGGCTCAGAGAGGTGGCAGAGGCAAGGCTGTCCAGATACTTAGGTGATGTCCAGATGTCCAGTCTTTTTCCAAATTAATCTTTCAGTTAAAAGTGTCCATGTCCATATTAGAGTGCTTGAAAGGTGAGCAGCACAGATGAGGGATTAAAAAAAAAAGCTCCAATAACTGGAGATTTAACTTTGCTCATTGTATGGAAATACAGCAGATCTCAGAGGGAAGGAAGCCTTCTACCATCCTCCTTTCCCTTTGTGGAGTCCCAATGCCTTGAGCACACACGTGAGCTGAGCTGTGAAGAATCTGCTCACTCCCAGCCAGGTGTACCAGCTTAGAAAGCTGGACCAAATCTGTGGCTTCCCAAATCCATTGAAGGACGTGGGGAAAAGAAATGTCTTCACTTCCACGTGGCCCAGTCCCAGACTGGTGATGCCAAACCTGAGGGAGTTCTCTGCAGAGCCAGATCCAGCCTCTCTGCCTTGTTCCCAGCCTTGGAGAGCATCAGGCAAATTGGCCCAAACTGAGCATTGGAGACAGCTTGGGTCTGTCAGGCTCCAAGCCAGTGCTAATAAGCCTTGTCAAGTGAAGTTTAGTACTGCAGAACCATGTGGGACCATCAGTACTTATCAACCTTGTCCCAGTGCCAAAAATGACATGACAAGGACCCCACTGGCTCTGTGAAAAATCACTTAGGTGAGAACCTGTCCTCCCATCATCCTCCTGTCTGGGCTCTTCTGCTGAGGGGAGTATCCCTGTCTTCCTTTGCTCCAGATAAGAGTTGGCTGGCTTTTATATAATCTATTATAGACTATTCTATAGCTTAAAATCTGTTTCAGGGATTTTTCCCCCAAAACCTCGATATTTTCGTACTGTAGATATTTGTCTAAACAAAAGCCTGTAATTCTGATGATTAGTTCCAGCTGGATGCAGAAAATACTGTGGGTAGGAGAGGATGTACTTGTATGGAGCACAGGCTCTGGGAGCAAGAACATTTGGAGAGCATCGCAGCACTTGGGTTTAAAAAAAAACCAAAAAACAAACAGAAATGTTGGCATAGTTCTTGATAACTGGGTGAAGGACAATAAATCAAGGCCACTTTCCTCTCCTACAGACTTCTGAAAAGAAGGCTTAGGTGAATAAACCTAAGTAGGGCTATCTCTGCTAATATTGTTTGTTTATAGAAAAACAGAGATACTTTCCTTTTTTTTTCTTTACTTCTTGTTTGGGGCATGATTTTAGAGTTTAACATGTGGCATCTGCAGATTATAGGAGGGGTTATACCTTTCCATTCTAGGTACTATAGATTATTCTTATTGATGTGGATGCCTTTGCAAGTGCTGAATGTTACCCCTTGTGAAAGGGTTCATACCACTTACATTATCATTTGTGAATTGATAAACAAAACCCAAAGTGTATGAGTTGTCTATGCTAGGTTATATATGTATGAATATAGCAAAGCTAGAACGTGCTGAAAGGAAGAGGACTGGGGAACCTGTGGGTGGATACTCCAGACTTTCATCTTCCCATGTCTGGGGAAGTTGTGGGACAAGAATTTGGAGTAACAGAAAGGCACGTAGGCTTTACAAACAACACAGCACCTCCTGTGAATGGGCGAGGAAATTACTGTGGTTTGCCTGTGGGTTGGTGCTCAGCCTTTAATATTTTTCAGGATCACTTTGTGTCTGTAAGTATCTGTTCTCAAATAGCAAAAGGGAGGTTGGTTTTTGGTTTTTTTTCCATGTGTTGACAGGAAGTTTTTAAGAATCCTCTCTTTCTGTTGCAGATACCAAGCTGTAGTGGTAAACTAATAGCACTCAGTCTTCCTACTGCTGTTTGCCTTGCAAACAAAGGATCTTGTACTGACTGCAGTGTGGGCCAGAGCCAGCATTTCTTCCCAGGAATTGTATGGAAGTTGGGATGAGGGCTGTGTTTTCAGTACAATAATTTTCAAGGAAACCTTACTTGCAGTGATGGGAATTTGACTATTTTAATATTTGACTGATTTCTTGTGTTCTGATAATGAGCTATTTTGTAGTGTGTGTGACACCTAAGGAACAGTTTGTATGGAAACTTTCCAACATGGTGAGGACTTTGGTTTTGCCTTGACCAGTACTGAGAATATTAATTCAGCTGTTGGAGAAAGTGTGATCCTTGCCAGCTCCATGAATTATTTTATTTATTGTCGAAAGAGCATAGATGTTGAAATCTCCATGACTAATTTGTGTGTATGGCACGTGTTATCCGTATTTCTGGGTTCTTTTTCTCAAGAGCACTTTAATGAAGTGATGTAGCAGATGTGAGTGCTGCCATACTAACAGGAGATAGCTGGGCTCACACATCAGTCACTTGGTTGGAAGGAATAATACAAGCTGAAACCGTCTGCATGACCCGAGCAACTCTGTGTGTGTGAGAGAGGGAGCTGCTGTGTTATGTACAAATAACTGAAAATAACTGTTGTATTAAAAAAAAAATTCGTAGTTGCTTGTTTTCTCACAGAAAAGAATTCTGTCTCTGCTCTTTGGGAGCAGGTGCCCACTTTAACTTGCTCCTCTAAACATTTTGAGAAGTTTTATACAGTGTTGTCCAAACGTTGCCATAGGAAGGTGCAATAAATCTGCCAGGCTGTTGCTCCAGCCCCTCTGAGTCCCAAAGCCAAGGAGGGCTCTGCTGCTGGGGCTTGTGCTGCTAATTCAGGGGAGCAGCCCTGCTGGAAGATCAAAAGCATCACAAGCACGTTTTTTCTCTGTGAATTCCTAGCGTAGGATTTTGGAAATGTATCCCAGGGGTTAAATATAGCCGTGTATTTTCAAGTAATCCAACTCCAAGGCTGTGCAAATGCACTAAAGGGAACTTTCCCATCATCTAAGCCTTGCCCCACTTTGCCTGGGGAGCTTGTAAATGTTGGGAAATTTCATCCTGTTTGATGTTACCGTGGTAACAGATGGGTGTCTTCTGGCCCTAACCTGTGGTGCAGTTCCTCACGGCTGAAGGTCAGCTAAGGGGGAAGACATCCACCCCCAGTGCTGTGCCAGCCTGGCCAGTGACAGACACCAGCTCAGCTTCTGTGGCTGCCCCGTGCAGGGACACGGCCAAGTAGCAAGTTCCGGAATGCTGGAAGAATTTTCTTTAAGCTCTCAGGGTTTCTGTTGGTCGTGTATGAACCCATGCTGTGATGTAGACAAGAATGATTTACTATAGGGATGGTCTGTCAGGTTGCTTGTCCCTGTCTATCCTTCAGCCTCAGTTTATATGAGTCTTGCTCCAAGATAAGATTGATTTTACTGTCTCTGTTTTTTTCCAGATACCCAGACTGTTGTTATGCTGCCATGCTTACCATGTGTGCATGGTAATAGTGAGACAGGCGTGGTTGGATCAGAGGTTTCTGTGCTGCAGAGCTTGCAGTCTAAATAAAACCACAAGCCCTCCACTGACCCCCCCCCCCATCATCCTACGTAGAAAATAACAGGATAAATAGAGCTGGGAAGACCAATATGTACATCTCCCTGCCATGAGGCATGGCAGTGTCATAAAACAGAGATTTGTCTCATTTCTGGAGGGTATTGTTTCCAGAACTCCTTCTGCATGCAGGGATGGGTGATAAGGCAGTGTGTGCCTCCTGCATTGGATGGGTGTGTAAGGGTGCTTTGGAGACATTGCTGCTGACACTCTTATTTCAGTCCCATAACTGATCACCTTCATGGTCCCCTTCGTGCTCTCAATTCTTCACCCTTTACAGTGATGCAAGAATTTGTACATCGTGTCTCTGAAACAGTGTGAGGTTCAACAAAGAGCAACAAAGCAACTTTTATGGAAAAAAAATTAAATATATAAGCTTCACTGTAAAGACAGAATTAGATTCTATTTGATCATTTACATCACAATTAAATGGAATTAGTGCATTTTGAATACCTATGGTTCTGCTCACCCTGTATGGGCTAAATACATGAAACAGGAAATGGATTGAGGGTCCAGGGTCATTCCACATGTGTATATGGGCATGTCTGTAGCTTCCACTTATGTATTTACACCTACACCAAAGTCTAGAAGCACCATTAACATAACTTTCTGCCATGACCATTACTAATGTAAAATTATTATATAAATATACCTTTTATGCAATACTTTGCAAACATACAACTTCTTATTATGCTTGGCATAAATGGGGAAAACTGAGAAATCATGGATGAGAACTAGGAAGAAAAAGTTAGGTTGATTTGAGGACAGATGGAAGTAAAAGTTAATTTATTATTCTCCTTCAGCTTGGTGCTATAAGAATTAAGGCTGTTGGTATTATTCTCAGTTATTTCTCATTATTTCTCTGGGTGTTTCTTCTTACAGGATTTGCACTGATAAGCTCTTCACTGTGGAATACCTGTGTAAACAGATTGTGGCTGTTACAAAGAATTAAACAGTCCAGAGAAATAAACTTTCTGTCTCTGTCTTGTCACAGATCTTTCCTTTTCAGCCATTGCTTATACACTTAATTGTGTGACAGTGGTTATTTTAATTAGCTATTCCTTGAATGTAGTGCATATCTATAGCATTTTATTCTTCTGGCTTTTCTGCAGAGCTATTTTTACATATACAAGCAGTATTATTGCACTTGTTCTGAGCAGTTATGCAGGGGAATTTCAGTAGGAGTCGTGATCCAGGATCCAGGTGCAAGGAAGGAGGGGGCACATAAGTGTTGGTGCCCCTGGAACAAATCCCTTGGGAACAGGTGAAGCTGAGAGCCCCAGGCCTGCAGACACAAGAATGCCTGTGAGCCCAGCAGGGAGGGAGTGCTGTGCTGGGAACAGGCTGTGGCCACAGCTCCCTTCCCTGGGACCTTTTTTAGAAATGAACAACTGTCAGCAACTGCCTTGCAGGACGTTCTTTCTGAACAAGTTTCATGAAGTTCTGGATTCTTGTTGCAAGTTCAAGTTAATGACACACAGAGCCTTTAACATCTGAGCTGGTGTTTGGGGACAGAGAGCAGCCAGCACTTGGTGCACTGAGTGGTGTTGGTGTCAGTCCTTCCCTTTAAGCATTTATGCACTCTGAAAAATACTGGTTTATGTAAATTTCAAGGATGTTTTAGGAAGAAGTCCACCTTTGCTAGATATTGGTGTTATTTTAGATTGAATCATAGAATGATGAAATTATTTGGGTTGGAGGGAATCATAAAGACCACCTAGTTCCAAACCCTCTGCCATGGGCAGGGACACCTTCCACTATCCCAGAGGCTCCAAGCCCCATCCAACCTGGCCTTGGACACTTCCAGGGATGGAACAGCCACAACTTCTCTGGGCAACCTGTACGAGGGTCTCAGCACCCTCACAGGGAAGAATTTCTTCCTCGTGTCCAATTAAACCTGCTCTCTCTCAGTTTAAAGCCATTCTCCCTTTTCCCAATTGCACAGCAAATAATTTTCAGCCTGGGAGCCCCAGTTAGAAAAGGGTCCTCCATGAGCAGCCAGGGAAGGTGGAAATAATGCATCTGTGAGAGTCACTGCTGTCCTCATTATGAGTTTATTAAGCACAGGCATGGCTTCTCCCCACCTTTTCCTCTTCTCAGTTACACATGAACAGAAATTCAGTGCCAAGAAACAGTTACTGTGGTGTGTGCTAAAATATTGTCAATAGAGTTTCATCTATATCCTAAATGAATGATGCTCCAGAGGCAGAATTCTTTGTTGATACTTGTTTTGCAAAGTTGAGCTTGTTGTTGCTTAATCATAATTTAGAACATCTCAAGATTTTAAATTATTCACGAATTATCCACTTTAACTTTTCAAATATCTGGTTCTGAAGAGCTAATCAAAAATAATATATCCAGGGATAATTTTCAGAGAAATTGTTCTTTGCTTTTGTTTTTCCCCACGGGAAAGTTTCAATTTTAAATAAATAAACCCGAAAAAAAACAACCTGAAAGAAACCTGAAAAGCTGAATAAAGCAGGAGCATTTCTACAACCCTCCATGTGTCTCTCCCTGAGCAGATCAGCTTTGGCAAGCCCTGGGAGTTGCTCTGGATGGCCTGAATCCATTCACAGTACGAGCTTGCCCCTTGGATGCTCTTTGTTGTCGTTAGGAATTTTGGCCAGTGTGAAGCACAGTTTTCTCTTGTGGGGTTTACTGCCCTCATTTCTATTCACACTGGGCATGTTGTGAGTGAATATTTGTCCCATTATTTCTGCAGGAGGAGCTGGAAACACAGGATAGCAAAGGTTGTACCAGGGTCAAAGAGAAGAGGATGCATGTGATGAGGCTTGGGCTGGTTCTCCAGCCTTACACTAGAGCCCAAACTCTCCTTGTCTTTAAAAACCCAAAGTAAGGCAATTTTGAGAGAAGAGTCAACTCTTCATGTATAGTTGACCAGATTTTTGTTTCTGTCGGTGTATCTGCCACAATCTGGCTTCAGAATATGGATTAGCTTAATTTGCCCTTCCATGACATCTTTTATTTTATTTCTAAGGTACCCACCAAGTTCTGTCAAAATCCTGAAACTTAATTTTGGGAGACATTTTAATCCAAGTAGTCAGGAGCATCAGATGAATACTGGGAGGAATGTATTATTTTCTTTTTAAGAAGATACATTTTGAATAGGATAACTACTAATGAAGATTTATTTTAAACAGAGCAATAAGAATTAGTATTTATATCCTCCTGGGACAAATGGAATTTGCAGTTCTGCTTTGGTCTTTTTTATATATAATCATGTTTCGGAAATAACAAATGAGATATTATTGGAATGGAGAGCCCTTCCTCCCCCAAAACTCAAGGGCTTTAAGGATTGTCAATGTAATGACTTAAGATTTTAAGGCTCTTTCTAAACTTTAGGATATAAAAATATGAGGCTAAAAGCCTTATTCAAAAACACAGGCAAGGAATAGATTTTTGTCCTAAGAAACAGCTTGTGTTAGGCTATTTCCTTGTTTCTGCACCGTATGTGAAGTCTGCTAGAATATTACATAAAGGTTTATGAGGCCTTAAAAAGTTCCATATGAATTCAATCTTTTTTTCTTTTGAAAATTAATATTCTACACATAACATTGAGCCACAAGTTACAAGGAAAGCACTGGTTTCAATATAAGAAGTGGGTTTTCTGGATAAGCTCATCAAAACTCCCAATTTATCATTGTAAAAGTTGAGAGCAGAGGTCTTGCATCACAATGTGAGAAACTTCCCCTGGTTTGTGAGTGAAGGAACCTACAGCAAGTTTCATTCTGTTTTTTGTTTGAGAGAAACATCTGTGTCTGTGCCAAGGGCAGCACTGGTTATCCTTTACCTCGTGTGTTTGACTTGGCAGAGTGGGACAGACAGCTCTGGCTGGAGGCAGTGTCCATACTCAGGGTTTTGTCACATGTAGTCAATGTTCAACACATCAGTGCCCACCTGTGGGTCTCCATTTACAGGCTACAGGATGGGGATATTTTTGGGTTTGGGGTTTTTTTTATTTGTTTCTGGCATATCCTGTTCTGCTCATACAGGCCAGGGCATGTTTTCTGTCTAGCACTGGCAATAATAGAAATTGAAATTGCTGCTATATGACAAGCACAAAGACTGGTGTGATGATCTGGTCTTGGACAGTTCTCCATGTACAACACTCAGCCACGATGCCTTCTGCTCCCATCTTGTCAGGTTATTCATGTTAAGAGGGAGTTTTCAGGTAGCTTTTCCTTCTCTGAATGTGAGAATGGGAGTGATGACTCTTGATATGCTATGTCTGAGCAGATATTTAATTTTACAGGGTTGTTGGTTTTTTTTTTTCTCATAATCTCCTAATTAAAAGAAAGGAGGAGGAGGAACCCCAGAGGCTGGCAGACCCTCTGGTGTGGGCTCAGCAGTCCTTGGTTGGCATTTAGGGACATTTCAGAGTAAGTACCCAGCACATGATGACAGTTGATTACACCTGAATTAGTTTAAATGTGGTGATACCCCTGGTAATGTTTCTGAGTGAGATAATCACTGTGGGTGGCTGTGCTTGGTTTTCCTTCTTTTGCACAGCCTTCCCCTGTTTTGGGTAGGCAGGGAATGAGAGCTGCCATCTTTCCTGCTTTGCTTCTGCCATGTGAAGTGTTGCTGACAAAGCAAATGAGAAATCAGAATTGTCAGCCAAAGAACAATTGTAGCTCACAGTGAAACAGAAAATATCCACTCCCCTTTGGCAAATCCAGTCCTCTCACATCTGCTTAAAGGGTTTAAGCAATATGTGGACTTGGCAAAAAAAGGGCCCATGGAGTCTGGGTGATGATTTGCTGCTGAATGCTGTAATTACAAGGAGGCAACTGTACTTTGTGTTGGAAGTCACCAGGATGTAGAATAATGGGGGTTTTGCTTAGAATTATAGAATGGTTTGGGTTGGAAGGGACTTTAAAGACCATCTTGTTCCAATTCCCTGCCATGGGCAGGTTCACTTTCCCCTATCCCAGGTTGCTCCAAGCCCTGTCCAACCTGGCCTTGGGCAATTCCAAGGATGGGGCAGCCACAGCTCTGTGCCAGGGCCTCACCACCCTCACAGGGAAGAATTTTTTCCTACCATCTAGCTGAGATCTGTCCAGAAACTTCACTTCCATCCTACACACATCTAAATGGTTTAACTATCATAGCTTGCTATCTCCAGCCCTGTCTGCATTGGGGGCATCTTTCTCCATAAAACAGTATTTTCATATTATTAAGAGTTGATACAGCAGGGGCCAGGGGCAGAATCCTTCCTTGGAGCTTTTATGAGTGAAATTCATGACATGTTGCATGGTTCAAACAAGCTGCATGATTTCTGATGCATTAAACTGATTCAGCCAAGATCAGGGTTCTTGACTCAGGCCAGCTGTTGAGTGGGAAGGACCTTGAATTCTTACCAGCACTAAATTTTAATCATTTCAGCTGTAGTCCTTCAGTGTTTTACTTTCTTCTTGGATTCTCTTTAATTTCCTCCTCTTTTCCTTTTCAAGCTCTATTTTTCCTTCAAAATCAACCAGTTCCTCACATTCCTGCCATGCTGCCATGTAATGTTGTTAATATCACATATACTGTGTAAATCTTGGCAGAGTCATTGATGCCTTTACATCTTTCAGTTTTATTCTTTTAGGGAATTCCTCGTATGTGCAGTGCTGTACATCCCCACAGGACCTTATCCTAGGTCTTCATTTTCTGAATGTAAAGGGTGTACTTTTGCACGTCCCTGTTATTCCCATTTTTTTCATCACACCTTTTGTATGGCAGTGAGCTTCCAGGTTGCTCAACTTGTGGTCCAATTACAGACCTGTGATGGAGAGTCACCCATCAGTCTGAGCATAGGAGTGATTTCTCTTAATTCAGTGGCTACAGTGCTCAGAAAAACTAGGGGGTTATCCCTTAGGAGAAATGGAGTGATTTTAAAGCGGACTCCCTGAATCTGAATAGGATGAGATTAGGATTAGATCAGCAAAGGCTGCTCAGTAACACCAAGTATGAGAATATGGATGAGGAACTCATGACCCAGATGTAAATCTTAAACTAAACTAGAAGACTAAAACTGAAACAAAAAGAGATTTTATGCAAAGATGAGGAGCCTGGGAAGAGAAGTAAGCAGAGCAGGACTGAGAGATTCTGCAGATCTGGAGTGGGGGTGAGATATTGCTTATCTTTAGTCACTAACCTGCTTATTTGGAGAGGAGACATCTACCCACAGCTGTGCAAGTCTGGAAATGTTCTTGGAATGATGCAGCTTGCTAAGTGCAGGTACTGGGAATGGATTGATCTTTTTATGTGGTGTTTATTCTTGAAAAGGTGAACTTTGGTTTTCCAGCCAAGTCCCAAATCACCTCAATAAAAGAGCTGTGTTGGAAACTTGAAAGGGTTGTTGAGTACTGAAGAAGGAAATGGGTCAATTAACTGTTAGATCATATTTAACTGTGGATAAATGAACCTTTGAACTGCACCCTGCTCCAAGCTCTAAGGTCTGAGCAGTACAGGAAATGAATTCTTTGGTACCACTCTGGGTTTTGGAGTGTATCATTTACTCAAAGTGTACTATATACTTTGTGTACTTTATATTATATCTCAAAGTATAATGAGGTTGATAAAAGTGTTTCTAATTGTTGAAATCACAGTTCAGCAATGCCAATAACTTAACACCCTCTCTGTGATAGGAGAAAATGTTTTTATTGTTATAGTTATAGACAATAAATTAATGTACCCTGAGAGAAATCCATGTGGGAGGTTGCCTGGCAGCTTCCCTGGTACTTTTTTATTCCTTTGAGAAGCACAGGGAGTTCAGGTCAGGTGTTGGGAGCTCAGGGTCTAAAATGCTGCCTTAGCTCTCACTCGTGTATTTTTTTGAGGGCAGGCAGGAGCTGATAGGGCAGCTGAATTTTTCATGTTTCCTTTTGATGTCTCCACACTTGACAGAATAAAGGTAGTTATGTGAGGCTTGGTGTCTGTCTCTTTCCTTCTCTAGTGGATGCAGTGTTTGATTGCAATGTTTCAGGAATTAATAAATTAATGTTTGAGAGATGTTCAAACACAAAGACTATTTTATCACTTTCTGATTACCATGGTTAAATAAAAAAATTGCTCAACAGTATCATCCAAGAGTTTTTTGTGTAACCACACACAAAACATGGTATTTCCTAAAATGCTCTTTGTAGTCCCTCCAGTGTCCAAGCATAGACTTTTGCATGGAAGTTCTTTGGTCTGTGGTGGGAGCAGACACCACTCTGCATCTTCTGGTTATGACAGCAGAGCTCCAGTGGGAGCTTGGTGGGAGACCAGGTGTGAGGCTTCTGCAAGATTCTTACTGTAATGTTGAGATAGAGTGGAAATTATTCCTGACTCATCCAGCCTCTCTGGAGTTCATTTCCTTCGGTAGGCTCTGAGTCCAGTCTGTATAGCAACTCCAGTTATGCAGAGCAGCTGACAGCCAGACTTGTTGTGCACAAGTCCCTACCTGTGAAAATGGATTTTATCCCATGGAAGTTGTTGCCATTGTCCCGTGTCTGAGGGGCAGGACAGTGACCAGAGTGGCCTGGTGTTCCTGACACGCGGGGAATGCCGGGAAGGAACGCGTCGCGCATTCCGGCCGGGGTTTCCAGTTACGGCTTTTATATTCTACTCTTGCTGTGGCTGGAAACTTCTGCCAGCTGTCAGCTTGGGAGCAAGTGGCAATCTGCCTTCTCAAACAAATGGCCTCCATGTTTATTTTCGGTTTCATGTTTGTTACACTCGCTGTAGGTTACGAATCCTGGGGGGAACATCCCTGACGCTCCAGTAAGAAATGCAGCGCCCGCCTGTTGTGACTGGGGCTCGAGCTAGCCTGCTTCATGCAAATGCACATATCAGAAAGCCCTGACCCGTGGAATAACCAGTTTATAATCAATGGAATAATCCATTTAGGACCTCAGTAACTGAGAGGATTTCACGCTATGGTTTCCACATCATGAGCAAAGGGACTTGCTTTGGGATGCAAAGAGCGAGTGCACTCAAGGGTGGCGGTAGATGGAAGTAAATAATTATTACAATGCATTTTCTTTTTGTGTCTCCTTTTTTTCTGTTTGTTTTGTTTGTTCTTGAGCAGATTGAAAACATAGATGCATGCCTGAGTTTCCTGGCTGCTAAGGGGATTAACATCCAGGGGCTGTCAGCAGAAGGTGAGTCCATTGGTTGTTTAAGATTTCCTGTTAAATGAGGAACCTGAATTACTACCTGTGATTTCAGCTGGAACATAGAGTGTAATGGAAGATTAATAAGGTCAATTTAAACTTCTGACAGTCTTTACTTATTTTCTCTCCATCTCAGTGTGAAAGGTAGATAAAATGTGTCTAATTTCTACACAGCTGACTTGTAAAAATAATTAATGCGACCAAATTAGAATTCAGTGAGTTCTTTACTACTTTCTGTTCAAAACCAGAAATTTCTTATCTCAATTCTGTAATTTGCACATTGATCAGTGTATATTTTACAGATAAAAGTGAACTGCTGTAAATTGTTTTCCTTTTCAGAGAAAAATTTATTTCCTTGTTCTTCAGTTATTCTCTTACCTGAACAACCATCCTCCTTTCTTCTCACTTTAAAGATTTTTCTTCTTTCCAAGTGCACAAAACAATCAAATCTAAATGTTTTGAGGGGAAAAAAAAAAAAAAAGACAACATTTTCACCTCTAATTAATCACTCTGCTTTTGAAGAGCATCAGAATTTTTCTGAAACCAAACTAGGTTTATTGTATTCCTTTATGCCAGGACGTGTGGTACCTGTTGGCTCAGAAGCTGTTTAGCCATTATCTTATTAAGAGATCAAACAGATTTCTGTCATCCTCAGCACCAGCTTTCACTTGTACTTTCATTTAAATATGCTGGAAAAGCAATTGGGTTCAATAGCTGAATATATGATATGACATCTCCATCAGTGCTTTACAGAACAAATAATTGAATGTGTGGCATCAGGTGAGACTTCAAAGTTACATTTGATGACTGACTCTCTTCACAAACTTAGTTTGGAGAAGGAGGCTGCAGCAAAATAGCAGATATTTAGTATGCCTTGTTCTAACCTGAATACATCACAGCCAGGAGAAGAGGAGGCTGAATTTTAGGTGTATTCTTAGGCTGCATTAGAACAGCAATAACAAATATTTTCCTCCAAAGAGAAGCTTTACTACGGTCCACCTGAGGCTGCCAGCATTATATGCCTCAATTGCTCAGTTACAATCACAAGGATTCTCATGTCAAGAAAAGAAAGCATGAGCTACAACTTCAAACAGCAGAAAATTAGCTTGCCAGGAAATGATTAAAAAGAAAATGCAGCTGAGTCAATTGTAAAAGCCAATTTTGACCTTAGCATGGAAATATCGTAAAAATCCATTTCACATTATTTACCTGTCTCAATAGAAGGTAAAATCGAAGTGAAATAGCAGGTCAGTGATGAGAAAACTGCCTGGGTGTACAGAGTTGGCAGCGTGGTGTTGCTCACACTGGGGAAGGGACAGCATGATTAATGCTCATGGCTCTCCTGCCAAGTCACAAGTCAGGCCCAGCAGGATACATGTGCTTCCCATGGCTCTGCTGATTTGGGATTTCTGCCTTTCTTTTACACTATCTAGGAATTAGTGTATTAAATCACATGAAAGCTAAGAAGGGACCAGTAATGTTTGCTGCCAGCATATAAATGAGAGCATTTACTGGCTCCACCACTAACATTGAAGGAAGAAAGTGAGAACAACTAGAGAGGGGGAGGGAACGAATATATTTTTATAAAATAAGTTAAAAGACTTGAATGCAACAGTAAAGTAAATTTCTCTTTCTAGTTGCTCCGGCACTGTGTTGAGGAACACAGAATCATTTAGAGTGAGGAATGTTGTTACCAAACAAGCCAGTGTTTCTGTGCAAGTTGCCAAGACCTGCTAGGTCAACTGCAAATAACTTTATTTACTTCACTGGCAGATCCTCATCTAGGAGGAAGGAAAAGGTTGTGATTGCTTCCAAACGGGAATAATCACTGAAGTCTCCTGGGTTTGTTAAGAGCACGTATTTTTCAATTGTGCAGCTTCAGTGTGGAGGGAAGTTAATGGTTCAAAACTGGAATTTGGATGACTCCTAAATGTTGAAATAATTTGGGACTGCATGTGTCATATCCTTCCAGTGTTGAAAAATCCGACTTTGATATGTGTGTGCCACTTACACAGAGTCTATTTTGATGGATGTATGCAGTGGAGATGCTGAGGGTCTGCAATCACTGATGATGACTGTGCTGTGCTAGAGGCTTCCCTTTCCCAGAAACATTGAGGCAAAAAGGCATCCCCTTATCAAAGATTCTTAAAAATCTAAAATCCCCATTTGTGGTTACTAAAGAAAACTACAGAGAGCTGGAAACTTCTTTTCACTTCTTGCTGCAAATTTTTATTTTTCATTCTTTGAACTGTCTTTCCATACCCCTGCTCTTAGACTTGTTTTCGACTCCTGGAATTGCAGCTTCCCAGCAAAGCTTGCTTTCCTTCACACAATATCTCCTTGCTCTCAAGATATTGAAGATATTGGAGGACAGAAAAGTGCAGTAGAAACTCAAATTGATGTCACAGATAAGCAGCTGCACATCTTTTGGATAACAGATGAGATCAGCTGAGCACATCATGGAACAGTGATGTAGGGGAAGCAAGCACCAATGGAGATATCCCAGGATGGAAATCTCCAAAGAGTGGATTTGTGGGGTTTCCTATGAAAACCAATTTCCAGTTTCCTCTCAAGTGTCTGGAGTGTTTGTTTCCAGTATCCAGGACCGTAATTTTTGGCTCCACATTTAGAATGGGTGGGTGACATCCTTGTCCTTATCTAAGTCAATATGATACTGGAGCTGGCCACGGGCTGGAGAGGACTTGAAGCAGGAAGCATTTGAGACTCTGGTGATGTGCAGAGTGCAGTGAGGCTGAAGTGCTCTCTGAAGTACTCCCTTTTGTATGAAGGGCAGGGTAGAACTGCCAGAATTACCTCAGTTTTTAAGATAAAAGAAACAGAGGTACCTCTGACAGTCTGATTTAAAATGCTTTGTTTCAAATCCAGAGGGAAAGAGACTGCTTTAACTCATTACAAGTGTTCTTCTTTTGATTATTTGGTCAAAAGTAGGTTGCTCTTCTGATAAAGTCAGCAGAAAACTGAATGGCCACAGAAAGCAACAGGTCGTATGTGGGTTATTGTTTTAATTGCCTCTCACTTCACATAGAAATCAGTTTCCAGTTGCATATAGCTTTGCTATATTTAAACAAGCAGGCCCATGGTAATTTCTTTTATCTTCTGGCCAGTATTTGTGCAGTTAAGCTTCCCAGTGCCTCTGGATCTGTTTAGTTATGCTTCAACCTGTGAGTAAATGCTACTTTCCTTACAGTTCCTGTGAGTAATTTGAGTTCTTTACAGGAGATAAGGAAATCCTTTTTACTGCGTTCTGCTGTATTTTGTGTCTGTTCTACTTCCATCCCTGTCCTCCCAAGCTGAACACAGATTATTGAAAGGAACCTGCAGATCAGAGAAGGAACCTGCCTGGTGCAGTGAGAGAAGGCTGGGTTTGTGCATGGCACTGCATGGGAGCAGGAGTGGGCTGGGCAAAGGGGGAACAGGCAGGGTTAACTGGGACCCACTGTTCAGGAAGAGACTGAAATTGGCCAAGAAAACAAAAGAAGACTGAAAATGGCTGCAGAAGGGCCCTGGGAATGATAATCCTATAAACAAAGGAATGGGGTGTCAGTGGAGGGAGAGAGCACTGATGGAGGGGCCAGGCTGCAGGGAGGAAAAAATGACTAAGGAAACTGAGTCAAGAAGTGTGACAGGAAAGGAATATCCTGGGTCTTGGTGGCTACCAGGGCCACTTAGAGAAGGGCTAATATTCTCTGAAGACATGGGCATGGGTTGAGACAAATTTCAGGAAGAAAGTAAATTATATTAGTGTCTGGGAAGGGAAAGTCGACTGAGGTGCAGGTAGACAAGGAGACCAAAGCTGGAAACTGGTACAGAATGGGAAACAACAGCTTTAAATCTTGAGCCTTGGATCTGCTGGGTGAAGTGCTGAGGATTAGGAGCAGAAGCTTGTTTATACAGCAAAGAGGAGCAATGTAGCAGAAATGTGGCTGGGAGAGGGAGTAAAGGATGGGGTGAGGCCCATCACAGACTCAGAGCAACCTTTCAGCCAGAACTGGAAATAAATGAAAATTCTGGTTCTTGCCTTTGTGCTTGGCCACTGTCTTGCCCCATGTCCTTTTCTTCTTTCTTTCTCATAGGGCAACAGCAAGCTTTTAGTTCAAATTATCTGTACAACACAAAAGTTCAGATGTTTGATGTAGCTTTTTTAATTTACTTTTTTAATTTAGGAAATTAAACATGCTAAATAATTAAGTCACAGCACATTAAGGTTGTCTTCAAGAAAGAATTTGCCCTCTGGTGTATTAATTATGATACAGTGCATGGTCTGATACACTTCTTAATCTTTGTATTTGTTTGCTTTTACTCTTTTTGCATTTGATATTGCATAGAAGAGCAGGATGACATTCAGGAATTGAAAGGTTTATACTTTTATAGCTTGAGTGTCAAGCTATCTTTAGGTACATTGGGTGCCCTTCCCTTATCAGCTTGTGGTAGTATCAAAGCTGCTAATTATCTATTTGAATACAGCTATGTCACCGAATAACTGTATTTTCTGGTGCAAAACTTGCATCAAATTTTCTTAGTGGAAATGATTATTCTGATATTCCAGAAATATGTGTGAGAATGGAGTAATTTCCTCCTTGTGCAAGTTTAGGACTGAGAAATCATCACTGTCCTTAATACAATTGTTATTGTGGAAGTTCTGTTTTGGGGTTTTAGCTGTGTTAGTTTAAGGGAAAGGTTCAAAGGGACTTGCTTTTTCAGCACAGTGGCATTAACACAGACTGCAGTGGAAATGTGAGATATTGCTCAGTCACCGCAGGGGAGAGATTAGTTATTTATTTGTCATTGGTGCTCACTGGCAATCAACTGTAATGCCAATTAGATGTGCAGAAAGAAACTTATCCTAAAGGATATCCCAAAGGAGCTCAGTTCAGACAGTGTTCTGGGGGTGCAGTGGCTGACCCGGGCACTGTCGGAGAGAAAACACCCATTGATGGCTGACTTCTCAACTTTGCCTTACAGAAATCAGGAATGGGAATCTAAAGGCCATCCTGGGCCTCTTCTTCAGCCTGTCTCGGTACAAGCAGCAGCAGCAGCAGCCCCAGCACCATCCATCCCAGCAAGCAGGGCCTCCATCCCAGTGCCAGCTGGGGCTGCCCCAGCAGCAGGTGCCAGCCCCGCTCCAGACTCCGTGCCAACAGCCCCCACAAGCTGGGCAGCATCAGTTCAAAGCACAATCAGAAATGCAGTCCAGGTGGGGAAATCTCCTCAAAGTTGGGGGGGGTTTCGTTATTTCTCTCTTCTTCTTTTTTTTTTTTTTTTTTTTGCTTCTCATTGCAGGTTTTAAAAAGCCAAAGAAACTCCTTTCTTTAGTGCTGCTCTAGAATGAAATGTGTTGGGAATGGAATGCTGGGTAGCAATTGACTTCAAGCCTTTGGAAATCAAAACACGTGTGTTTAAATATGTTCTCAGTGCTGGAAATGTGCAGCCCAATGGATGTAACATCCCTGCTTGACCAAGTAACCACAGGACTGGAAAAGGATGTTTTTCTCACTATTCCTTTCGCTTCTTTCTACTCACAAAGCATGCACATTGTTACCCTTACAAAACATACACTTCAGGCATATGAAAACCGACTTCATTTCTCAGATTACAAGAGTATCAGTCTTCACTAAGAAATGGAAGGGTCACCTTCCACTGTGGGAAGGGTTACTCTGGCAGTGGTAAAAGAAACAGAGCTCAGAATGCCTGGTGGCAATCAAAATTGAATCTAGACGTTTTGGTCAAAAAGAATATGTTGCTTGCTTTGCATGAAAAATAATTTTCATAGTTGGTGTTTGTTGACACTCCCAGATCCGAGTACAGATGACTAGAAAGGGGTTTTGTTCCTTGAATGTCTTTAATGCTAGGAGTGCTCTGCCCAGGTTGGAATAAAAGCAGTTTTCTGAGGCAGTACCACAGTAAATGCATGTGCAGTCTTCTGCTCTGACCCTGCACTGCTAAAACAGGGAGGGTTTAGTGGGAATAAGAAACAGAATTAAAAGCAGAAATCATATTTGCACAATTACTAAAGTATGAAGGCTTTTGGTTTTTACATATCTCACATTGGGGCTTGTTTGTGTTAACACACCTTGAGGTGAACGCTGGCTTCAGTGCTGCCTTATGAGGGATTTAAACAATTTAACTGAAGCCTTCCAAGTGAGACTACTCAGAGGTTATTTGGGTTTGGCTTTTATGTCTTTCTTCACAAATTATGCTCATTTGGGTGTAAAGAATAGGTTTGTATAATTGAAAAAATAATGTTCCTACAGCATGTATAAACAGGAAATAATTACTGTAAAATAAAGATGCATTTGGAGAGATTTCTGCAGCATTTCTGTCAGACATGCAGAGATGATGAACACTCTTTTGCTGTTTTCAGACCATTGTGTAGATTGGGCTGAGTTTCAAATAATTGGAAAATATGTATATCCTGAAGATCTTTAATGTCATGTTTTCTTAGTATGTAGTGAAGTCAAATTGCTCAGATTCTACAGAAAGTATATATAATAAAGGAGTGAGAAGGAAAAGAGGAATAGATTTGGGGGTTGCATGCAGATTTGCATGTTCATAACTCTGTAAAAATTAATTAATTTCAGACTGTAGTTGTTTTGACCTGAAGTCATACTTGGGCAAGAAGCTTTATATTCCTGTGAAATTCATAAATCACC
Source organism: Sturnus vulgaris (assembly GCF_052056855.1). Lineage (NCBI taxonomy): Eukaryota > Metazoa > Chordata > Aves > Passeriformes > Sturnidae > Sturnus > Sturnus vulgaris. The sequence goes on from NC_142260.1 coordinate 7,560,091, forward strand.
CTTTTCTCCCTAAGACCAGTTACTAAGTTCAGTGGCTTTAAAAAACCCAAAAAACCGTTTCTTTGTTCAATGTTCTCTTCCGCTTTTTCTTTCCTGTCACAGTGCATCTCCCAGGGACTCATCTCAAAGCAAAATCATCCGATTCACTCTTGGTCAGAAAAGGTCTTCTAGGTTAGCATTTCTTCATCTTCTGCAAAGCATGAATAATCCTTTTGCAATATTTCTGCGTGCATGTTTAGGGTTCCTGTTGAAAACAGTTTGTAACTAGGCCGTTATAAACGCCTGAAATGGGAAAGTTTTAGATGAATTTAATTTTTTTCTCCTTTTTTTTTTTTTTTTTGAGGTATGGAATGCATTTTGGCCCTCAAGGAGATAATTTGATTTTCTTGTTCTTAGGAGCTTTTGCTTTTGAGAACAAAACATGGTTCTGGGAGTTCTAGCCCCACTGTATTAATTATATTTTGATCTTCATTATTGAAATCATAGAGTCATAGAATGTTTTGGGTTGGAAGTGACCTTAAAGATCATCCAGTTCCATGGCCCATCTGAGCTGCACCAGGCCAGTGTCTCAGCTAGTGAGGAGAGTGTCAGCTGCATGATGTGAGCCCCACAGCCCTGGGGGGCTCTTGCTCATCAGAGCCCCTGCTCTCCCCAGTGCTCCCAGCTCAGCACCTGGAAATGAACCATGGGTATTTCAGTCCCATTTTTCCCCTGATCCCAGCATGACTTGCATGCCAGCTCATCTGTCCATCTCATCTCAGTGATCGTAAGGCTTGCTGTAGTTATTAATCTGGTTAATAATCTTGTTATTTAAATGTTTGACTAGAATAGAGTTTTAATTGGTAAATTATACCGTTCCGTTTTTGCTAAGCTTGTGAACTATAGCTTATGATCTTTATTTGGTTTGTATAGATTGTTTTTTCTGCTATATAATTTAGATTTATTTCCCACATCTTATTTCTTATATGCTGACAGTGAATCTCTGCAGAATAATCCCTATTAAAAAGTTCCACATTTCATGTTCTTCCTTGATCATGATTATGGCTTGACAGCTCGTATTTGCTTAACAGAGGTGCTGAGTAGTAAAAGAGAGTGTTCTCCAAGCTCAGTACCTTCTCTCTAAATAGCAAGAACCCAGAAGTGTCTCCCTGAAGCTGATTTTTGTCCTTAGATTTCACAGGCACTGCTGTGATGTATCTTGACCTAATACCAAAAGCAGGGGCTTTAAACCAGTTAGTTCAACTACAATGGGGAAAAAATATCTAAGAGAAAGAATATCTTCAAGCGTGCTTTTAGCACATAGGGTTTTTGTTCTTGGTGTGTTTTTATTGGCAGTGACAATACTGACTCAAATGGAAAACTTGTCACTTCTTAAGTGGTCACATGGTTTGAGGAGCTTTGTTTACTTTAAAATATGACAGCTTTGCAAAACCTGTGTGGTTATGTGTGGGGAGCCTTTTCTTATCCATCAGTACAGGAAGATTGTCCCTTCCCAATGCTGGAAAAGTCCCCTCCCATACTGGGACCCTTGGAGCCATCCTGGGGTGGGTCCCCATGCTCAGTGTTTCAAAACTGGGTGGCAGCTTTGGGCTGAGGTACCTTGTAGAAAACCTAGCTTATTTGCTGCCAAACAAAATCAACTTCCTTGTCCTGGTGCCTTTCTCAAGAAGTTCTATTTGCCACTGGTTGCCCGCAGCTTCTTCCCCTGTGGATGAAGCCTCTCTGGGGTTTTCTCATGGACCCTTTGCTGCAGTGATGAGTATGGACAACTTTTTAGCACCCTCCAGTGCTGGAAAAAGCTGGATAATTTGAGAGACTGGTCTAAAAGTCAACCTCAGAACCATGATGTGCTGTGCTGAATCTGTGGTGGTTTGAGCTTGTAAATTAATTTTTGGGTTTGTATTTGAATGATGCCTTCATGTCTTAGACTTTTTTGAGCTTTGAAAGCATGTGCATGCAGCTGCTGACATTTTGGCTTTTTCTTCATGTTTCTTTTAATATTTTCTATTTCTTCACTAGTCTTGGATAAATCAGTTTATTTAGGAAACCCTGCCAGGTTCCTTCCTGGCTTCTCTTCCTTCTCTCAGAGGCACAATGGTGATTTGGTCAACTGCGTCCTCACTCTTTCTGACAACTGGGACTTCTTCCTTTTACCTTATTACTGACACAAGTTATTTAAATAGATTTTTGTATTTTATATAAAGAAGCTTTTAAAAGGTTCTCTTTGTAAATGTTGGCTTTCAAGTGTTCTGAGATGTGATGATGGTGGCTTTCCTGATTCTGTTGGGCTTTTTAGAGAAGTCTTCCACCTTCCTTTTTGCCTGAAAAGCATAAAAGCTGGTCTATTTACTCCAGAATAACTACATTATTTTTTCCTAGTTAATTAGCTAAAGCTGGTAAATACAGGCTATGGTAAGAAATATGGTAAGAAAATGCTGGAAGAGACAGATGCCAGGCTTATACCAGCTCAATAATAATGTGGTTACTCTAGGACAGGGTACTAAAGCTTTGTGTGATTTATATAGGCTCAAATAATTAAACCAAGTTAAAGTTTTGCTAGGCTTGGCTGTTGAGGTTTGTAGCTGTCAGGGCAGAGATGTGATGTGCTTCTCTACAAAGGAAAAGGCAGCCAAGTTCCATCTTATTGTTATTTCTGAAATAAGGGTAGCCCTTACGTGGCCAGCATGGGATGAAGTGTCTGGCAGTCTGGTTTAAGAACAGTAGTGCCTCACTTAGTCTTAACCTTTTGCTGGTGGTATTGCTCCACTGAATTTACCTGATTCACCAGACTTATGGCAGGTGACTGTTAATTTTGTCTCAGGGTTTTTTTCTGGTGTAAATCAATTCAGACTAACTTGTTTGACATACACTTTTCACATAAGACGATCCTTTGATTTGTTCTTACGGAAGCAGAAAAACCCTTTTGAGCCTTTACTTGTGCTGTTGACCCTTTTATTTTCAGCTTATGCATGGTGTCCCGTAGTTTCTTGCCCAGAGTGTTTTTTTTTTGCCTGTGTTTGAACACACTGTAAATTCTCCCACCAGACTGCCAGGTCCCACCACGAGGGTGTCCGCTGCGGGCAGCGAGGCCAAGGCTCGTGGTTCCATCAGTGCCAACAACCGGCGCAGCCAGAGCTTCAACAACTACGACAAATCTAAGCCTGGACTTCTCCCTCCAGCCCCAACCAGCACCAATGACAAAGGTGAGCCCTTAAGAAGTTGGATTTTTCTTAATAGCGGCTTCATTCGGCGGAAATTGGGTTTTTGGTTTATCTCCAGAAGTTGTGTGCTGTAAACATGACGTCCACAATCCAAGAGCCAGCTGCCTCTTCTTGAAAAAAGTGTGGTCCTCCTTTAATGTATCTGAAGTTGTGGCTTGCTGGCCTGAAGGTACATCCAAAAAATAACTTTGAAAAGTCCTGGCACTGGTGAACCGTGTTTTTCATTTTGCTTCAACCACAGATAAGGGGGAATGAATTAATCATAAAATAAGGCATTTTGATGAGTAGTTTGACAAGAATGAAAAATGACCACTAAAGATTTCTGCAAAGTTTTTATATGATAAATAGTACCATTTGCTTTCATTTCCATCACTATTTTGGAAGATCCTGTAAGACACAAAATTACACAATTTCAATATAATTTCAGGAATCATCTAATGTTGTGTTTGAAGGCAGGAACATATTATGTTTTATAAACATTGCAGTGAAATGATGTCTGTGGCAGTGCATCAGGAACACTCAGAGCCATGCTGTGTGTGAAGCAGAGCTTTTTTGAATGACATTTACTGACTTTGTGTCCATTCACTAGTTTAGTAAACTGACAGCATTCATTAGCTTGAGTTTGTAGCTCTGAGTGGGGCTGGGGGCTGTGGCTGGTGAGAACTGAGCACATCTCTCCAGTCTGGCACGCTCAAATTGTCAGCGTGGGCTGGCAGCAAATTCTACATCCCTAAAGTCATTCTGCTGACAAAGAGGGGCCAGCACTGGGCTTCAGCACAGGCTCCTTGCAGTGACTTGACAGTCCCAACCTTCAGGCTCAAGTCTCCTCAAGTTCTGATAACTGCAATGAGCATTTTGCTCCTGGGGAAAGCACTGGTCTGGGTCAGCTTCTCTGTGGTTCTCATGCTTGATTCTTTCCAGGAAACTCTGGTCTTCCTTCTCTAGAAATTGTTGTCCTAGGACTGCATGTCAGTAGGTTTTGGAATGTTTCCCCAAAAAAGTTAGGGATCCTCAGCATCCTCCAGGGACATTCTGAAACATTCTGATCAGATTTTGTATAGCAGAAAAATAAAATTCACCTCTGAATAATATAATTATTGTAATTATATTTCAGATTAATGTATCGGCAAAATAAGCTAATAATTTAGTGATAGTCTACTTTGGTAAATCCATGTACTCTTTTAAAAGGTACAGTGTGGAAACATTAATGATTTCTCTATTACATCAGCATGTAATAGTTGTCTCTAAATCTGAATTAAGTCTGGCTTTCAGTTCAAAGAACAAGCCAACAGGTTTTAGTGTGAGCAGTAGAAACCTTGTTTTCCTCTGTACTATCTCCCCAGTCTCTTTCTTTGGCCTTTTTGTGAATATTTTTCTGCTCGTGTCCCATAAGCACTGGTCTGGGGGGAGATGGGGTGGGATTTGTCTTGTCCTGGGTTGGGTGGCTGGATGATCCCTACTCCATATGGGATGTGTGATGTTGTGCTGCATGGAGGAGAGGACTTCCATCTATTTTAGCTTTTTTTCAGTTTACCAAGATTACTAAATAAGGAAATCAAAGTACTGGTTTTAGTCTTCAAAAAAGAAAAAGAAAGAAAAAAGTCTTTTTGCATACAGAGAAATAATAATAATTTGTCAACTAACTTAAATATCAACTGCTTTTAGACAGTCAGTTCTGGGAACCCTCATTCCTCACTGTAATTCATCTCCTGAGAAAGATAAACTGGTTGCTGAAGAAGCACATGAGATGTACTGCTTCCTACAAATATTACAAATGACTAAAGGAAACGAGGCTGGTTCTTAGGCTGACAATCTACATAAGTTGCATTAACTACTCAGAATTTTGCTCTGGTCAAAATTTCCAGTCATAAATTATGGTCTTAAAAAAAAAAAAGAAAAGGCTTATGTAAAGTTGAACTTGAACTTTTCTTACAAGTATAATCATGACATGAAGTTGGTCTGCATCCATGAGAAACAAAAGCAATTGGTCTGACAAATTTTTGGCTTATTTTGAAGTTAATTGTAACATTGCCAGGCAAAGCTTATTGTCAAAGTGCTAAGACAATTCAGCTTTTCTGACCCATATCCTGTGTTTTGCCTAAGAAAATGAGACTTGCATGATTGTGCTGTGTGCCAGGCTTGGTAAGTTTTCACCTCTTTACCCAGTACCTGCTCTGTTGTGTGTTTTTGAGGAAGGAAATGGGAGAAATAAAAAACAGCCTCTTTTGGCATGATTCATCACCTTGTGATAGAAGGTGGCCTTCAGTGTTTGAATGTTTGAATCATGTCTTACAAATAGCAGGTTATAATTTTTAGCTTTTATTCATCTGTAGCCTTTCCCTCCAAATGCAAATTGTCTTGTTAGTCAATTGTCTGTGTCTTGTGGCAATGAAAGTGCATTAATTCAAACAGAATGCATCAGAAAGGAAAAGGACAGCAAATGGAGCATGGAAGAGCAGTCAGCTACTGGGAAATAAATAACCTAGATTTTTAGAAAGATTCTGTAAATCAGTTACTGATGAGAGCACTGATTTTCTGGAAATCTTGGGGAAAGGATTTGTGTGATATCAAAAATGATAGCACCATTGCAGGAAAATAAGAGATTCTTGGATGGATGCATGTGTTTGATGTGAGATGCACACGTGCTCTTAGCCAAGGAGCCTGTAAAGAGATGCAAATCTTCTCTTCCCCACAGCTGATCTGGTCTCCTCAGGTTTTGGTTTTTTTTCTCAGTCTCCACATGTTGTCTGACACCACTTTCAATATATAGAGAAGGGATAAGGCTTCTCTAGTAAGGATCACTCAGATCCTTCAGTCCTATAGGCACCTTCTTTGAGGTTGGGGCCTGATGGATGTAACTTGCTTTCTGGAGTTAGAGCCTCAGTTTATATGCAAAATTCCCCTTTTGCAGGGAATTTTCCCAAACTCACAGAGATTTCAGGACCCTCATTCCTCACATCATGAAATGATAACACACTGTAGTATGGTTTTTTATTTATTGTCACAGTGATTAGCCATTTATAATTGCAGGTACATTCCAGATAGGGTATTTTTATGTGTGTAATTGGTGTTGCTGGCTTTTTTTAAAGAAAAATGCCATTAAAGTCTTAATGGAATTTTTGTTTTGTGGGGAAATAAGCACTTAAGCTTGTGGGTTTTGGTCTTTTTTTATGTCATCCTAGTCCTTCCATAAAACTGGGGCGTTTTAGTTCTCCTCTGAAGTATCAGAATTACTTAGCCCATGCTTATGTAGGAATAGCTTTGGTTTACTTCCTTGTCCTTTAATATCCTTGAGCACCACAGGTCTACTCTGGCATGGAAGGCATCAGACACTTCCCATGGTCACTACTGAACTCATCTAAATTACAAAAAAATTTTCTAAGGAATGTAGAGAGGCAAATGAACATTACATTTCTGTGCCTGTGTGCAGTTAGTAGTTTCCTTAAGGCCCCACATTACCCTGTCCTTCTAATTGTCCAACAGGATCACCAGATAAAATATAGCCAAAATTTGATTTGCATATGCAATTTAGAATACATAAATCTACTTTTTATCCATGGCAAGGAGGAACAGAATTACGTCCTAGGTAGAGTCAAGAATGAAACTTAAATACATTGAAACACACGAGTTCAGTGAAGACTTTGAGGCAGTAGGTTTTCTCGTGAGTTGATGTCAGTGTTTTGCTTGCACACAGTGGAGAGAGTGTCTTGAGACCTGCTCTGAAAGCAGCCTCCAGTTCTGCAAAATGGTGGGAATTTCTGACTGGCTCTGAACACCCTCATGTACCCACTGTCATCATTGTTCTTCAGGCACTCAGTTTGCATTTTGCAGTCCCAAAAGTCTGATAGTGTTGTCTGGGAATATTCTGATTAATAGTTGTGTCAAGTCTATAAAATCAATGAAGTTATGAAGCTGTAGGAGGTTATCAATTTAATAAGCCACCTCCACCATATTGATGATGTGATTCAGTACTGTGACAGGCTTATGTGCTTTCTTTTTATTTTTTTTCTTCTACTTTGTTCCTAATATTTTATTTAAAATAATCCTACAGAGGGCAGTAGACGTCTGTGGGAAAAATTACACTTTTCCTGTGGATTGAATGTTGGGTAAAATATCAGCAGGAAAAAAAGTATTACCAGACTTTGCCCATTTCTGCTTGAAAGCAAAGCAAGTGTTTATTATTCAGATTTATAAAGAAGGCAGCTTGATGTCACATTTCTCTTAGATAGTATCAGAAAAAGGAAAAAACCCAAGAATACATGCATATAGATTCAGACAGTGAGGTGAAATAAATGACTGTTTTAATAGTGGTGTCTGTATGGGCAGGAGGGTAAGAAAAGTGTATGTTCCTCTCTTGCTCCTTTTATTTTATTTCTTTCAAATTTGGAGTAAACCCTTTTAACTTGGAACACTGTGTGTATTTAAAAACTGTATTTCATATGTAAAGGGTTGTCACTGTGTTCACAAGGATGTGTGATGACAGTTCTATGGGCACACATTCCTCTAGGGGAAATCCTGAAGTCTGGAAATAGGAATAAAATTCTTCACTATGAGAAGAACAAAACATTAGAGAAGCTTGTCCAGAGAAGAGGTCGGATTTCACTTGCTTGGAGGTATTTAGGACTTGCCTTGACAGGGCCCTGGATAACCTCAGCTTATCCAGGCTATCCCCATCTCCTGCTTTCAGGTGAAGGTTGGAAGGAATATCTCCAGAGGGTTCTTGTGACCTAGACTGTTACCACATTTTGATACCTGTATCTATTATTTCCTTTTAAATCTTTTCTTAAGTGTAAACTACTTAAATAGGAAGAGATACTAAGGTGTTTTGAAGGGCAGTTGAGGAATTTCTTTCCTCTTAACTTCTTAACTTTGTGTTATCAAAATAGGACTGACTACCATCAGTAAAATGTTAGCAAGGAAATGTCACCCCCACTGCAGTGAGCAAACTGGTGTATGGTTACACATGCCACATGTGTGCTAAAAATGTGTGCACTCTATATGTAGGCAGTTATATTTATCAGGTTCAAGAGGGCAGGGCATCAAGTTCAAGGGCATGGTTCAAGAGGCCATGGCAGATCTTGTCAGAGCTTTAGCAGGAAAGGCTCTTCAGAGTTAAATCAGTGTCTTCATGTCAACTTTACTAGGAAATCCATTTTAATTTCTCTAAATGCCCTCTTGTAAAGGAGTAGAAAATCCCAAATCTGGAAATGAGCCATTGGAATTTCTACTCATAATGATAAAAATGTTTCATGTTCAATCCTGTATTGATATAAAAATGCATGGCAATACACTCCCATGGCTTGGTTCTGTGTGATACTGAGCTTGTCTTGAACTCAGCTTTGCTTAAGGCCATTTAAAAATGGCAGATTTGGATTATGTCAGACACTCAGATTCAATTTACAAAGGCTGCTTTAGTAACTGAGGGGAAAAACTCTCATCTTCATGTGGAGCAAGGCAAGAAATGTGCATAAGAAGATCAGAACTCAGAGTTCTTGTGGGTAATGTCTTGAAGGCTAAGACATTCAGTAGTGTTCAAATGGGCTTTGAAACAGAGGGATGCTGATAAACCAGAAAGAGCTCTGCATAGATAGAGCTTTGGAAAATCTTTGCACTTTGGTACTCAGAGGGTTAATTTATGTTCTTTGTCTAAAAGAAAGGTTATAAGGTTCCCTTATTACCTACAAGATACCTGTAGTGACATTTATAGTAATAACAAGTCTTCCTTATCTCAATAGATAGTGTGTGGGTATCCATTTCTCAGGAATTTGATATTAGCCCAATTAAGACCATAGATTGGATAGAAATTTTAAGAATGAGGGTGTTTAGCCATTAGAAGAGATTAGACAGACATAATGAGTCAAAATTTAATATTTGCCTAGAGCTGGTGTTCAGACAGAGGTTCCAGCTTTGGCTCAGAAATTACTGAGCCCTTTTGTCTTTAATATCAACATAGATGATCTGGAAAGTTTTCCTGAATGAATAATCTTTCATTTAAGCACATTAAAATGGAGGACAAGTCTTCTTTTGTAGCTTTATGTAAAATGAGATGAAATATTTGACGTTCTGAATGATTGGATTTGGCTCCTGTACCAAGTAAAGGACAATCAAGTGGCATTGCACAAACTTCCATGCTGGAAACATTCTGTTTAACCTCATGCAGTTTTTCCACTCCAAATAAATTAAAAATTACAAAGAGAGACAAAATCCAGGCTTTTGCCTTTGTGCCCAGTAGTAGTGTAAGAACTACAAGGCCCAGAAGTGGTGAAAAAAGAGCTCCGAGACTTAGAAGGCACGACAGAAATTTGTCTTAGAGCATTAATTTTTTTTTTCTGCCCATTTATAGAAGCATTCAGCCTGAATGGGAAAGAGAAGGCTTTTTATGGCTTCAGGTGCAGGGATAGTTATCAGGATAGCTGCAGCAGGGAGCTGGGATGTTGGATGCAATTCCTGTGGCATGGAGCCAGCTGACCTAGTGCTGGCAGAAGGTCACTGGGGTGGCTGAGCAGACTCTTTCTCAATGGGCTGCTTGACAAGGGCAGCTTGTGACAGGACATGGGGGAGTGCCTTTAAAGAGGGGGGGTTTAGATTAGATATTAGGAAGAAATTTTTTATTTCTTTATTTCAGAGGGTGGTGAGGCACTGGCACAGGTTTTCCTGTGGATGCCCCATCCCTGGAAGTGTCCAAGGCCAGGCTGGATGGGGCTTGGAGCAACCTGGGATAGTGGAAGGTGTCCCTGCCCGTGGCAGGGGGTTTGCAGCTGGATGAGCTTTCAGGTCCCTTCCAACCCAAACCAGCCTGGCCTTGACCAGTTACAACAAGTCTTGTGTTTTTAATGACATATTTTACTAATCAAAGACTGGCTAGCCCTGAAGTGTCCAGGTGCTTGGTGTCTTGTAGAAGGGAGAGTTCATACAAACCCCCAAAGTTAGATTTTCCAGTGCTCCCTGCTGAGTGAGTCGCTGCAGGATCCAGTGGCACACAGATAACACAGAAATGTGAAATTTTAAGCCTGGTGTCTCCATCCATGTTCTCTGTAGGCTGAGGATTTTGAGCTGAGGACTCTCTTGCACTGAAGTTGGCACTGAAAAGCCATTGACCCTTTTGGTGCCAACTGCCAGGTCATCACTGAACCTGTTTTTAGCTGTGCCAGGGGATTGGTGCTGGCTCAGCTCTGCGAGGCTGCTGGCAAGGCTGGGGGGGAGGTGGAGTGAGGAAAGTTTTGGAAACCAGGACCAGCAGAAAGATCTTAATGATTCACTTGAGACTAGCAAAAAAAAGTAGAGTTCCTGAGATTGAAAGATCCCAGTGTGTATGGATGAATAAATAGTATATGGATGTCAGAAAGGTGGGAAGTGATTTTAGAATGAAGCAGGTGGTTTGTGCAACAGACAACAGTAAGTTAAAATTTATTTGTTTGTTTGTTTGAGATTTTTAGGTAGCTATAACTTTCTTCGTGACTGAAAATTGTGTTCTTACAGGCTTAGAAAAAATTTCCCTTTGATTTTTTTGAAACAGTTTCTTTCACTCCTATATCCATCTTGGTGGTAGTCTTGAATGATTCTAATAATTTCTTAAGCAATGAATCTAATGTTGAATGAATCTAACATTTACTTTTGAAATGATGACTTGATAAAACTGCAAAATTCACTAAGATTAAAAGGATTGCAAAAGTGGAAAAGATTTTTTATTTTTAAAGAGGCATAAGTCCATAAAATATTAAACCAGTTTGCCCACACTTTCAAATTTTCACTGGGAAATAAATGTGATTGTCTCAACAACGTGAAAATATGATAATTACTTAAATTTAAGTTATCCCACCCTGTAAAAATGTACCAGTGCTTCATTTAGGTCAGACATGAAGCAAATATTATATTCTGCTTAGTGTTTAGGTGCTGCCTCTGTGCTCCTCTGTGCTGGCATTCAAGAGATGCTCTGATTTATTGACCAATGGTTTTCCCTGTAAGTCTGACAGATGTAAAATAAATTTACAGAATTTGTCTCAATAAATCCATTACCAGAGCCGTGAGTGTTTTCTATTGTTCTGCTGTGTGCACTACCAAAAGAAGATGCTGGAGTAACCCTATCTAGTTTTCTAAATAGAATATACATTGAAGATATTTACCAAATGTTCAGGGTGGTTTATGTTGCCTTGAATATAGTACAGTGATCACAAATTTGATGATGCAAGAGTGAAAATGAAAACCCAGAGAGAAAGGAAGGCCAGTGAGGTAATCTGAAAGATGTGCTGTGGAATTTGGTACTTTTGTTAAATTGTAACTTTGAAGTGCAGATACAGCTCCTGGCTTTAACTCTGTTTAAAGAAATGTGCTTAAAATTTTAACAAGTTTGCAGCTTACAGTATATATTTGTAGCATTGCATTTGTAAAGAACACGGGGTCTGTGCTCCGGCTCTGAAGGAAAATCAACTGTACCTGTGTAGAAAACACCTACACCTGAGAGGTGTTCACAAATCTGTTCTGAAATGTCTCATTACAGGGACTTGACCATCTCTTAAACTGTATCCTTTCCAGTATCCATTTGGTCTTAAACGTAGCTATTAAAAATATACATATAAAGCCATTCTGTGTGGCTAAAAATAAGGCATATTTTTACTCTTCCTTGATCTCTGTCCTGTTTATAACAGTCTTAATGTATTTGAAGGCTTAAAATGTCTCCTTCAACCTCTTCTCTGCTAGACTAAGCAATCTTTACTGCTCCATCCTTTTTCTTATAGGTTCCTCATGATAAATCTCTTTTATCTCTTTGATGGTCTCTACTGGCTCCTTTCCAGTCTGTGAGTCTCTTTTAGAGGGGTGCTGGAGCTGGACACAGCACTCCACCTGAAGCCTTATTTTGCTGCTGAATAGCATGGAGTAGTTCAGTTCTTTGTCTTCTGTCCTATGATTCTCCAAACCTCTGGTTCCATATGTGACACTCATAAACCATTTCTGAATGATGGTTTTTTTTTTCCCTTAGTGTCACATTATGCAGTGTGCAGCTGCATTCTGCTGTGCCTCCTTTTGCTGCAGTGCAGTTGCACAGCTGATGGTTTCACCCTTTAAATTTAAGCATTCAGTTTCTTCTTTCTCAGCACACACCTCTTCATTCAACCTCAGTGAATGAAATCTTACTGACTCAAGTTTATTTCTCCAATTTACCAAATGTATTAATGCTGAGAAATTCCCCAGACACAAGGCTCCTGCCTTGTGTCAGAAGGTGACCCTTATAAGAGTCATTAGTGTCAAACAAAATACTCATCTTTGGCCAGCTGAGATATATGTATATCCTGGGGTATTGTTTGCACTCTTTCACTTTTCTAATCCAACGTTCTTTTGAAAAATTGGCTCATCTTAGTAAATCCTCAGTGACATATTTATGTTGGGTATGTGCCCATCAAACAGCTTAAAGACTGTCAGGAAATGGCAAGCAGCATGGCATGTTTATAGGACAAGATATGAGTATGCAGTGAATCATATTTGTGCTTAATTTTACAACTCTTCAGCTGGCTGAATCTAGCATTTAAAAACATGTCCTCTTTACCTAGGCAAAACCTGGCTGAAGGCTTAATCATGGCCGAAGTGGAGCTTTACAAGGCCACAGGACTTTGAATGTAGTTTGTATAAGCTTTAGAAATACATAAAACAAGCCAAAAATGTATTTAAACCAAGTTTCAGGAAAAAAAATACCCTAAAAAATATTGGCCAGTGACATGTTTTTAACAGTATACTTCATGAGGATAAAAAATACTGAGCTTTGAAGTAAAATTTAACTTTGAGAAGCAGCTTCTTGCTCAGTGTACATCTGCATAGCTGCATTGGAGGTGGTGGAACCTGGTTAATTTATACCAGCTGAAGAGCTGGTCCAGGATTTCATGGCCTTTGCAGTGCCTACATGCTTCCTTTTAAAATAAATATTTACAATTTCTCATAAATTTATTACTGGGTGCAGTGTGCCAGAAAAACAGCCATGGAAACAAAGATTCCCTATTAAATCATGGGAAAGCAAAGCAGTGGTGCTACATCCCAGACTTCCCCAAGTGCCAGCATGTTTCTACCACATCTGTAGAAGCCCCTTCTCCTTGGGTAAGAGCATCATTCAGTCTCCCTGGGCCCTTCCATTTGTCTGCTGCTCTGCTTTTTGGCTGCTCCTCATCCATAACCAAATATTCCTGAAGAATCTGTGACTGGCACCAGAGAACTGAAAGGAAGAGGACCCCACCATAAATTGTAGTTTGTGTGTGTCATTTGGTTTTGATACAAATGGACAATATTTCCTGGCTGCAGTTCTCAGACCACTGATTTTCACAGTGCCTATTTCATACAACCTGCAGGAGAGAGGTGTCACAGCAAGGCTGCTAACTGTACATACTGTCCACTCCAGCTAAGTGTAAAATCTAATGAAAGACTCCATAACAGCTTCCTGCCTGGAATTCATTAATGCTTTTGAATAAGTCTGTTATAAGAAGCCTTGGGAGTTTAGATTGAACAAATAGTGAGAAGGAAAAGGAGAAGAATGAACAAGAATGGTATTTGTCTAGTACAAAATGGAGAGTGCAACTTGTTTTGAATGGCACAGTAAACTTGGTTTCATTATTTTTATGATCATCTGACTGGTATGTCAATAGAGGTCCCTCCAACCTTTCTTAGCCATTCATGTCGACAGCATTTTGAATTTTACAGTAACTAAACAAAAACAACAAGGAATTCAAATGTCTTAGTTGGTTATGGCGAGACAATGAGAAAAGGGGCTGCCTGTGCTCCAGTTTTATTTCCCCTCACCTCAGCAAAAATGCTGAGTCTTGGCTAAGTGAACCAGCCAACAGCAGAACTGTTGTTCCAAGCACTGGAGCTCTGTGTGAATGGAGGCAGCTTGACGGAAATGTGGAAGTTGTTGGGGTTTCTGATACATCCACGGGCTTTGCTGAGGTTTTTCAGAGATAGAACACATTTCTGTGAATGTGTGGAACTGCTGTTGAAGTTACAGGGTTTACAACACTGGGATTGAAGAAGTAGATATGATGGAAGGGAAGAAAAATATCATGGACTAAAGGTAATTTTTGTGTTGTGTTACAGTAAATTTAATTCATCGTTAAAGAGGATTAAAATCAGTGGGCAGAAGTTGAAGGAAACAATTCTGCTCAGTTAGAAAGGGTCCTGAGCAACCTGGTCTAGTGGAAAGTGCTCCTGCCCATGGCAGGGAGTTGATCTTTAAGGTCTCTTCCAACTATGGTTCTAGCTATGATTCTAAGGTTTTATCCTCAGCAAAGCAAAGAAGTTCCCTATTGAGGCTTTTCTCAGGTTATACAGAATTTCCTTATCTGGCAATCTCTGCTTTCAAAAAATAATTTCTGTTGGGTTTTTTGTGGTCCAGAATAGAAGAGAGAACAGAAAGCTTCAGCCATCCTGTGGGTGGAGGCCATGCCCACCCCAAGCTGGTTGCTCAGCCAGTGTCTTCCTGCCAGCTGCAGTTCTCCCAGTGTTACAATTGAAATTGAAATGGAAATTTGTGTGGGCCACAAGAATTGTGCTTATTTTGAGGAGGGACTGTGTGCCAGGTCGCTCTTGTTGGGAATGTTCTGCTCTACCTGCTCGTGGTTTGGGTTATGGAAAGATTGGGATTTTTATAGCTGGCTCCTGGCAGGAATGCAGATGTTTCCATGCTTACAGGGTTTGATAAATGATCACTGAAGAAGAGAACAGCTCAGCTAAAAAGTTCTTCTCTGTAAGACTTCATGTATAGTGCTTTGAAGGAGAGTCTTCTGGTGGGTGGATGGGAAGGGCCAAGATTCACCATTTATTCTCCCAAATGGGAACTGATGAAACTGCCACACAGTGGTTTCTGCAGTTCTGACACTGTAATGTCATAGAGCAGAGCTGCTTTTATTTCCTAATTTAGAATCTGGTTCTGGATTTTCTTTTAAATCTATTATCTAATCTATAGGCTGGACTAAAAGATATTTCTCTTCATAAGAACTTACTTTTCCCATAGCTCTGAAATAAAAACTAAAAGTTTGTTCATTCAAAAATGGGTAAAAATGTTGTTAAGTTCTTGACCTTCCTAAGGAGAGTAACTATGAGAACATCCTTTGTCTGTGTGTTGCCTTTCATGCTTATAATGATGGCTTTTGAAAGTTTTCAGTTATAGCAAATCAAAGTCCACTTACTTAGAGTGAGTGTGACAAATGATGGGAAATTGCATATATTTTCTTCTGAACTTATTATAACATAAGCTCTCAAAGACTTCTGTGGAAGAATTAAATCATAAGCCTTCAGATTCTTTTTTTCTTCTTCACAAATGGATGGGTTTGCAGATGCAGTTCAGTCTTTGCAGGAGCAGCTGAAATCAGATTTACCCATGCTACAGTGTGTATTGGCATTGGAACTGGACCACCAACATCTTTTTTAACAGGAACACTAGGAACAAAATAGATTTCAGGCCAAGATTTGACTTTGAAAAGGGGAAAGTGATCATTATTTATTGTAGAGTGTAGCTTGGGTTTGAAAACATTTCTTTTATAGTCAGTTTTAGTTAATGCAGGTTGCTGAAGAAAGAAAATACCTCCCTCACAAAGGAACACATGGGAAATAATAAGCTTATTAATTGAATGCATGAAACCTGCTCCCCTTTTCATGAAAGAAGGGTCTATGCTATGCTGAATAAAACTTTCCCCTTTGCATGCTGATGTGTTCTCCACGAATTGATGTTGCTGCTTCATTAGGAAACCTGCATTTGAAGCTGCATTCTGGCAGCACAACTCCTTTTGCTTACCAAACTTGGCCAGAGGAGTAAAAGAGCCAGCACTTGTTCATAAGGAAGAAACAGAGAATGTGAAAAACTGGTTTTCTTAAGCTGGAGCAATTTTTCATGGAGAGTGTTTTAGGGTGAACCTTTTCCTTCTTGCAGTAACTGTGCATGGTGCAATGTAATAAATCAATCACTTGAGGATGCTCAATTTCCAGTTTCACTGTATTTGACCCAAGTACAAATCAAAATCCATTGTAGTTATGTAAGAAATACCTTCTTTCCTTTCCCCAAGTGTTGCTGCTTAACTGAAGACTGAATATTTTTTATTCATTTCAGGTGCGTAGCATCCAGTATTCACAGAATTCGCTTTGTGGAAAATGTTAAGTAGACACTCTGAAAATTACTGTTGCAATATATTCTATTTTTTTAATGTTACAATCATAGTATTGTCCTAATTCTGGTTCCTCTGAAATCTCTGTAAATGGAGCTGCACTGTGCTCCTCCTACGCCACTGGCAAGGGAAGCAAAATTCACTTCCAGGCAGGAGGGTGTATGTGGGGGCGTTGGGACAAAGAGAACGTTGTGTTTATAAACAAATAAACTGGGAAAAGCATATTTTAGTCAGTGACCAAACGGAATAAACAGATAAATAAATAAATAAATTTCCTGAAAACATTAAAAAATAAAAAGGAGAAATTAAGAAGTTATGGATTTTGCTGGGAAATAAGTTCTGAGCGATGCTTTGGGATTTGGAAAACAAGCCATTTCACTTGATCCAAGCCAAGCATTTTTTTCCAGAGGTCTGTGAACTGGAGAGCTCATCTGTGCTGTTAGGATGTAGCTGAGGTCCCAAACCAACCAACCCCTTCCATTCACTTCCAGAAGAATGTGGGGCTGGTCAGAGCCCTGTTTTGATGCGGTGGCCTCTGCTGCTGTGCACTGACCTAACAGCCAGCCCAGTGTCTGAGACAGGGTCAGACTCAGCCAGGTTCTGGACCTGGCTCTCAGGTCCCTCTTGTCTCAGGTGAGTGACTTTGTGTAGGCTCTGAGAGCTGGGAATGCAGTCTGGCTTTGTTCATCCCATACACACGTTGCCTGTATTGTTCTGTTGTGAAGCACCTGTTTGAGGAGGCAGATTTCTTTTCTAAGAAATCCGCTCAGTTGTCTGTGTGCTCAGACCCCGAGCTGAGTTTTTGTACCTGCATATGTTGTACTAACAGGGTGTACAACCAGCTCTTCTACTTCATGGATATAACCCTTAGTGGTCGTTTTCATTTTGTCACCCTTCTATTGCCCCAGTCCTGTTTTTCTAAGCAAGTGAAGTGAAGGCTTCCCTGTCAATATTGATCAGTACATTCGGTCCCTCCCTCGACCTGTTTGCAAATCCATCCTAGGCATGTTCATGAATCCCAGACAGCTCTAATGATTTCTGGGAGTGGTTGTTCTTAGTGCTGAGATTTGTTTAGCATGATGAGGCCAGAAGACATGTGGATTAGGAGCTTAGTGTTGAAAGTACTGTCAATCTCTAGTTCCTACAGCAATATCTCAATACTGAGATGGGATATTACTATTTTTAAAAATAATCTATACAAATTAACTGTACAGTATGCACAACTGGGATTTTCATGAAGCTTTCACTCCATTGCTGGACGTCTTCTATGGAAGGCAGGCTGAGACAAAGGCTTGCTTGTTCTGGGTGTGCAAAAGGAGCCTGGTGCAGTGTGGGGATGGGAAGTGCACTGGGATGAGCAGGAGGACTTCAGGAAATGAAAACAAAAACAAAGCAGCAGTGTACGGTAAGAGGCATGAAGGAAACAGCAGTGGTGCAGCTTTTGAAAGCAGAGGGAAGAACTTTGCTGGCACCTTGTGAAGAGGTTGTCACCTTCCTTCCCCTCTATGTCTGTGTCAGGGCACTGTGTCAGGTCACTGCTGCTGTTTGCACTGGGAGTCACTGGGACTCCTCTCACCGTGGTGAAATCCCTGGAAGTGCTCAAAGAAACGTGCAGGTGTGGTACTTAGAGGGATGTGGTTAAATGGTGGACTTGGCAGTCTGGTGTTAATGCTTGAACTTGATCTTGGTTGTCTTTTCCAACCTCTGATTTCTATGCCATTATCTTTTTGGTCCTCCTTAACCCCTTGGGCTGAATTCAGCAGGCTTGAGCAGAGCAGCGAGAGGCCAGATGGCATCACTGTTTGGGATATTTGGTGGCTTGATTTTCCTTCTGTGCTAGAGTAAAGCAGGAGTAATGCCCTGGAAGTCAGCAGGCTGGCACAAGTTTAAAAGCAGTGTGATTCCTGTCTGTGTCTGTAATCCAGCTCCTGATTCCTTCCAGCTCCATGTGGGTACTTTGCATAGGAAAAGCCCAAGGAAAACCAGCCAGTATAATAGTTACTGGTTAAGAGTCCTGAAAACCTTCTGACTTCAGTAATATTTTTTAAAGTATCATTAGTTCCTGCTATTCCACTTTGTCCATAACCATGTGAAATGGCTGAGTTTATTACTAAGGAGTCTCTAATACTCTTAGAAACCTGATTCTGTGCTAAGTCAGGAAGATGTATGTGACTTAAATCTTCGGTAGATCTGGTTTGGCTCACAGGAGGGAGGTTAACAGAGCCGTATCTTCAGTGAGCAACTGAAAGTGAAGCAAAGCAGTCCCTGTGTGGCTGCAGCAGCTCGTGATTTACAGGGCTGGATTCACAGGGCTGCTCCTGCTGCCGAGAACGCACGCTCTCCACTGCTGTTGATTTTTGAATTAAAAAAATGCAGCTCTGTACACAGCTTACTTTCGTGCTAGAGGGCAGGGAAATATAGGTAAGAGCCGTTAATCCCCAGCAGGCTGCTGGGCAGGCGAACAGACACAGATGACAAAATTTAATTGGAAACATGAGCAGTTTAACAGAAAACACATTTGTGATAATTGAGAGAGTAACATCTCCAAAAGGGAAACTCTGCGAAGAGAAACTGATTCAGAGGAAAAGTGGCCACTGGTAGGTGAGTGTGATTTTTCAAGCTCTCTTCGGGCTCGGAACTAATTTCTTAATAAGAATAACATTAGGAGGAACTAACTAAATAAGAGATTTGTTTTCTCTGTGGGGGAGGGCTGTACAGTTACTGCCACAAGTTTCTCTTGCAGCTGTATTCGGATATGTGGTAATACTTAATTTAGGTTCTTTGCAAAAGGGTACAATTGGTTATTTTTGTACATGGAGTTTTCTTCTACCTTTGTGTTATGAAGCTATTACCACCCCCACCCCCAACAACTGAACGGACTTTAGTTTTACTTTTTTCCTTACTCCTGCATTTTTTTTATGTTTGAGGTTTTTCTAAGAATCAAACTTGGACAGCAAGTATTTTGCCAAAAGCAGAGGGAACCCTTAGTTACAAAATAGTGCTGTGTTTTTGCTAAAAAAAAAAATATGGAAAAGTATTGTGGACTTAATAAGGGAGAGCACATTGCAGAACACATTTTGGTTTGAATTGGAAGAGATTCTTTTTCTTCCTTCTTTTGCTTGAAACAGCAAGTAAATGTAAATTATACAGTAGGAGCTCATTGCTGCTCTGCTGGGTAGGAAAAGAAAACTGGCTTTTATTTTCTGTGAGTTTCACTGATACTGAAAATGATGTTTCACTGATACTGATGTGTCTTTTTAATGTTATCAGTGTGAAATTCTTGATGTTGTTTCATTACAGAAAGACTCTCATAGTAAATCTAATACCAGGTACTACTCTGTTGTTTTTTTGGGTTGTTTTCTGTGTTTTTTTTCCAGAGCCTGCAGACAGCACAGCCTCCCAGCCCACAGGAATGAATGAAAATGTCTCATCCTCAGTTCAGGGCTGCGGCAGTGCTGTTCCTTGCAATAACTCCTCAGCCATCCCTCAGCCCAGCTCTGCTATTAAACCTTGGCGCAGCAAGTCCCTCAGTGCCAAGCACACAGCGACGTCTTCCATGTTATCCGTGAAGCAGCCGGCAGTGGAGCCTCCAAAGCCTCCCTCAGAAATCGCCAAAACAGCTCCCAACGGCCAGAAATCCATGCTGGAAAAACTGAAACTCTTCAACAGCAAAGGCGGTTCCAAAGCAGGAGGGACAACACTGGAGTGTCCGGGCTCTCGGGACAACAGCTGTGAAAAGCTGGAGACGCTCCTCAGCTTTGAGGAGAGTGAGGAAATCGATGCCACCAATCAGAATGTGAACAATCCGGGATCAATGTCCAGCAGCCCCAAAATTGCACTCAAGGGAATCGCACAAAGGACTTTCAGCCGCGCTCTGACTAACAAGAAAAGTTCTCCAAAGGGTAATGAGAAGGAGAAAGAGAAGCAAAAAGAGAAAGAAAAGGATAAAAGCAAAGACATTACAAAGAGAACATCCATCACCGAGAAGTTGGACCTGAAGGAGGAACCTAAAGAAGAACAGGCAGCACTAACAACAACGACAGAGATGCCAAAAAAGTCCTCCAAGATCGCCAGCTTTATCCCTAAAGGAGGGAAGCTGAACAGTGCCAAGAAGGAGGCCTCTGCCCCTTCGCACAGCGGAATACCAAAACCAGGAATGAAAAACGCCACAGGGAAATCCTCAAGTGCCCCTGCTCCTGCAAAGGAAGGCGAGAGGAGCCGTGGAGGGAAGGCCAGCTCGGGGCTCTCGCATCAGAAGTCCCAGCTGGACAGCCGTCACTCCAGCTCCTCCTCCAGCCTGGCCTCCTCCGAGGGCAAGGGCTGTGTCGGGGGCCTGCACAGCAGCAGCAGCAGCCAGGCTGTGAACGGGCCCACGGTGAGCACCCACAGCACGGGCAGCAACACGGTGAGCGTGCAGCTACCTCAGCCCCAGCAGCAATACAGCCACCCCAACACCGCCACCGTCGCGCCCTTCATGTACAGGTACGGGGCTCTCCTCTCCTCGGGGGGCTCAGGGCAGTGGGCTGCCCACGAGGGACGTTCTGCACTCTTTCAGGGGGGTGGAGCAGCGAGGTAAATGCTACATCGTGGAGAAGTTTCTTGCTTCGAGAGCGTAGGCAATTCATGCATTTGATGGTGAAGGCTGTATGAGAAGTTGTGGTAGACAGGACGGGGATAATGGTTGTATCCAGCCCTGCTAGCAGGAAGGATGACAATGTGAACGCCTCCTTGACCAGGTGCTGCTCTTCCAAGGGGTACAAGGACGAGTATCAGGTTTGTTTTGAGCACCATAGGTTTGAAAGTTGTAACAATGCCAAGACACACTCGGGGTCTTCGTTGTGGCTGATGGTGATGGACCTGCCTCACTATAAGCAGGAGTTGGAAATTAAAAATAGGAAAATTAAAATAAGAATCCTTTCATTTAGGTAAGACCAGACTAGACATCTGTGCTATGGTATTTGTTAACCCAGAGATAAGGAAAAGAGCAGCCAGATGAAGTCACAGCTAACCTCTGTTTAGTCCATTTTCTGTTTGAAGCACCTTCTTTTTGACAGTGGCAGTAGAGGATACATAGGGAAGCATCCTAGAGATAACAGGGAAGTAATGAGAGGGAAATTAGTAGCAGAAATTCTTGAGACATAGCATGACTGGGACACAAGAAATTTCTCAGTCAAAGGATGGGCTTTTTGGTTTGGGCAGCCATCCCATGGAGGTTTTTTGACACTGCTTAGCTTTTTCATAGGAAGAGGATCCAAGTGTTTGCTCTGTTTTCATCATCTTCTTGCTGCTCCTGATCTGAGAGACCTTTCTCACCTCCTTCCCTTCCTTAAGATGTGTCCTTTCTAGGCTAAGGTATCCTAGCCTCTTTAGTTTTCACTTGTAGAGATTTTGTTCATGATCTTTGGTCATTTGTTGCCCTGTCCCATGGTTTTTTCATCTCTACTCTGCACATTTTTACCTTGGATCTCTTGGCAGATGCAACATAAAAAACTGGTTGGTCGCATTTTTTAAATAAGAGTGAATGTCAATGGAATGAACCTGAAGGAAAGAGATGCCAAAGGCCTGTGTAGGAATGCAGAATGGGAAGAGCACCCTTGAGTCTTCTGGTCCCTATGAGAATTCCCCCTGTGTATATGGAATTAAATGCCAGGGGACCTGGGAAGCAGAAATTTTTGGAGATGGGTTGTTAAGTTTATCACTAAGAGTGTCCCCTCATTGTTGGTACTGATCTTAGTCTGAACACAGATATCATCTAAAGTGTAAAAGCAGATGCAGTCCATACATTTTTTATAATCTATACATACTGATAAACTCCACACAGTATTTATTTGACCTTTTACCAAAACCAGGAATGAAACTACCTGATGGCAGCTGGAAAATTGAAAAATAGTGTTTGCTTTTCAGCACTGGAGGAAAAAAGGCCAAACTCTGTAATCGTGTTGGCTTTAAAAGGAAAGAGAAAAGTCAGATCATATTGGTTTTCAAGGCAAACATAACACATTATTATATTTACTACCCAGACATTATTTCAGTCTGCAAAATGGACTTGTTGATGCATTGCAGTAGAAGGCTCAGGTGTTTTCTGACATCAGTTAAGGCAATCTGTGCTTTTCAGCTGCTTGTTGACTTTTTGTTTGGGTTTCATGGTTTGTTTGTTTTTTAAAGCAAAGGACATAAGAAATTGTCCTGCGTTTTTATAGGATTGTTATGGGCAGAAATAGAGCTTCAGACAGTTTATTAGAGAAGCCTTCCCATTGAGTCAGGAGGTGCAGAAAGGATCCCCTTCTTTTCTAAACTCCTCAGAGAGGAGTCCTCGATGCAGCTGGATCCAGACTTAGCACCAGACTTTGTCAACTTTGTTCATGTCTGAAGGATTGTATAGGTGTAATTGAACTTCATATAACTCAGCTGTCCTGTAGGATTAAGGATGGCAAACCAGATCTATTTATATGAAAATAAGTGATTTATTTTAATAATGATTAGACTAATAGTTCTCAATTACTACACGACAAAGGTAGCTGTGATTACTAGTATAGTATAATTCACTATTTTTGAAACAGTATCAAAGGAATTATGTTAAAATTATATTAAAAACAATTATTCAGTAGAGATTAATGTTATTCACCCATACCAACAACTGTGGGCACGTCTGTTTTGCTCACCCTCCAGGATGTCCCCACTCAAGAGAGGGCTCTGCACACACTCCAAGGAGGGCTGTGTTAGAAGGCCTTGCCATTAAAGAGTGGGATTGGGCTTTTACAGTATAAAGTGACATCAGTCATGTGTGTCCTGGCCAGCTGTGTCAGCCCAGCATCTCTAGTTATCAGTGGTATCATTGCTGGTTCCTTTATCAGGTGCTTTACCAGCTCTGCCACATCTTCACCTCCCTGTCAGGAGGCTGAACTTTGGGGCTGATGAGCCAGGCTGGTTTCAGCATTATTCAAAAGCAGCAAGAGGCCCCTTCTCCTTCCACCACAGACAGCTCTGTAAACAGGCCACTGTTCCAGTTGTTTTACCCCCACTCCAGGCAGAGCATCGTGCTACAAGAGTCGGGTGAAATTAAGAGTATTGCAGTAATAATTCCACACTGTGTCTTCACTTTTTTACAGCACTTACCCTTGGGGCAGGAGAATTTCCAGCTATCTGCTGGTGTGGCTCTATGAGCAAAACATGGCACAATTAGTAAAGTGAAATGAGTTACAATATCTTACTCTGTCAAAATCTGTCAATAGATCCTTTCATCACCTTTCATTACCTGGCAGCCATAATATCAGACAAAAAATTGGAGTTTGAAGTTGGTTTTGCCCAGTCATTTCTTTAAAAATGGAAGTGATGCTGAAGGGAACCTAGCAGGAGTGTACCATGCCATCACATGCTCCCTGCTTTATCTTCATGAAATACAGTTTATTGGAGAGGATCAGATTAGCCACAACAACTGATGTTATTGATAATTAAAATACATCTGGAAATCCAAGTGTTTTCAGACCCCATCTGATGAGCTGTGAAGCCTGTCTTCGACTATGAATTTTTTATTTTTTACAGCTGAATGCTTGTTTCCATTTCTAGGACATAATTCAACATGGGACTAATGAATTATGTAAAATCAGTCTGCTGGTCTGTTCTGGAGAGTGGGACAGAGTGGCTGATGGCAGGTGCACTCGTCTTGTTTTTATCCTTGAGATACTTTGGATGGAGAGTGGCTGCACATCCGTGTTTTGTTTTGCTTTCCAGATCTCAGACAGACAATGAAGGGAACGTAACAGCCGAGGCCAGCACAGGAGGGGTCAGCATGGATTCTGCTCTTTACATCAAAAGTGCCCAGCCTGCCCTCGAGGACCTCTCAGGTAAGTCTTGCAGCATGACCTCTTACTGCCTGTGGTCTGCTTAAATAAGAATGGGCTAGAGCAAGTTGATTTTATTCCTAATGCTTTAGTTCCTAATAACTATATATCTTTCAGCTCTTCAGCAATGAAAGCTGGGTGTCAATAATTGGAACTCTAGGTGCTTAAGTTCAGCACAAGTGTGCTCCCTAAATTTCTTGAAATCACCAAGAATTCTGCCTGCTTAATGTTTTTCTAGGAGATGTACAGCATTTTTTAGGATTAAACTACTATAAGGATCCTAAGTATTCCCAAGCATTTAATATGCATTCTTTAGTTTTAAAAACTTCATTTTGGAGCTGACAGAAGGGACTGTGTTCATTTCCTTGATGTTTTGGTTTGGAGGAACCTCAATATCACTCACATGAATCTGTTCAGTTTGAGAAATAGCCTTTGCAGCAATAGGGCACCAGAATCCAGCTACACTCTATTGTGTCCAGCATCCAGAAGCTGAAATTGGTTGTGGCTAGAATATGAGCAGTCTAAACTAGAAAGTACCTGGTATATTTATCTAGAATTCCTGCTACTGTAAGAAGTATATGCTAGTTAGCAAAAAAAATAAGCTTATTGATATAACAGAGTGATTTTCAGCAACCATATTCTGTTAGAATCTGCCAGATTCTGTTAATGTGATCTAAAACATGTTTTTGAAGTCACAGACTGATCTCCTCCTTTCCCCATTTGAGCAATATCTGTGATTTTGCTTACT
This sequence comes from Sturnus vulgaris, assembly GCF_052056855.1. Lineage (NCBI taxonomy): Eukaryota > Metazoa > Chordata > Aves > Passeriformes > Sturnidae > Sturnus > Sturnus vulgaris. The sequence continues at coordinate 7,585,037 of NC_142260.1, forward strand.
GTGTGGTATTGCAGGATATGTCATCTGTAGAATATCTCAGTTTTTTGTTATTTTCTTTTTTTCCCATCTACTTAGTCTGTCCCCCAGTTTATTGTGGAGTTTTAAACCAAATGCCCTCCTTGGAAAAGTGATGTGGCTAAAAGTTTCACAGTGAGACTAATTTCATACTGCATTGCATATTCTATCAGTGCTGCCTTTATACCTGTGTGCTGATGGCAAAGGTGAGAGGCAGAGTCACTGGTGAGGAAAAGGGCTGCAGGAATGCCTCAGTGAACATATCTGTGTGTACAATTTATACACAGGTGGATTAAGTACTTAAAAGGCAGATAAAAGGCACAAGGGATAAAATTTTTCAGTTGATATTTAAAGATGAGAGTTGCAAGTAAGAAACACAGTGTCCAGCTGCTTAAACTTTTTCATCATTACCTCTTAAATCATCATGTTGGCTGGGCTGGATGCATTTCAGTCTGCAAACTGAGAAGTGTTTCTAGAACACAAAACATCTTCAGTCTTTAATGACAGATGTTATGTAAGTACAAACTGTTACTCAACTAGAATATGTAAGTTTTGGGATCCAGAGGCAGAAGACAGCTGACAACCTCAAACAAGGGAGATGCAAACCCCAGCTGTGCACAGCCAGACCAGACAGCAGCATCCATGAAGGGGCCTTGGGGGAAAACAGAGCAAACTAAACAAAATAGTCCCTCAGCCCAAATGAATTAGAAGAAATAAGGCACAGATACCTTCTCTCCCTGCATAGCAGATATTGATGCTGTTAATTTAAAAGTGCATATAAAACAAAGGAGAACATAGGTAGGGAAAAATGAAAGCAGAATTGTTTAAGGATGCTGCTTGCTCACGAGGATCTGAGTGATTTCAGAATTAAGCTCTAGGGGCCAACTACCCAATATCTGTCTTTTAAGCATAGTTACAGTTCAAGCAGTGGAATGTAATTTAAGTGAAAATTTAGCATCAATTTAGGTGTAAGAGTGATCTCAGAAGAAATTGGCTTAGTTTGTCTCCTGTGTGTTTTCCTAAGAAGTTACCTACCATTTGCCTTCACATCTATGAAAGAAATGATCTGTAAAAGAGCACTGACCTTTGTTAAGCTAAAGGCCTATGAATATTTTATGTTTCTTACTACAAAAATGTGTAGATCCATGAGTATAGAGAATGTTTTCTGTCCCAGAGACCCACTGGCTAAAGTAATCAATCTTGTTAGGTGGATGTTTCCAGACCAGCCAGACCATAATTGTTTGACCCTCTGGCTTAAGTGAATTGTAACTCAGGGAGATGATTTCCCAGAGAGTAGAGACAGATTAAAAGAAAAATGCTCCCATGGGCACTAAGCACTTTGGCCAGTAGTTTGTAGCACTGCTGCTTTGTAGGCAACAAAGCCTGCAGTGAGTGGGTTTTTCTGTGCCACCAACCTGGTATCTTTTAGAAACATGAAATTTAAAGCAGAGAATGTAGAATGTTCAAATAACAGCTTTTTTATCTGGTTCCTCTCACTTCTGATGTGGGCAATATATAGAGATATATCTAAACTAGCAATAGTGTGGGTGCCCAGCATCCTGGCAGCTCAAAAATGCATCACTTGAACAGAGAAGACTGATACAAAATGTGAAAAGTTGTACATTTGCTGCAGTATTTTCTTTTGTCATGAGTTGTAAACCCTTTAGAATGAAATAATTTCCTTCTGTGCCCAACAGAAGCTTTGTGACAGTTTTTTGGAGGTTTTCTGTTCCAGCTTTCAGCTTGCAAAGAATAGGCTGGCACTACTAGAATTCACTTCTCGTCAGCCTCTTAGAGGATTTAACTCTATAAAGCTGAGCTGAGGTAGCAACCAAAACATTTCTGAAATGACAGCTGAGAGCACGTAAATAAATTATGCTGAAGCACTAATTAAATTATTAATTTGATAAAATGGAATTATGCTGATGCAGTAGGAAGACTTTTTTTTTTGTGTACATAAACTCTACTTTTAAAGAGCAAGGCACGAATGTCTTTTAGAACAAAGTATTTAAAGAACAGGATAATGCTATGAAAGCTGTCATCCCCCAGCTTGGTGTCATGTTGTACATTTTAGGAACAGTAAGTGTGTTGTGATGTTGACAAGCGAAAGCTTTTTACTTTATTTTACCTGAAACACTCATCATGGAAGCTCCCACCCAGGCAGCACGGTTTAGTTTATGGAAAGCTGTTACTGTAGGACAAAGAAGGTCAAGTGAAAACACAGCATTGGAGAAATTGCCTGTGTCAGGTTAATGTTAATTTTGTCAATATATGAGATGGAAAGGGTGGTATTGATAAAGGGTATATTCTAATGAGGTTGAAAGTTAACCAGAATTTAAAGTGGGTCATACGGGAAATGACAATACATCAACACCTCCAAGGCAGCCTGTGCAATGAGGGTAACCCTGCAGAGCTCCTTTCAATCAGGATGTGATGACAGCAGCTGTGGAATCTCAATCCTAACCAGCTTAGAAACTCAGAAAAAAGTGCATTTGTGTCAGATTGAGGCACAGGTGGCAGCTCAGTTCTGTGCTGTTCCCTGCCTGGTCCTTGCTCATGGCTCCCTTTCCCTGCAGGAGAGGATGCAGAGACTCGGCGGCTGCGAACTGTGAAGAACATCGCTGACCTGCGGCAGAACCTGGAGGAAACCATGTCCAGCCTGAGGGGAACACAGGTCACCCACAGGTGAGAGCACCCTGTCCATCCTATGGGGAACACAGGTCAGCCACAGGTAAGAGCACCCTGTCCAGCCTGCAGGGAACACAGGTCACCCACAGGTGAGAGTACCCCTGGGCTTGGGAGCAAATGGAAACCACTCTGCTCTTACTTTACATCTCTTACACCTGGCTGGGTTACATCCTTAGCAAAATGATTCACACTGACAGTGGGAGATACTGATCTTGTAATTTTTGTCTTTAATGCACAGAATTTGAATAATGTTTGCTGGTTATTGAGATGTATGAAGAGGAATTGATGGGCTGGGGTGTGTATTGACTCAAAGGTCAAGAATAATCACTACTTGATAAATGAGGGAGGTGATGTTTGAATATAAGTTACAGTTTAAATGTTTCTTCTTACTGTTGAGTAACTTCAGTGCATTACACCTCTCTCCCCCTATGTGTAATATTTTGTTTAAATAAGAGGTGAACTGTGCTTGACCCACATTATCAAGTGCATAACTTAAATTCCTGACCAGACTTCGGACAAACAAATTTTTCTAATATTGTTAGTCATCCCCTGAATGTAACTGCTTTTTCTTTGTAAAGCAGCGTTTGGAAATCTTCAGCAATATTTAAAATATGCCATAATTAAACAAAGATTTCTATTACATTTAAACATTATGTGAATTAGATCTTTTCAGTGTTGAACAGGAAGTTTGGGAGAATAAGCTGTTTGGCCCCTGATGAGGTTGGGGTCCTACCTAATGCTTGGTGCCTTATGTTCCCCAGTCCTAAATGAGTTTATTGGGAGAATGCTTTGTGTTTTGGCTTTGCATCTGAAACTGAAGCTGAGCTTGGAAAGATGAGCTCCCAAAGCTATTTTTCTTTGCAAACTTCAATTAATGTGACATCTCTTCATGTTTTAATTACTATAACCAGAGAATACGAAGGTTTTTGCAGTTTGCACATAACATTACATTGAGAATGGTACAATGCTGTTTATTCTTACTAATACCTATTATAAATAAAAAAAAGTAGCACTTAGTTGAGCGGGAAGGGAAAAGAGGAGTTTGTGTGGGTAAGAGAAGTTGCACTGATAGATTAGCTGCAAATAAATTAGCTGCAGCTCAGCTATGAGTATTCAGGATGTAGTCTTGCAATCTGTGTACATCACCTGAAAACTCATGGTGTAGTCCCATTTTTAGGGTTTCATAAATAAATATTACCAATATTTTAAAAAATGCACAGAACTCATGAATATATGAGAAATTTATTGTTTTTTCTGGTTTGGGTTTGAACATCTTCAAAGCAGTTCATATTTCATTATTTGTTTGTTAATATAGAAAATATAATCTGAAGGAACAAAAACTGGCCTTTCTTCTTACTTTTCATTTATTCCTCTTCATGGTATTGAAATAGCTTCCATTTGGTGCTGGGCACATCTCCAGAGTGAAAATTATCATGAATGCAGACAATGAAAGGAAATATATCAGAAAAAAATAGAACTTCAGCAGGTTTTCTTTTAGTCAGCTCACTATCCCACCCTTTGCCTAGACTGGCAAAATGATGGTGCAATGGAGTTATGTGTGCTTGAAGATGAGAAAGTTACACTTTGATACAGTAGATAATTCACTAAAAAGTCCTGCTTAAGTCTTCTCATGTGTGTGAAGAGCAGCTGGTGGCCTGGGTGCAAGAGTCTCTTTGGGAACGTGGGAGAAGGACCTGAAAAGTGAAAAGAAAGGATGTCCCCAAGTGTTGTATTACAGCAGTAAATTGTTAGTGCTGTTATGTACAATCAGTAAGTTGGTGAGTGTTCAGGGCCTTGGAAGCACCTGGAATCTCACAGCATTCCATGTGAGATCCACATGTGAGCCGATGTGTCTGATGCCTCAGAGTGGCTACCTAGAACAGAGGCTAGACAAGATTAATACAATAAAGTGAGTATTCATTAAAGGCCTTCATATATAAATAGCCATCTAAACTAGCAATTGTGTGGGTAACTCAAAAATGCATCACTTGTACAGAGAAGACTGATCTAAAATGTGAAAAGTTTCACATTTGGGCAGTCAAAGCCTCTGAGAGGGGCTACACCCAAGATGGGTAGTGGTCACGAATTTTTCAATTATAAGTTTGGTCCATTTACATATCAGGGTTTAATTCTCCAATTACAACTTCAGCTAATGAAATCATACACCTCCAATTTGCCCCATCCCAAGTCACTTTTGGTTATACTTTTCGGGGCCTGAGGCTGTAGGGTATCCTTGAATTTCATGCCTGGAGGGATTGTTTTGTTTGACCGGCATGTGAAGGGAGGTAACTAACGCTCGATATGGAGTTCATACACTAAAGTATACACTTTATGAGTATACAGTATAAGTATATAAGTACAGGATTTGAAAATATGAAAAATAAGATCCTAAGGCGTCGCGTCTCTCCTTCGCAGCACCTTGGAGACCACGTTCGACACCAACGTCACCACCGAGATCAGCGGCCGCAGCATCCTGAGCCTGAGCGGGCGGCCCACGCCGCTCTCCTGGCGCCTGGGCCAGGCCAGCCCGCGCCTGCAGGCGGGCGACGCGCCCTCCATGGGCAACGGCTACCCGCCGCGGGCCAACGCCAGCCGCTTCGTCAGCGCCGAGCCGGGCGCCGGCCGCTACCTGTACTCGGCGCCGCTGCGGCGGCAGCTGGCCACGCGCGGCGGCAGCGTGTGCCACGTGGACATCGCCGACAAGGCCGGCGACGACGGCGACCTCGAGGGCATCGCCATGGACGCCGCCGGATACATGAGCGACGGCGACGTGCTGGGCAAGAACATCCGGGCCGACGACATCACCAGCGGGTGAGTGATGAGCGCCCCGCTCCGAGGGGATCTTCCCTGCCCCTCGTAGCCCTGTGCTGGCGCTGTAAGGCTGGGGAGGTGAAGATACACAGCAACACACATTCCTTCTCTTCTTCTCCTCCACTTGGAAGAAGTGGTTTATTGGAGAGGCAGACATGTTTTTATAGACTTGTTCACAGAACCGAAGGATAGAACAAGCTCATTGGTCTTAAGGAAGGCAACACTTCTTGTTAAACACACTTCTACCAAAACATCACGTTTGTCACGCACTTATCTTGTCAACAACACCAGCAACAACAACTTTGTTATTAGTTCTTTCCTTTCTGTTTCCCTTTGAGCAGCTTGGGAAAATCAGACTGCTGTCTTTCCCTGACTCTCACCAGCATCCACACTGTGTTTCCATGATTACTTCCATAAATAAGACTCAATACCAAAAATATTTTAATAAACCTTTGGAGAGACAGCTCATTATCACAGAGATTCAAACAAAACTCAGATTTTTAAGTGCACATTAAGGAAATATCCCTAGATATAAAAATAGGTGATTAAACGTTGTCCTGAGTCAAGACTCATCGTGGTTGCAACATTGATTCATGCCCACGAGATGGAGGGAGTGAGGCACGTTTTGTTCTCAGCTGAATTGTTTTGCTGCCTGAGCTTTGAGGCCAGTTCACTGAAAGGAACTGAGTTCACATCTCTGTGTTATTTAAAACAGTGATAATACATAAAAACAGTTAAAGAACAAGTCAGTGTGCAGAAATGTGAAGTGATAGACAATTATTAAGACAGTTTTACATCAGCATTTTATCTCTGCCTTGAGTGGAAAAAGGATTTGTTCTTTGGTCCAAAGTCAGTATTCAATTTGTCTACTATAAAAGTAATTTTTTCTTAGCCCAATCATTGGATTGATGTTTAAAATGATCTTTCAGATTTAAATGGTTTGGTGGGGGTTTTTTTGTTTGGTTTGGTTTTGCTTGATGTTTGTTTGTTTCAGTTTGGCTTTGGGTTGTTTGTTTTGGGGTTTTTTTTGTTTGTTGGTTTGTTTGTTGGTTTGGGGTTTTTTTTGTGGCAGCCCTGTCTAGCCATCTTGCATCCTTTACTTTTTTGTTTTTGTTTTTTTATTAGTGACATTTCTAGTGGCATTGGCTTTTTTGAAAGGTATAATGTTTTTTACTGGAATCCAGCTGCTGCTTTGTCATTAACTTAACCAGTTCAGTTATACCATCTGGAAGCCTCCAATAATTCTGTCTGTTATGAGTATTTGGATATTTTCACACTTTTTGAAAAGTCAGACACTTTCTTTTTAATGCTTCATTAGGGAAGCATATAGTAAAGTAGCTGATGCAAAAACCAGTGCAAAATTCTGTTTCAGATAAAACACCAGTAGCTGTTGCTGCATTAATAATGCATCAATCACTAAAGCACCTTGTGTTTTCCTCCTATAAATCAACTTACACCCGGATTTTGTACTGTTTATTGTAGTACCACTTGCTGGTTTTCCTCTGGACTATGAATTCTATTTAAATTTGTGGCTGTAGTGTTGGTCTGGAAGTGAGGAAAGTAAATTCTAAGTAGCACCATGGTTTCCATAAAATATCTTGAGTGGTAATTGAGAAATACCCCTGGCAGAACTGTGTCAGCTCAGCCTTCTGTTGCTCAGAGCTGAGCCTCAGTCTTTGCAGGTCTTTACTTAGTGTAGAAAATTCAGATTCCAGGTTAAGGGAAAGGAAAAAATAGAAAAGCTGTCAAATTTCTGACTGATATAGGCAGAGAAATCTGTGCCTTCTCTCATCTCTGTGTATCGTTTCCTTTTCTGTGTCTGGTCATCCTGCAGGGTAAAAACTGGAATCTCCATAGTCTGAAGGTACAAGAGTAGTGTTTAGATTCTGGGTAAGACAATGGTTTTGCCAGTTGGTACCTCTGTCACCAAGGCAGTGAGTTATATACCAAGAATGATTAACTTAGAAGAGTCATATACTCTACCTCACCTCACTCCTGGCCTTGAGCACTGGGACATCTTTAACTGAGTATCTGACTCTTTTCCCCACTAGTTTTTAAAGGAGTGAGATACTTCTCACTTTCTACTTACATAGTAGCCACATACTTATAAATGAGATCTCAATTTAAGGTTCTTGGACAAGAAGTGTGTACAAATATATTTTTCTTTTCCACATCTTTTGCCTTTAGCTACAGAAGTGTGTTTTGTTAAATAGTGTGACTTGGTTTATCAACTCATACAGCACTGTTGGAGTCATTGACTAAGTTCCAAGGAGAGAATTGGTATTGTAGGTCAATCCATTGGAAAGCTGCAGCTCCATTTGCAGGTTTTGGATGGGGTTTGAAGATGGGCAGTTTGGGGCTTCTCTCCTTGCTACACTCGTGGGCATTTGGAGGGAGCATTGCTGCAAGCAGCCCCACAAGCCTGGGCTTGCAGTCTATGGATGGTAATCGTGTGAGTGGACTCCCTGAGAAGGGAATATTGCAGTATTAAATTGCAGCATTCCAATATTAATGGAGAAGGATAAAACAATAAGGTTATTACCTTTGGTAACACCTAATGACACTGGGTTGCCATCTCCAGTGTGAACAGATGTTTGGTAGCCTGTTCTATAAGTTGTGTTCCCCAATGTCTGTTTAATTCAAATAGTAAGAAAAAATAGGGTGGCACTGTGTTTTTGTGAGAGAGGAATAATAAACTGCTTAGAAGTCAGAGAGGTTGCTTCTGAGGAAAGCATCCATGTGACTTGCTGCAGAACAAATCACCAAGATCAATGGTAGGGCAAACAGGCTCAACATTTCCAGAAGCTGAGCTACACTATGTGCAGAGCAGCACAAGAGAGTATTTAGAGCATGAATAGCTCTTTATTAGCTGGTATGTGTTTCACTTTGTCATTTTTCAGAATTGCTACAATCCCAGAGTCTGAAAACCTTGGATCTGTGTTTTCATTGGCAAACTGATAGGGAAGGAAGCCAAAATATTTGTTACAGCCAAAATAAATCCAATAGCCAAGAAAAACTAGTTTACCCTGTGATCCTGGTGCTTTCTCTGAAATGTACTGGGTCATGGGAAGTTTCATTTGGCCTCCCTTAATGAGTCTGCTCAAGCAGAGCTCTGGCAGACACCAGGATTGCTTTCTTAGGGTTAAGGAGGAGTATCTTTGCCAAAGGGGCAGGGAGCAGCTCTTAAACTTAAGCAAGTCTCCAGGGGGTGGATCGAAGGTAAAAAGTTGCCTTTTTGCAGGGTCTAAAACATAACCCAGTGATGAAACAACAGGAGTAGGATTTATGTGAGCTGGGAAGTGAGTCCCCAACCCACTCGTTTTGGTGACTGGCTCAGCTGGAGGCTCAGAGCCTCATTGGAAGGTGGCACTCCAGAGCCCAGAATTGTTCCACCTCTCCACCCCAAAGATTGTCCCAGGTGGGGATGTTAATTCTCATGGATTTTTTGCATTTGTTCAGAAGGGTTTTGTCCACTTCAGTCTCCCTCTGGCTACTAACATACACATTCCTACCTTTTTTTTTAGTCTCCTTAGCCCCAGTTTTTGCTAATGAGATGTAGATTTAATTTCCTTTTTATCTCTTATTGGAATGCAGTAACAGGGCTGTTAGTCCAAAAAAAAAAGCCTTGTATATTTTCTGTTCATTTAATTAATCCTCTGTCCCTGTTTTCATTACCTTAAGTGTGAAGCTTTCTATGCAGAATTAACAGTGTGGATATACTGACTTATTGCTGGTCACAAGTTTTCTCAGGAAATGGCTTTGGGTCTGCAAACACACCTTTGTCAAAATAGGTTTCTGCAGAAACATGGTTGTTCCAGCTGTGTTCCAGCAATGGTCAGGGCACTGTACTAAAATTCTCCTTGCAGTCACCTCCTGTGGGTGCAGTGGTTATTGTTGCAGGGATACATTTTACCATTTTATTAATCTCCTCATATTTGATGATTTGATGGTGATATATTCCTGTTCAATATCTCTGTTTCCACAACCTCTTAATGTGTTAGCATGCACAATCCTCATGGGGTTATGATTGCTTCTTGTTTATTCAAACCTTTATGCTCCCAGGGAATTATTTTGCAAGCACTGGAAGCAGCTGGATTTGGAATGTGCATGAAGGATGCTAAAAGGGAGAACAGGCCACTTTGAATTGGGGAATCAGACTTTGTCCCTGCTTCTGCTCAGGTCTCAAACTCACCCAGAAGCACTGTGCCCTTCGTGGACCAAAACCATCATTGAAATAGAGTTCTGAAATAAGCTTACATTTATGAGTTACATCTGATGGGAAGCTAAAAAAGAGCTGAAATTGAGGACTGATTTCACTGAATGTTGAAGTGTAGTTGGTATTTGTAGGATTCTTGCAGCTGTTTCTCGGTTTTGTGCTATTTATCAGTCAGCCAGTGACGCATTTTCCTCAGATGTCAGGGTCACAGGTGCTGTAACAGACCTCCCCTAGGGCTGAGGTTTCACAGGAGGAGGACTCTGCAGTTTGCTGCTAATGAGAATTTGTTGATGGTAACAGCAAGTGAGAGAAACCCTTTCCTTCTAAGCTGTCTGCAGCAGGAGTGTTTGCTGCTCCAGGTAACTTGTGGCTGGCTGGAAATCAGGAGTGCATGAGCTAATCCTGGGCTGAGACAGAACGTGAGTGCCCTGTGCATTGATTCAGTGCTCTGTCTTAATGGCTTTTCTGACCTATTTCTTTCCATAGTTATTACCACTGTATTTTTTCTGTACACTTTGTGTTACAGTGTATTAGTCATTTACTGGACACTGCTCTTTAAATGATATGGTTTTAGTGATAAGGTTTCATCTAAATACAGTGGATGGTGAAACTGCATTCCTTTTATGGCTCTAGCACTTCAACATGACAAAGACTCATTAGGAGGTTTATTTTTCTTCTGTGTTTGAGCAGAGTGTTTATTTGAACTGCCTTTCATCTTGCTAGGGCTGACTATTTCTACACTGTGATCTTTTCAACATTGCAGAATAGTACCTATATATGGTAAATGGATAATTAACACAAATAAGGAAGGGGTCAGGCAAGCAAACTCAAAAGTTTGACTTTCATGAGAAGGGATAAGGAAACATTAACTTCTGACTTTATAGCAAACAAGATTGTCACTGAGTTTGGATTTAAAGTCAGAGATGACTTGGTACTGTAAAAATGAAAAGAAAAAATTATGGCAGTGCTTAAATAAAGATAGTATTTTTATTCCAGGAACTGTACTTGCAGTTCTTTGCAGGAGACATGAGAAGGATATGGCACAAGCATATTCAATATTATTAATTTGGTATATTGTTTTAAGTATTCTTAAATACTGCACTCGTTTCAGGAGTAGTTCTTGTGTCAGCTTCGTCAATAGGACAGTGTTTGTCATTTATCTCAAGCGGTATTTCAGATCACACGCTCTCATAAAATCTTTCTTGCAGTGTGATTCAGCATAGGAAGACAACGTAGGCCTATGAGTTATAACCTTATACATTAGCTTTTCATTCAGTATAATGGTAAAATACTCATGTTAGCTCATATGTGGTGTTAGTCAATAAAATGAATGCAATAGCTGTGGTGTTTTGTATTTTTGCTTACTTCTAAACACTGATCTATTGTTAACAATTACCAAAATACAATTTAATAGCAGTTATTCCATTTCGGGCTTCTTTCTGTAAACTGCTGCATCAGTACATCAACCTGCCAACAGGTTGTTGTAATTGGAGTGAAGGGACAGCTTCTAAAGGACAAAGTAGGGTCGCAGTCCAGGGCTAGCCAGCAGAGGGGGATGCAGTCATTCACACGGGGTTGATGTGGATCATCTGCAGGAAAAGATTGGGCACGAGGGAATAATCCAAAGTTGCTGTGGAGTTACTCTTGCTCTGCTGAGAACCTCTGGAGAGGCTGCAGCTCCTCCTTAATCCTGTTTGGTCACAGGTCTCTCCTGAACAGAATTGAAGAGGGTGATAAAAAATGGATCACTTTTTCTACAGCTTAGTTCTATGATTGTCACTGGAATGGACTCTGAGAAAGAATTTAGGCATTGAAATCAAAATTGGCATGTGCAAAGCCCCGTTGAACAACTGTCTGATTGTGGTGGCATTCAGCTGGCTTCAGGCCAGCAGAGGCTGGAGGTGGTGATGCTTGGTGGGTGTGAGTGTCATCCTCTTTTCAGTAATGACTTTCCACCCGTGTTTTTCCCTGAGCTCCAGAGTGACATTTGCACACCTGAAAGGATTGACCTCTTGAGTGTTTTCCAGTCTGACTCCAGCCCAGTCCGTGTGGGCTGACTGGATATTAAAAAGAGTTTTAAAAGCAATGTTGGAGCAGGCCTCCTCCTTGAGGTGAATTTGTGCTGAATTTTGGCCGACAGATGGAGTGAGTGTTGGGAAGAGGATCATACACTGGAGATTCTCCTCTGGAACAGGAATGGCTGCAGCCATATGAGAGACACTTTCTTTCAGTATAATCTTTTAAGTATTGACAGCTTCTCTTTGACTACGTGTATCTAAGACTGCTCATTCCACAGGAAACTGGTTTCTCCAAAAGCTCTGTCAGAAGCTGTTGTTCTGGATGTGGGCATGTGTAGGAGCAGCAGCCACCCAGCTCCCTTACAGGGTGCACTGTCCTTGCAATTCCTTGCCTGTAGATTGCTTGAAGCTGAACAGACATGCAAAAAAAAAAAATTAGCCCTGGACAGCATTTCCCAAAAATTATTTGGCTTTAATACACCTCCAGACAGAAGAGTATTGATTTCATAGGAGCCACTTATTTCTGCAGATTTCTCCCTTTTTTTTTCCTCATGGAAAAAGGTCTGAGCATTAAATAGTTAATGGGATGAACTTATTTTGCTTCCAGACTGGTTTGAACAAAGTGAATAAGCAGCACCATTCATGCTATTAGTGATTTACACGTGAGAGGTTTCTCTAAATAAACTATGAAACTAATATATACTTACTAAGTTTTGCATAATCCCATTTTTCCTGTCTTACCTGTTAGTGGGACAGGTATCTCCTTTCCAGCAGTGATTTGGATTTTTGAGTCTGCAAGTAATTTGGTTAGATCTTACTCCTTGTTTGGGTTAAGCATCTGCAAAACAATTCATAGTTCATTCATTAGTTTGTTAATTATAAATAATTACTGATTATTAGTAAAATCTATTAATTTATAAATTATAGACTACCCTAAATATAAATTAAATTTTATTATTTGAGCAATAGGTTTGTCCTTCTATGAACCTGAACTGTAATATTTAGTCTAATATTAGGGATTTGGACATTGTATTAGGAGTCCCTACCTGCAACCTCAGGACCTAATCCTGTTCTTGAATGTTTTTGTTGAAATTCACAAGGATCAATAATGGAATTTAAACCAACCACAGGCTTGTAGACAGGGTCTGTGTCCAACTCTTTGGCCAGAGAGATCAGGTACTTATCAAGTGCTGACTCGGGTCAGGCAAGAATAGTGATTGGAAAGACTTTGGGGATATAAACATGGGAAAAGCCCATATGGTCTAATCCAGTGTTATGATGAAAAATGCAGATCAAATTGATACTAAACTGAGAAATTTGTAGTTGTCATCATCCAGCTGTTAGGGTAGCATTTCTTTTTAAGTCAGATTTAGGACATATTCGTAGTTGCAGTAACAGGGTGGTTTTGATCCCAATCAGCATATTTCAGAAACAGCACTGGGGAATTCTCTGCTGTGGGTTTTTAGCAACTGGCAAAGTTAGAGCTGTTCTTTGATACTCAAAGCTCGTTAAGCCTCTTGATCTCATTTAACTGACTGTAATGATGAGACTGATGAAGCCTAGTGAAAATAGAGATTTAAAGGAAAGCATTAAGGATAACAGTGTTACTGCTATATCAATAAGAGAACATTTCCTCATGTCAAAGCAGATGTTAATATGTGAAATAAATCCCTCAAGCTTTCTGTTTCTTAAAGTTTTGAGCTCTTGGGTTGCTGGGCAAGTCCTCTGCCCAGGAGACACGTGGGCAGCTATTTCCACACCTAATCCAAAGCACCAAGAGGAAGGCAGGACCACCTGAGCTGCTGGAGTCAGGTCCCATTCGAGGCTGTTCTCCTGCTTGTGGGATTGGGATTTTGGAGCTGCAGGATCCTGAGCAGGTCAGGGTAGGCTTGCCTGGTCTGTTGTGTGTTGCTGATTTACCTGCTGCTCCTTCTCTTCCTAATCCTTAAGTAAAGAATGCTTTTCCCTTGGCTATCTATTTTCAAACTTGGAAAATTCATATTCATGCATTAAGGACTGAAATGAATATATATGAAGTGGTAGAATTGTCAGACCATAAAAGTAAGTGTGCTTTTGGCTGGCTGTACCTGTCAGTAAGTAGGGAGTGCAGACAGAAGTCAAGTGATTCAGACCACTGGATTTTGCTGATCCCTGGCATGACCCATTGCTGTTTCCTCAGTGTGCCTTTCAGGAAAGGGAAATAAATCACATCAGCATCAGAAATACCCTAAAAATATTACACTTGGAAGGGCTTGTTACAGCACTCAAAATTTCAGAGGCACAGAAAGGGTGTAGTTGGCTAAAGAAAAGAGAAGCTTAAAGGTCCCGGTTGTCCAAAGCAAATTGCTTTATGCCTGTAATGCAGGGCAGGGAGCCACTTTCTAATAGGAAGAAAGTGTCACCTAGAAAGTGGGCTAGAAGTCCTAACTGTATGTTAGAAATGCATAATACTGCTCTTGTTTAACCTGAGTCTTTTCATATCGACAGAAATTTGATTCTTTTTTTTCCTTGCTGATGAAGAGTGAAGCTATAGCAATGAATATTTGTACATTAATTCCTGGAAAGATCAGAAACTCCTTTTAACCAACTTCATCACTGTTTCACTGTCCATTCATTAAATATTATTGTATTCAGCTTCATTAAAGGCAGTCACTCCCCTGGCTGTTGGTACCATTCATAAAGCATGTGTGAGATTAAATTTTTTGTACAATTTACCTATCTCTGTGAAAGTCTCGATACTATGCTTTTCCCCAGATCATATATTAAAACTTTTTCTTATTTTGGGGCAGGTAAAAGAATACTTCTAAATCCTATTTCTTTTGCACTGAATGTGCTTGCAGAATTCTGAGCAGTCATGAAACTAACAAGGCTTTTAGTGTAAATTTGTCATGATATTTAATATGAAAAGTCAGATAAATTACACTTAGGCCTAGCCTAAGTTGTTTGGACTGCAATGTGTCATTGTAGAGGAGAGGCCAATATTCTCAGGTTCCACATTGTGTGGATGTGATAGGATAACAAATTCCAATAACTCTTGAGTACTGTTACAGTTATATACAGGATAATATTTCCTTAGTCTTGTTACCCCCTGAGTAAAACACCGGAAGATTTTCTATGGAAAAATGTGCCTTCATTATATTCTCCTTTCCCATAAAGCAAAAACCTGCAGCAATAATAATGTGTTCTCTAGGGCAAGACAGTTTCTTAAAGCCAAGGCAATTGAAGTTTGAAAGGATGGAGAGGAAGGAAAAGCAATGGCTGGAGGTTTGTGCCACCAGTAGCTTTGAATCTCCTCTGCACTAACCAATGGATAGTAAAGAGGGTTTTTTCTTTTATTTTAAAGTGTATTTATTTTAGATGTATTTTTCTCCCCAGACTTTAGAAGCTAGTGCCTTTCCTTCTTCCTTCACCTTGCTGTTGCATGCAGGACTTCAGGCATCATTGGTTTTGGCATCTTTTCTGAATTAAACATTCCTGGGTAGAGGATATTGTGTGAAATAAAAATAAGATACAAGGCTTTCAAACTGTGATTACACAAGCCTGTTTCAAAATCCAAAAGCCTATCCTGTGTTGTTCTGGCATGTAAGAAACTTGTATTATTGGTATGGGGGGTAAAAGTCATTGTTTATGGCTATGCTTTTTCACTTGGACTTGTTTAGAAAAGTGTCATGATCTCGTTGTCAAAGGTCCAAAGCCACAGTGTCCATTGGCTAATGTAACATTTATCAGTGCTTGATACCAATTTTTAAAATTTGAGCTACTGCAGTGTTATTCTAATATTTTAGCTTGCTGGGCTTTTGTGTAGAAGATTAAATATGCTGCTGCTGGTGAAAAGGCATTGATTTCAGCATGGCTAGCTCTTAAGAGCACTATATTTATTTCCACACATTCTGAGTGATAGGTATGAAAAGCAATCTATTTCAGTTGTAACAGACCTTTTTATCAAAGGACCAATATGCCAGGAATCTGACAGCAAAGCCAGAAGCTGCGTTTTCCAGCACACGTGCAAAGAGTATTTCTACAGAAACTTTCTTCATGTGCAGACAAGTAGCTGCAGTAAACCAATTAGTGTATGTACATTAGATTTTTTTTGCAAAATACTCTTTGCATGTTTGTATAACATTATGGTCTGAAGCTCCACTTTTCTCTTCTTCCCCTTCATTTTAGTAGCTTAAGGAAAAAACATATTCTTCCATGATAAAATATTTATAAATTGTCAAACACAAGTTAGAATGCCAAACCTAAGGCGAATTCTACATGCTACAGCACAACTGCTCCTTGTGCTTTTTTTGTTTATGAGTTGGGAGAATCCCCACAGATTTGCTGAGTGGGGAATACTCCTGTGTCTGACTTGATGGTCTTGGCAACCTCTTTGTTAGACTCCACAGAGACTCCTGGGTTGCTGCTGGGATGGCCCTGTACAGATTTATACATTGAACTACAGTGCTAATCAGCAGATTGGGCAAGGCTTCCCAACTGCTCACCATCCCATTTTTATAAATGTACTCATCAAATTGGGGTTGGGTAAAGCCCATGTGCACAGTGAGATCTTGCCAGCAGAGACACTGCTGCCTGCAGCTCGGAGCATCTCTCCTTTCCTGCTGTGGGTGAGGGTGTTCACTATCAGGGAGAAAGCTGTGTGCTTTTTTGAGCTGTAGGAAGGTGTCCTGATATCTGGATAATATTCTGTGGTCTGCAGTCGATTTGCTAAGAGTGGCTAAAGGATTGAGGAGATACAGTCCTGTCAGCTCCTGTCTTGGGTGGGGTATGGTGTTTGTCCAGCAGTGTGCTGGGAGCAGTGACCATAGTGCCAGGGTTGTTGGAGTTATTTCAGTCTCAGGTGTGTGAAAATCCTCACGGTGTGTTTACTCAGCTGGCAGTGCTGCTCACACAGACCTGCATGAACTGATGAACTGTTGTGGTAACACAGGGCTTGCTCCATGCCATTGCTCGCCATGTATCATCTCTGTTCAATTTAACATCCATTTTTCATTTGTCTAAACCAGAAAGTAAGAAATGTGCTATCTTAGTAATTTATGAAGTGTCATGTGTACACCTGGCACTTCTTCATGCCTAAGAATAGTAATAGTCAATAGTAATTTTTAAATGTAGGTGTCTCTAGGTCACACTTGCAGCCAGAGTAGAATGTAGGAACCAAAAGAAGGTTGCAAAAAACTTTTCATCCATGATGATTTCAATAAGCTGTGGAATACTTTAAGTTTATTGTTCACTGGCAAAATCTCGGGATTAAGTCATTGTGATGTTTGCAGTTAACTTTTAAAATATTTGAAATTTTGATTGTGTTTTAGCCAGCCCATGCATAAAAATACAGGGTGGTATAAACCACATATTTTTTTAGTAAGAAGAGATTGCAACTATTAAATTACTTCCATATCGGTATTTTAATGAAAATTAAGTTTTCTTTCAGCATCCTTTATCACATTTATGTTGAAATTTGAGTCTTGGCAATGAGAGAGCATGCAAGCTGTAATGGAGAATGATCAGAGGTGGAGGATGACGTTTTCCATGCTTCTAATTTCATGTAACATCCTTTTAGCCCATGCAGAAAAATTCAGGGCGGTATAAACCATGTATTTTTTGGGCAAGAAGGAATCATTAATGATAGCATTCACAAATATTAAATTACTTCCATATAGGTGTCTTAATGAAAGTTAAGTTTTCTTTCAGCATCCTTTATTGTATTTATGTTGAAATTTGAGTCTTGGTGATGAGAGAGCATGTCTCTGTAAGGCTAGGGAGCGGCGAAAAAACACAGCAACACAGACTTCATCCAGGAAACAGAAGAAGTAATTTATGGAAGGAGTAAAAACATTTTTATAGACTGGTTCAGTGAACCAGGGATAGAATAAGCTCAGTGGTCCAAGGAAGGCAGCATCTCTTGTGAACATGCTCTTACCAAAACATCATGTTCCTCACACACTCCTCCTGTCCACAACACCAGGCACTAAACTTTGTTATTAATTCTTTCCCTTCTGTTTTCCTTTGAGTAGCTTGGGAAAACTCAAACTTCTGTTTTCCCTGGCTCTCACCAGCACCCACAAGAGCACGCAAGGTGCAATGAAGACAGCTGAGAGTTGGAGGACGACGTTTCCAACTCTGATTTCGTGTAGCACCCTTACCATAAAAACGGGGGAACTGCGCCGCGGGTGCTGGGGTGACCCGTGGGATTTCCCTGCTCTACTGAAGGTGGTGTTTTGTTGCCAGGTACCTGACGGACGGCGGGCTGGGGCTGTACACGCGGCGGCTGAACCGGCTGCCCGACGGCATGGCCACGGTGCGGGAGACGCTGCAGCGCGGCACGGCCCTGGGGCTCGGCGACGCCGACAGGTACGGAGGCACTCAGCACCTTGGCAGTCCGTGCATGCATATCCTCTTCTCCAGAGGGTTTCAGCCTCTGGGCTCACGGAGGTGTCAGGAGAAATGTCTCCCAAGCGCTTCGCTGGAATCGCTCCCGCGTTGTTGTGGATGGCAGGCGACACAGGGAAGTGTTAAACTCCTGTTTGAAATAGAAAGGACCCAATTCTATCCTCGTGTCCCTTGATTCTCCTCCAGTTCTGGTGATTCAATGTGGGCAGTCAAGGCCAAATGTCAAGAATTAGGGGATTGGAAATCCATAATTTATGGGAGTGCAGTCACAAAGGAACCCGGTGAAATATTCTGTTAATGTTGATATAAATGGCTTAAATACTGTTGTCTTTAATGAGGTCAGCACATAGCTGCTTCTTTCCCTTCCAAAGTCTGATCAGTGTCACTGTTGATGCAATAAGTGACCCATATGCTTTTTCTTCCATGATGGGTCTCTAAGTATAAAACACAAATTTTGAAGTACACATTCAAACCAATTTTTGAACAAAAAGTTTTTTCTCTTTTTGCTATCTGTAAGTCATTCTCAGTACATAATGCACTTGACTGAGCTTGATATTATTGATACTTTCTTCATAGCAATATATCACTAAAGAAATATAAGTGATGGAGAATCTAGCCTTGTTTTCTAAGCAAACTAAATCTAAATCTGCCAAGATTTAGAACTAAATCTGCTTTGGCATCCTCATGATATTAGTAAAGAGCAGGATGTCAAATCTAAACAAAAGAACTGAAACCTCTCAGAGAATCCCAGCTCAGTTTGAATTACAGGTCAACATATGCTTGCCAGTTGTAAAATATGCCTGGATTTTTCCAGGAGCTCATATCTCTTTCTGAAGTTTGCAGCTTGAAACCCAACCAGCACTCGCTGCTGGTCCTGTGGGTGAGGGCTGTGATGCAGCTGGACATGAATCAAGTGTCATTCTCTTCTGCTGCTGTGGCTTCTGAACATTGCCACAGTAGCAAAAGCATCTGTTTAAAATTCAGCATTTGTCTAAGATAAAGTATATTGTTGTTTAAGTTTCAGCTTTCTGGAGAGCCAGTGATACATTCCTGCCATTGATTCCTTCCCCATCCAGTATTTTCTGTGCTTGCAACACTTTTTGTTTGCTGAGCTCCTTTGCTGAAGACACCACACATCAGGCACCAATTAGGAACATCTGACACGAGGGATTATTTGTGGGTTTAAATGTATTCCACCTAGAATGGGGCTGTGACCCACTGAAATGCAATCCCTGGGTTGTCAGTTGTTTCAGCTTTGAAAATCATCCTTTCAATTCACTTGGAGGGGGACAGACTTTACACACAATAAAGACTCTGCATGGCAGAAAAATCACCCTAGGTCCCAGAGCTGGTGGTATTATGATGTGTTGCTTCGATTTAGTCTTTTTTATTTAGAATATAATACCTTACGTAGGAGATGAGGGCTTTCTGACAGTAGGGCAGTGATTTAAAAATAGCTCCTCTTTACTTGCTGGGTGACCATGATGTGCAGTTTAAACAAAAAATTAATCTTAGTTCGTGTTGTTTTCCAGGGTAAAAATGGGCATAAGGAAAAGGAGTTGAATAAAACTGTGCAGTAATTAATTGTTTTCTTCATTCTGTGAGGCAGTGAGCAGGGGTGCTGAGTTACTTCATTGGTACATGCAGAAAACATATTAAGATTCTATTTAACTTGTTCAAAGCAGATGTTAATTGAATGCATGGGAGAACAAGTGTGAAAGACTCTGAACCTGTGAGCATGAGGGTAATCATTAAAAAGTTATCAGAGGAATTTTTGCAATATGCCAGCTTGTTTAGTTTCTTATGCTATTAGTTGTAGAAGTTTAGTTGGGAGGCTTTTACTCATTGGCTCTGGTAAGGTAAAGCACAGACATTACAAGGTACATTTTCCCCTGCAGCAGGGAAATCCAAACAAGGGCATTGAATTTTATGCTTGGTTGCAAGGTTAATGGAATCATTGCACAGCACAGCTGAGCTTACTTTTTGACTTCAAGATAATTTCAGTTTGCCTAGGACAAAGGCATTTGAAATCAAAAAGGGCATTAAAATACCTTTTTATTTAGTTTGTGATTGTTTTTTCAATTTAGTTTGGGATTTTTTTTTCAAGGCTGGAAATAAATATCTTGTTGTTTTGTCTGTTCTATGTATATGGACTTGGTGTGTGCCATCTGGTTATTGAAGTAGATTCACATTGTCAGACACAGCTGCTCAATCTGAGACTAAATCTGGCCCTTGCCTTTATAGATATAACTTGCATTTGTAATATGTGTAGGTAAGTTAGAGCTGAATAAATCTTTCTGTTGTTGCTTACCTGTGTAAGCTGTTATTTAGAGGAGATAAATCAGACCTGTGCTGATTTATCACATCCTTGTGACTGGGACAGGAGACTGTGAATGTGAGCTTGGCAAGAATAACTTTAATGTTATTATGGTAGTGTCTGTGTGACCTTTAAAAAATCACCAGTTACGAAGTGCTTAAGAAATTACTGCTGAGCGTGATTAACTTCAATTGTTCCTGTTTTGCAGTTCTATTTGAGGTTGCATGAATTACCTGGCTTTGCATAAAGGCATAGAAAGTTCTTCCCAGCTCCTGACTGTAATGACTTGTCAAAGAGTGGCTTGTGTTTTCTTGTTGCTTCCAGCAGCTACAGCATTGATGGACTATAGGTAAAACAGTAAAAACAGTGCTGAGCTTGCTCTTCAAGACTGTGTCAGTATCCTGATCACATCTGGTGACTACAGTATCAGTCTTGTCACACACTTGATTAAAAACAAGTCCACATTCAGATTAACTCTTAGGCAGATTTGTGACTGAAGCTGCTTCCTGGCAGTCAGCATTTTAGAAGTATTTCCTGCTTTTGGACAGATCTTTGAATAATCCCAGAGGAGATTATGGAACCTGGACAGGAAATGGACAGGAAAGAAGAATTGGAAGTGAAGCAGAAACTGAGCAGAAGGCCAGAGGACATTCCATGCAGAGCACACATACTTGGCTATTACTAAGAATGTCATTGAGTGCAGTACAAATGGTAAAAATTATGGCTTTCAAAAATAGCTGAAGAGTAGTATTTTGCTGCTGTTTTGCATTTTATAAAAACAGATTAAGGTTATTTATATATCTCTTGGCTCAGGTAGACAGTATTTCACATTTGTGGAGTAAACCCCTTTGTCTGAAATATGTTTAAATTCACTAACTGCAATTAAATTTCTTGAATCCTGCTACAGTGATGATGGGCTAGTTCTTGGTGGTGGAGGGAGATTGTTGAATTGCCTTCATAACCAGGGGAACTTGGATCACACTTCAGAAGGGCTGAAAAGCAAGCTGAAGCAAGTCATCAAGTTGGGGGAAATACTGGCCTGCTTTGAAAAGTGGGGAGAGAAGATGTCTCTGCTTTTGGGAGGAGTCAGATTCCACTGAAAGCAGAATTACAGTCATGGTGCTGATTGGTATTGCTTAAGAAGCTGCATCACGTTTCCTTTCCTTTTTTTTTTTTTTTTCCGGTCAGGTGCTGATTTATTGTAGGCAAAGGAAAAATTTATAATATAAGGAAAAGAAAAAGGAAATTTTTGTTAAGATACTCTTTTTGTAGTTCTGTGGTAGGATAAGAGGGCTTAAAGTCCTGACTGGTTTCAGCTTTTCTTCTTAATTGAGACAGTGAAGCTGGAGTTAAATGAAGGTGTAGCAGAACTACTCCATCACTCCCCATCTCATCATTGCTGGAGTGGGCAAAACAGGGAAAATGGTTCTGGAATACATATCTATAGACACATAGGATGGATAGTCTTCATCTTAAATTGTTAAAACATGACTGGGTTGGATTTAAACTTCAGGTGGACCCAGTTGCTGTAATAATATGTAGAAACAGATATTCCTGCCTTCTAATGGCAGTGGAATTCCCATCATCTCCTTCCCCCCGCAGCATCTCCCTGCCCTGCAGCGCTCTCTCAGGGGTGTTGACATAAGTGTTTGTGGAGTTTCACTGTAAAGGAACGTGCAGGGAGATCCCTCTGGTGTTTTGTGTGAATGGATTTGCAGAGGGAGGATGTCTCTTCTGTCAGGAGGGGTAACAACATCCATTGAAGTCATCTACAGAGCTCAGGAGGTCTCAGCTGAGGAAGTTGCTGCCATACTATTTCCACTCTGCCTGGAAGATTACATGACATCAGTTCATAGTTCCTTCACTTCCAGAATTTCCTGCACTTGCATTAAGTTGCATTAAGTTGCTACGATTAAGATACCATATATAAATAATAGACATAAAAAGTGGTTTTGAGCATTCATTGTTTGCAGTGTCTGTGCTGTGAGTCACTGCAATTTCTGTATATATGCCCATCTAGAGCTGCTTAACAGCAAAGTCACAGGACTGGTGAAATGATTCATGCCTAGCAGATCATCTGTCCTGCTTGACCATCTGTTTGGATTTTATCAGTATATTAGAAAAAAGTGCTACTGCTTCTAAATATGCAGGTTGTACCTTGGTACCTGTAGATATCCATCTCTGTCTTTGAAAGATCCTACATTTATCTTGAAAAGTGACTTTCAGAAGCAGGGGAAATTCACATTGCAAAGATTCTTTGAAGTTTATGGCCCTGGAATTTGCTGATTAGAATCACAATACCATATAGTTTTATTTTCCAAGGAATCTTTTCACAAGCTGCAATCCAAAGTGGTTTTAGATTACACAAAGTAATTGCAAAGTTAAGTAACAAATAGTAGTTCAAAACAAAGATATAGTAGCTATACCTGGGGGCTGAAATGAGCATTACCAGAAAGAAGGACACTACATACAAACGTGGTTAGTCAAGGGAAGCAGTGTCCTTTGACAGACCTGGTTCAGTGGTCTGAAAGATGACAACCTTCTTGTAAGGTTTTCTTCAGGTCCAGGAGCAAAAATTTTCATTACCTCACACAAGCTTTGTGTGAATTTGTTCAGTAAACACAGAAATAATGGTTTTCCTTATTTTTCTTTTTGCACCTTTTTTGGGGGTGTACATGCAGTACACTGGATGAAGTATTCTGGGCAGTATTTCTGTAGGATTTGGTAGTGTTAATTCTGTTTAGAGAGTCATAATGGAATGAAGATAGGTTTGAAAGTTTTGTTTCTTTCTCAGGCTTGGTCTAATTTTACTCATTGCATGCTGACAGATGAGTGTGATTCCAACAACCAACTTAGTGAGGTTGGGAGCTGTTGGAAGGCTAGAGAGAGTTTTGAGGAGGGGATGACTTAAGGAAATTCTTAATTTTTCAGCATAGATTGTGTTTGTGTAAAAATTTCTATCCAGGCTCCAGAATACCATGTCATGTAGCAGATGTATGATTAACTTGTGGGGTCTGGCTGTTGAAGCAGTTTTATGTCCCCACAGAAAACCAATTCTAATTTTACAAAAAGTTAGTAAACTGACCTTTAGTAAAATTAGAATTGGTTTTCCTTGGGGACAGTTCCTTCTCTGTGTATTCATGGCCACAAAAAGAGCAGATTTTACTGCAGTAAGGACATGTGTGCATTCAAGAAGGCAAGAATGATCCCATTCTTCTCTTACTCAGGTATTCAGGTGGTCTCTAATACCTGATTTAGTAGCTCCACAGGCTGACAATGCAGCTGAGAGCAGTTGCCTTTTTAAAGAACTCTTCATATAAGGAGGTGCAATTCTACCACTCAGTAATAAAACCAACCAAACAAAACACCCTACAGCTGCAAGCTCTTCCCTCCAAAGTCAGTTGATTGGGCAATCTTCACGTGCTTGGTTATCACTCTAGCTCTAATCCTCTTCAGAACTGCCTGTTTTGATTAGATGTAAACATATGTAAGAGATAGTCTGGATCTAGGCTTTAGGAGCTGCATTTCTTGGTGAAACCTTTCCCCTAGTGTCATGCCCCTTGCTTTTGTAGCTGTGATTCTCATTCTGCATTCCTTTATATTTTAGGGTGTATTTACATCTCTCCTGTAGCATCTAAGTAAAATGTTTAGGCCAAGAGCTGCTGTTCTCTAAAAAGCTGAAGGAAGGTGGGAGGTGCCCTCATGGGAGCAGCTCATGGTGACTAAGCCAGGCCTTTCTTTTTGCTCATGCAAACAGTTTGTGCTTCCCTGGAAGGCTGCACTGTGCCATGCGGACAGGTGAAGGGACCTTGCCTTTTCCAGAATTGTGAGGGCTGATTCTGTGAAAACAGGGAAAACTGCCTGATTTAACAACTGAATAATTTGCATCTAGGGATGGCAAAATCATCCTACACCACTAGAACTAGATTTTCTTGAAGAGATTCTTCCTTTCATACACCCCCACTCAAAGTATGTAAGTATAAAGTTGATCTCAGTGCTGATTTGGAGGCTCTTCTGAAACCCTCTATTTCTGGTTCCACTGCCAGAGATTAGCACTGTCTTTTCTGTTGTATGAAGTGGCTTTCAAAACACTTTAGACATGTGGGAAATTAAGCTTGTATTCCAAGGGTAAACAAGATTGTAGATACAAAGACCATTTTGAACTGTATCAGGGTCTTTGTGCTTTGCATGACAAACCGAAGAATGTGAAATGCTTGCTGACACAGAGCAGACTTTGTTGTTTGGTTTTCCATGTCGAATGGCAAGAGAGTCAACACAGTCTCACAACTGACCTACACCAGTAACCTCTGGGTTTGGGATTTGGAGATTGAATAGATAAAACTAATAGCAGACAGCTGTCAGGCTCCCAAGGCAGAATCCCAATTTGGGGGTGTTTGAAGAGCGTGGAAGCTCATTGTCGCTATAAAGCAAATTTCTAGACTGGTGTTTTTTTCAAATATTGTGTTATTACTAAATATCTCATTATTGGAAAACTTAATGTTCTCCTTTTGATCTTTGTTTATCTATCTTCGTTGTCCATAATTGTAAATTGCAATATTTATTTGTTTTTCCTCCTGCTATACAGCTGTGTACTCTCTTGGGATTATAACAATAGTCTGTTAGTATTTGCTTCTATGGTAATAGAAATATTAATGTTAATAGCCAGGATCTACGCTTACTTTTTAGCAGATGAATGTTTCCTGTAATGGTATTGTTTGGAAAATTACATCAGAATTCTGAGTCCAAATGTAAGATGTGTTTTCCTGTCTGCATGCTCTTCTGAGCTTTGCTAGAGCCTTCCTTCCTTCCTTCCTTCCTTCCTTCCTTCCTTCCTTCCTTCCTTCCTTCCTTCCTTCCTTCCTTCCATCATTCCTTCCTTCCTTCCATCATTCCTTGCTATCATTATAATTATATATAATATATTATATCCTTGATGTCCCAGCTAGATATTCCATATTGGGAGTCCGTGCAGTCCTCAGCTTCCTCATGACATAGGGATTTTTCAGCAGTAGGTTAAGGTGACTTTGTGACCTTTTTATGACAGCTAATAAGATTCACAGTGACATTGAGACTCCACAGAAGAAGCAGTCTACTTTGCTCCTGATCTTTCTGCATTGAGCTCCAACATCCTGAGGCTTAAACTGCTCAGTGTTACACAGCTCCACGGGGCTTAAAACCACTCTGCTATTGTATAAACAGGCATTAAGGCTTCCACATGATGTTCTATGTTGCTTAAGTATATGCAGTTAAATATACATTTGGCCAGGATAAATAATTGCACACTCCACAGTGGAAACACTTGGAATGACATTGTGCTGCTACAGCAGTATTATGAGAACATGTGTAATTTGTTTTTATTAGTCAAAGCTTTTTTATATATTCTCACTAAAAATAAAACATCGAATTTTATTGAAACTGATTGCTGCAATTTGAGGCTAATTAATTGGATGTAAGTGGCATTGGAACGTGTGAGACCTGTGTGCAGGGTTAGCACAGGCAGCCTCAGTAACCACCCCTCTGCTAGAGGCTGTGCTTATGTGTGTCCAGGTATAGATGGTCAATAAGTAGCCAGGGCATAAATTCTAAACATTGGAAGTCTGATTAGTGCCTGAGCAAAGTCCAAGGGCTGAGGTCAGCTCTTTTTAACTATATGTTATTTTTCTGTTGTTCCTTAACTTACAAAGGCTCAGCTCAGCAGCTACTGTGGAGTTACCATGTGCTCTCTCCAGCCCCAAGTAATATTTTAATCTTTTAAATCTAATTTTAACTTTAAAGTTTATCTTTTCTGATTATGTTGTTAGCTTAAGTTAATTTTCATATATATCAACTAATTCATTCGTTTTGGTTTGGGGGAAATGAGCAAACCACCTTGAGTGTTCAAAAAGGTTTCATTCCCTCTTTCATGTTCATTGTCAAGGTTGATTTATTCTTGTTATGAAACTTGCAGCTAGAAATACTCTTCGTAAAATGACTTAATGCCTTAAACATTTCTTTGAAACCATTCATGTTATTTGATACCATCTGATATGCACATGCATAGTTTCGTGTTTCATTTGCATTTTTATGCAAAGACTTAATTTTTGTTTTCAGGCATGACTGAAACATAACACTGCATTTGCAGAGCTGGAACTGTTTTGAATGCAGAAAGGATGAACAGAATATTATCAGGAAATGGCTGCAGATGTATTTATAGGCAACTGTGTATCTCTATGGAAAAAAGATGAGAGTGAAAGGAAAAGGAACCAACATGAGTATACTGTGCCATGTCAAGTTCACAGAGGTTACATTCACTCAGGAAAGCCTTATATTCTACTTAACCTGTGTTTTGAGACTGTGTGTATCCTCTGTCTACTCCTAGGGAGAAAATTTATTCATTTGTGCTTTGAGAGCATTTCTGAAGCAAAGGACTCATGAGAGGGATCAAGTGGTGGAAAGAAATCTGCATTTACACATTGCTAATATCTTAAATGTGATGCAAAGGAAAGACAGAAATTTTCTGAAATCAAAAGACTGTGATTTCAAACTGAAGTCAGGCTGTGAGTTTCATGCTCTCATTTCTGTTGAAATTCTTTGTTGGTTTCCAACTATAACCACTGAGTTGTTTCTTTGTTAATAGAGGTTAAAAGCCAAAATGCCATATGGCAACAAGAAGTTCCTTGTTATTCCTTTTGGTCTAAGTGTGCTGGTGCTTTGACCTCCAGCACCAACAGCCAGAGGGCAGAATCAGAGGTGTCTTCTATGCTGTGACTTAGAGTTTTGATCCCTTTCTGCAGTAACTTCTGACCAATTCTCATTTCTCACACCATGTCTGTACGGGCTGACTTTACATCAGCTGTAATGAGCTAAACATGTGACTGATAAAATAATTACTTTTCTGTGAGTCATACCATATGTTCCTCTTTCTCTACCACCACAATTCTGGTCATTCTTTTCTATGAGTTATTTTACCTTTCCTGCATCATCCCCTCTATGCCACCAGTTTGCTTTCCCTTGCAGCCATCCATCTCTTTACAGATAATGCCTTGTGCTGTTGGGTGGGCTTTCATCACATCTACCTGTATCCTCAGCAAATTACTGCAGCCCAGCTCTGCCCATGAAATGTGTTTGAATCTCAAAGTCACTCCCCCTTTGGGTACATTCTTCTCTTATTTATTTACATTGGGCTCTGATTTCACATCCAGATTTTAACACCCTTAAAATGAGGAGGTTGCAATATATGGTGATGTGGTTGAATTTATTATGGCAATGTGTATGTTATCAAATCATTTAGGAACAAGGGATTATTTTAGAAATTAAAAAGTGAGAGCCAAAGGTAACTTATGACTTGGCTAAGCAAGCCTGGGTGAGGTCATGAGAGGAGAATGAAACTTTCTTTGGACATTTTCAGGAATAGTAGTGAACTGTAGCTATAACTTTAGTAGAATGGATTCAAGGCAGACAAGAAAAACAGGGTGAATAGAAGAAAAATCTCTGTGGACTTACTATCTCACAAACTAATCTCTGAGAACTCTGTTCTTTGTGTCTTTAAAAATGTATTTGAACCAAAGCATAATCACACATTAGAGGGAAAGTGATGGGAATAACCAAGAAGGGGTTTTCCAGATGAATCTTTGTTTATTTCTTTATTAATCTTGAAGGCAAGGACTTTCTTCAGTTTGTTAGGTGTGCCTGTTAAAATGCTAAATATGCGTGTGTGCATTAATCTACCTAGTAATCTGTTTTTTCACTGGTGGGGGGAGCACAGGATACATCTACTGACTTTTGTCCTTTCATTCTGTCTTCCCTTGTGTTCAGTTCATTGAAGTCTCTAAACAAATATATCCAGTAACCACTCCTTAATTCTAGAGGAATTCACTGAAACAGAGCTGTGTTTATAAGTCTCTGATTGCAAAGTGAGACACCATTTCACAGCTCAGTGCTAACTAGATGGCCACACTCTGCCAATGTTGAAATAGGACAGAGAAATGAGAAGCTGGTTTAGAATTATTTCATTATTGCACATGGATAAAACAGAAGATAAGAGTTTGGGTTTTGTTCTTGGTTTTTTTTCCTTACAGAGTAGTGATGCAGTATGATTAAGGCCATAATGTCCAAAGTTTAGTTGAGGTCACTGCTGTGCCTCACTGGAGCAAGGATCTCTGTTTTGGCTTCCTGTGTTAGGGCTGTTTCTGTAAGAATATTTCTCCCTGTCTCTCCTGCCAAATTATTTGCTGGAAATAATATCAACATAAGATACTGAAAGGTGTTGATTGGACTCTTGACTATTGTGGAGCTATCAGGACAGGAAGTAGGATGGAAAGAATTCAGGTTAAAGTCCTTGAATCCCCACATCTCCCGCAGCTGATTTAACTATGAAAATTAACAAAGGGTCCAAGGGAGTTGTCTTAGTCTTGTGAAGTCACATTTTTTCATAAACCAACAGGATATTTAATAAAAAAATTCCAAATTTCTCTAAAGTGTAGATGTTTGCTCTAGCAATAGCAGAGCTGGCAGTTGGAGAGTTTCATTTAGCTTGCCAAATGACTGGTAGTACAACAGTGCCTTAAAGCTTCTAATTAACAAAATACATTTCTGACACAATTCCAGTCACTTCTGGACATTTCTGGTCACTTCTCAGCTGCTTATGTTGAGCCACTGTGGTGTAAAGGAGTCTCTGCTCAAGACAGACTGAGAGTTGTGGTTGTTCAGCCTGGAGAAGGCTGCAGGGAGAACTGAGAGTCCCTTCAGTGCCCAAAGAGACTTTGAACAAGGGCCTGGAGGGGCAGGACGAGGGGGAATGGCTTCACACTGACAGGGTGGGTTTAGAAGGGATATTTGGTAGAAATTCTTTACTGTGGGGGTGGTGAGGCCCTGGCACAGGCTGTGAATGCAGGCTGGATGGAGCCCTAGGCAACCTGCTCTACTGGAAGGTGGCCCTGCCCGTGGCAGTTGGGTTGGAATGAGATGATCTTTAAGATCCCTTTGAACCCAAAATGTATGATGTATGATTCTGTGCTGGTTCCCCGAGTCACAGCCATTTGTCATTGTAGAGCACAGATCCAGCACCTCCAGCAGGCACAACATTCAGCTCCAGACCTTTTATCTACATTTGTTTTCGCCTTTCTTTTCTTTTTTCCAGTTACTCTTCACATAGATTCTTGGCTTCCCTTCATGTCTTACCCTCTCTGTTCTCCAGGACCCTCCAGAACCAAATAAATATTTTGTATTGCAGGGAAAAGCTTCTGAGGGAAGCTCAATACAACTCATTAGTAAAATCATCTTATTTTCTAATGATTCTCAAGAATTGTTGTTCTGTTTTTAACCAAGACCGAAGTCCATCCTTAGGTTGGCACACTGCTTGGAAAATATCAGGCCAAACATCTCAGTTTTGGCAAAGTGATAAATAATTGAACTCATTCCCCCTGCTAATTAGTTCATTACTGTAACGCAGCCATCTCTGGAGCAGTGGGTGTAGCTCTGAGAGAACAAAGATGTGCTGTGAAACCCAGCAGGGCTGGGGAAGGGATTGCTGGGTGAGGAACAGTTTTGCAAGTTTTTGCTCTCCCAGAAGTGCTGGGAAAGGTTAAGGAATCCTGCAGAAACCCTGGGACCTTGAGACTTGTGCAGGGTAGGGAATGGAGCAGGGAAGCAGTGCCAGCAGCAGTGATCTGGAGCTCTCAGTAGGCATAGCAAGCCTTGCTCACCTGCTGAAAAGGAGGAAAATTGTGTTTTCCTGTTCCATTTCATGGCTGGAACGGTTAAAGGGTTAAATTCTTCTGAAGTAAGGCTAGGAGGGGTAGGCATGATGATATTGGGAAACGTTTATGACTTTGCACAGTTGAGCTTTTGTTTTCTCACATTTTATTCCTTAAAAAAAAAAAGAAAAACAGGGGCAGAGAAAGAAGCCTGGCTGCTGCTTTAAACTTGTTATCAGTCAGGAATTAGAGAGAGAATGTGGGTGAAGGGATCCTTTGGGCAGGCTTCGGTTCATGTGGCTCCGCAGAGCTTTGAACTGCATCAGATGCTCCAGGGCAATTAAACACACAGGACTTCCACCCTTAAAGAAAGGCACAGAAGGGAGTCTCCTGTTTTCTGTGCTGGTAATCAGCAAGAGGAGAGAAGAATGTGTAAACGAAGAAGGAAAAATGGTGCAGTTGGACAGAGGATGTCAGACCCCAGCAGGATGCCTGCTCGAGTTGCATCTCAATAAATAATAAGCGCTTGTTATGCTAATAGTCGCTATTTCCAATGACATGATTTGCATACGGATCATATGCATGTTAATTACGCTGTGCACATAGTCAGTAAGCACATCTTAGGTCTTGTCTTCAAGCATTTTCATGTGTAAAATGATGCAGCATGGAAATGAATATTGCAAGGTTTTCACGTGCAAATAAATAGGTGATAGAATAAAGAGCCAGACAGCCCCCAGATAAGCAGGAATACCAGGGGCAGTTGTGGAAGAAGCCCAGGATTAGTGTCACTTCTGGCTCTGACAACATCTGTCCTTGCACCTGATAGTAAAGAAAATAAAATGAGACAAAAGGTTGCATGATAATAATTAACCCCTCGTTGGTTAATTACTAGGTGCATGTTTGTGAACACTGCTGTACCTTTTACTAGAACAAAGAATTTAGTAGTTTTATTCTGACTTGGGCAGGCAAAAGGTGGGACCTGGCTCTTTAGAGAGTTGGGATCATATGGGCAGAGTTACTCCCTGGAAAAAAATGCTTATATGGTTATGTGGCATTCCAGACTAAATATTTAACACAGTTCATAAGGTATATAATAGAAATATTTATTTACCTGTTAGGAAACGGTAAGAATATAATCCAAAAGTTCATTGCCAGGTTAATTTTTCATGTATCAGATAACGATGTCAGGCATCAGATAATTGTGCCCTACAAGGCACAGGCGTTTGGAATGAGTGGCTCTGTTTCAAAAGAAACCAGCTGCTGCATGCACTAGCTCGCCATGTCACTGTTCAGGTGTTATTGCCATCAGTTTTCCCACTCCTACTGCAGTCCAAATGTGTGTATCTTCCGGTCAAGCTTCATTGTTATGTTTGCAAGAAGAGTGTTTTCTCTATGTGCAAGTGATCTCTGAGCAATGGAACTGGTGGAGAAATTTAAAGTTGACCTTTTGCTCAAAGCAGGTCTGCCCGCTGAATTTTTCTGCAGTCAAGTGTGTGTGTGTGTGTGTGAAGCTGCTGGTAGCTCTCTGAAATGGAGCTAATCTGAAACACCATTTCAGGTGATTTTCAGCAGATTTTATTAGTGCTTAGCTGAGGTCAGAAGTTCACCTGGGCGAGTTGTGATTACCACAGGTGTTTATGAGATAAGGAGTTTCATGGAGGACACACCTCTAATCGGGCTGCACGTTTTAAATATGAGTTTAAATTTAGTGCCTTATCGTTTACGCTTGGGCTTTTTTTGCTGCTTAATTAAGAATTTCTATTCTGTTCCTAGAGCAATTAGTCCATAAGAGTTATTAACGTTTTAAACAATACCCGAGAGCTAGGAGAAAATTTTGTTTGAATGTATGCACTGGTTAGAGCTGCTGTCTTGTAGGTAAGTGGTTTAATTCAGTTAATTTTGTGTTAGGAAAATTATAAATTTAGAAAAAAGCATAGTTTACATAACCAGGTATAGGTAACAGTGGCAGGGAGAGAAATGTCCAAAAATTCTATATTGTGTTAAGAGTCTACTGTGAATTTGGAATGGCAAGTTAGTCTATTTGATGGACAGAAACAATAAAAATAAGAAAAGAAACAATTCACATGAAAAAGCACATTCAAAGGGTGGAATTACTTTGCAGAGTAACCTGAGAAGGAGTGATGTCTTTTGCCTCAGATACAGTGTATGGAACATCCTAGTGTTGTATAGGTAGAGTAGATCCCTTTGTTTTATAAGAAAAAAAACACAAATGGACTCTCAAAAATAAAGGAAAATATTTTTTTGTTGAAGTTGAGAGTTTGTGTCTTTGTTCTTTCAGATGATGCAGTTGAAGTGTTTATATGGTTTGAATGTTTATAGACTCAGTGATACAGAGGGTTTGCAAACACTACAATGATACTAGCTTAATTTGGTGGTGGTATTTTCATTAGAATAAATGAGTTTACTTTTCTCTTTTTTTTTAGTGGGACGTGCAAGCTTTACAACATCCACAGCAACAATAAACAACTGTAAATTCAGTGATAGCTCTAATTAGGGGAAGGCTGAAGCAATTAAGATGGGTAAACTCCATTGATCATAACTGAACAAGATACATAGAGATGGCAGCAGTGGTTTTACAGTGGGTGCCCTGACATGGTTAATGACTGCTATTGATTTTACATTAATGATTTTAGTATTTTGTTGGGGGAGTGTGGGTAGGAAGGTTAAATCAAATTTTATAGAGCTTCTCAAAACCATACTACAACCACTTGGAAAGCTGCTTGTTCA
The DNA here is from genome assembly GCF_052056855.1 of Sturnus vulgaris. Lineage (NCBI taxonomy): Eukaryota > Metazoa > Chordata > Aves > Passeriformes > Sturnidae > Sturnus > Sturnus vulgaris. The sequence continues at coordinate 7,617,911 of NC_142260.1, forward strand.
GCCAGAAATATCTAATTCTTTAGACACCACACATGGCATGTCCTTCTTGGGCCTGAATGCATCCTCTGACACAGCCCTGTACCTGCTGGCCAGAACAGAACCTGTAATTTTCTCTCTTTCTGAGCTGTTCTCTGCCTCACTGCTCCTAGATGATGATTTGTTTAGCTTTCCTATCTGTTTCTGTTCTCCATTCTATTGCTTGTTGACACAGACATGATGTTAGAAAGCTCAGACAAAGAACTGTAAATGATATATGGACATCTGTCATAGATTCACCCCAAAGCATTTTTTCAGAATCCTGAGGAAAAGAATTCATGCCAGCTGCACTGTGTTTATAATTCCATTTGGTAGGAATCTTAATGGTTGCAGGAGACAGTTAAGTCTTAGAACATGTTAGCAGTTCCTGTTACTCTATTGAGCAGTCGAGATTGGAAGAATTAAGTTTTTTTTCCTTAGTGGCATATGTGTTAAAGTCTTGCTTGGCAGTGTTATGTTCTTCAGAAAGAGGACTGATTTTTGTAGTTTTGAGAGGGAAATAAAGAAAACAGCATTTAAAACAGTGGGAGTGATACATCATTCTTGTGTTTCACCATATTAACTGTGTTTTAAGATCAGGGGTTTTTTTCATTTTATATTGACTGTTCTTACTAATGGGCTGTTTGTCTTAGGTATTTTTAGTTGGGTTTGTTTATTTGTTATATCTGCAAATGTTAGCATAGAAATCAGATGCAAAAGCAAATACATGTATATATAGTTCATATGTTGGGACTATTTCTCACTCAAGTTTGAGCCTTGGTGATGTATTTAAATATAGAAACATTTTGGATCATCCAAGTATAACCCTTTGGATTGAACATTCATTTGGAATTCCTCTCAGATAAGAATATGCAAGCTAAATTGCTCTTCAGGATCCCTCATTTTTATTGGATTTTCTCCAGCTCCCTGCCTTTCTTTTTCTTTCTAGAAAGTGGCCATTTGTATTTTTCACTCTGATGTGTTTATTCATTTGAAGTGGGCATGGTGAAAAGTATGCCTCACAACTGTGTCAACACAAGTGCTCCATGGAGGCTACTGGCATTTTTTAAAGCAATCTTTGAAGTACATGTTAAAATGTTATTAAACCATTTTTAATCATACTTCACACACACACAAATAGTTTTTTTTTTTCTCCATCAGGCATGGATCTCACCTTGTTGGAGGAAGCTGGGGTGTTCCTTAGTGATTGCTCAGTGAAAAGCAGCTCCTTGGAGGTGGATGTTACATCTATCTCATCCTGTGCAATATTTATTAAAATTACCCTGTATTTGAGTTTTCTGGTCAAATTCAGAGTCTCCTGAGGGTCAGAATCCCCTTTCCCTAGAAATCTCCTTGCCCAGTTCCTGTGCATTACAATACATGCCCCTGCACACACTGATGGTTCCTTTGTACTTTCTTCTGTGTGATACCATCTGAGTGATTTAAACAAAACCCTAAAGTATTCTACATTTCATGTGTTCACTTATAAAAATAAATAAATCCACACAGCACCACCATAATATAATTGTCTGCTCTTGGGAAAGCCTGAGGCAACAGAGGATTCTTCCCATTAAAATTTAAGGATGTGAGGAGTGTTTCAGTGCAGATATCTGTCAGTCTCCAAATTCAGTTGCCCCTGAAGAATAAGGGGAATTTAAAAATGAAGCTTCCTTTTCCAGTCCTACTTTTCCTGTCTTCCAAGCTCCCTTTGGAACATCACTGAAAACCCACAGGGTTGTAGCAGCCAGGGTTTATTTTCTCCTGTATCTCCTCCCGAGGGTTTATGTTGCTGCCAGTGTTCCTCTGGTTTTAGGCAGAAATACCTTCCTAGGGTTAGCAATTACACATGACTTCAGTAAGTTGGGGCTTCTTTGGTTTTGTTTGATTTTTTTTTTTTTTAAATTAACACAAAGGTCATTTGTTTAGGTAGTTACATAGAGTTTTAGCCCTGAAGTATCATGTGTAAGAGTTGTAATGGTGCAGTAGTGCTGCTTTTATTTTCTCATTTCAATCAATGAAAGTACTCTATAAAGGTGTAGTTTTGTTCCATGTGCTCTAGTTCAAAGGACAAACGTGTGTTCAAAAGCGTGTTTGAGTCTGTTCAGAATATTTTGGTGTTACAAATGTTGTTTTTTTTTTTTTTTTTATTTAAATCATCTTAATGTCCTTTAGGAGGAAAGAAATGAAAAAGAAATCTTAAAAAATTGCTGTTGAGATTATTTTGAGACGTTGGCTTACCCAGTGCTAATGGAGTCTCTTCCAGGGCAGGATGTGGCAGGTGCCCCATGCCACATCCAGCAGATTCCAAAGACTGTGAAATGGGATGTCTTTACAGCCTCTGCTGCTTGTGTCACTTTTGTAATTGTTCCAGTTATCAAATGAAGGCATTTTATAAGGTCCTGATAGATTTCAGCTACTGAGAAACAAAAATAAAAAGGATTTGACATATTGCAGTAAACCCACAACTTTCAGGCATTTTTGTGTTCTCCAAGGAAATATTGGAAATGCAGCAAGATTTGAGCTGCCTTAACCTAGAATGCAAACCTGTCATTGTGGGTTTAGGCCTTTGCAAATAAAATGGAACGAGGCATTTCTTTGATAATGCCTTTTTTGTTTTTCTGCAAGCAGATTTAGTTCAGTTCTGACCAGGATCACAGTTGTGCCTGAGGTTAATGTGAATAACACACGGGTGTGGGGGTAAGGAACAAGGGATTGGAGTTGCACTGATTTTATGGCACTGAGTATTAGGACACTTCTCAGCCTTTTCTGAGCAGCTGTTCTTTTAGGTAAATTAATATGTGGGGTCTCTTTACTTCTCCCCAACTTTAACTACCATAAAAGAACTTACTGTAAAGCTGTTCACAGCTTATCTCACCCCATTGCTATGTGAAACTTCTAACACAAATGCTTTTGTACACTGCAGCCATAACACACTAATCTTCTGAACTTCCTGACCCATAAAACTCTGATTATTGCTACATGTAAAATTCATCTGGAAATATCCCTCTGTATTTAGTGTTATGGGTATTACATTGCAAAATCCCTCCTTTGCAGTGGAGGGACTGCCAGGGAAGGGAAGGACAATGGGGCTGTAGATGGTGTGAGTGTATTTCTGTACCTTAATATTGTGAATTTGGCTTTATTTGGAGTGGGGGAGCTGGTCATTCAACAGATGCCGTGTCCTGATATTTTCTTTTCTTCTTTGTCCCTAGATTACAGTTTCAGATTTTTTTTTTTTAATTAGACTATTTCTGGCTATTCTTACTTGCCATTAGCAGTGGATCAGTCACTAATTTCCTATACAGCTGCATGGGCAGATAATTAAGAAACATCACTTATGAGAGGTATTTGGAGGAAGACAGGAAGGGTGTTAGGGATAAAAAGAAAGCTTTACTGTTGCAGTTGTGATTCTTTTAAGTGCCTGTCATATCTGAGAGTTATCTCTGCTCGCTCTTCAGCAATTAAAGTAAGGAATGAGAAGCAGTTTGCAGGATTCTTTGATAAAGGATAGCAGTTAAAATTCACCAGAGGCAAAAAAAGAGTAATAACAGTCCATGAGGATCTTTTCCCTCTTTTTTTATGGATAATACATAGCTTTCTTTAAAAAAAAGCCATGTGATTCTTGTCTAATCTTCAGCAAAAATAGTGACATCAGCAGCTTTGCATTTGTACATGTGCACACCACAAAGGGGGTGGGCTGGCTGCACTCGAAGGTGCAAATGAACCAAAAAGCACAAAAATCATGTTTCTGCCTTTTTTCATCACCAGACTAACATCATGTAGGTAATCATCCAGCTGAAAAAGAATCTAAAAATTTTTAAAATTAAGCGAACAGGCCTTTTTAATTTTGAACCACGTTTATGTTAAATGATGCTTTTCCCAAGCCGCTTTTATTATGAGCATTGTTTTAAATTGCGAGTTGTCACATCCACCAGCCTCTAAATTACCCGTCCTCTGAGTTGCCATAGTTACACAGTAGCCACTAAAATACAGACTCCAGCGTAGACAGGCAAGCTCAGACTACGACTCATTTATTTGAAGGTTTTGGCAGGCGAGTATCTCCACAAAGTCTTTGTTTTATAACCTTTGGATTCTTGCATTTTAACTCTTTCAACCAACATTACAGTGTTATGCTAAAAGGTATGTTCTATTTTAAACAAGGGTACTCAAGCTGAGTTAATAAATATATAATGGTATAGTTGACTTCTCACTAGTCTCTCCTACTCTTCTTTTTACTTTGGGGCTGAATGATCCATGATTTTCTTGAGGTGAGGCTAAGGCAGCAGCGTCATGTCCTCTCCATTTTCTCCATCCTAAAGACTTCCCATCTCCTTTCCAGAACAAAATCCCTTGCTGGTGATCTGACTGGCAACAGAAATTTATCCTGGCACTACTCAGCTGGTATGATTTCCCATATTAGAAAAAAAACAAAACAATCCCCCATGTTCATCAGAATGCACAGATCTGGGAAGACCCCTGTCAGAAAGAATTTATATTAGATTAAAGTTGTAGTTTTGAATGTTAACCACCAGAATTTTTTATCAACCAAATATTTCTAAATAGCCATCTCTATTGTATTTGAAATAAGGGGAAGTAATAAGCCCCCCTTACTCTACACTGCTAAATAAAGATGAGAGTCAGATTAATATTACATACCTTGTCTCAGTTTCTTAAGTTCTTTACTGGAGATACCAGTGGATAAATTGCTATTTTCTTTACCGTTCCTATTGAAAATGTTTTTCTATGCTAACACTCTCCTCCTCAAAAAAAATGAAAAAAATTTTTACCAGTATTCCAAATATTTTGTATTAAAACATTTTGGGTATGTCTCCTGCTACATTCACATAAAACAATCCTTGCTCCAGCAGTCCCATTGTTGAACCCCTGTATAAAAGCAGAGTGGGAGAGCTGCTTTTAGAGGTTGTGTTCTTTCAGCTGAGATCAAGCAGTGCCATTTAGTACCTCCAAGTAGAGGGCTGCTGACGGGAGCTTTTACTTGGTGGGATACGGTAGCTGAAGGAGGCACCAGCCTGCCTGGTTACTGCCATCAGGTTACAGCACTCACAGATGACCTAGTCCCAGCACAAAGTCTTGACCTCTCGCTTTTTCAGCACTTCAGAGGTTAATTTTGTTGAGGGATCAGATTTCTTTCCAGGGGAAGTTTCTGATGATCACCTTCTAGCTGGGTTTTACTTTCCAGTGTCTCTCAGAGCTGCTGTATGTGGAGGGCTCTGTTGGAAAACAACCTTGCTCCAACTTTTTTTTTCCAAGTCTCTTCCTAGATAGTCAAGTTACAGGCTGGTTTATTTAAGGGAGGGTACTGGATGGTAGCCTAATGAAGGTATCAACCTGCAAAATAAATCTGAGCCCCTTTCCTGGAATTCTTCATGGACAGCAAGGTGGAGAAGTGCTTTGGCTGGGGAATATTGCAAGGTAAGAGATTTTCTGCACTTTTGAAAGCACAGGAGTGTTTTGTGTTACACCTTTGAGTATGGAGGTTTAGCTTTGCAAATACTGGCAGCAGTGGAAACACATTAGATGACAGATAAATCTGAGCAGCTTTCTCCTGCAGTGTTTCTTTTCAATCACTGTATGCTGCATGAAATCAATACATTTTTAAGAGACTGAAAATATTTGAATAACCTGATAGAAAGTTTCCTATGTGAGAACTGACAGCTATTGCTGTTTGCTTTTTCTGGCTTAATTTTGTGATTCTGTGGGGTTTATTGATACTCAAAGGTTGCAATCTAGCCGGCTATCTTTCCACTAGTGTCTCAGGCTTTTAGCCTCAGAAAACTATGGGGCTTTGTTGTATTTTAGCACTGTAAGTCTGTTTTCTGTGCAAAGGAGGAACCTCTGTGGGAATGAGCTCACCCTGCAGGGAAACAAAGACGTGTGTGAGTCTGTTTCAGGCCAGATCCCAGCCCAGAGTGCACTTGCTTTTTAGTACATAATATCCAGCTCTTATTCTCACTCCTGTGCAAATTTCTGGTGGCTTCCTGATTTATCTGAGTAAGGTTGTAAGATCCCTTTCCTTTTTGTAGTTCCTTTCAAATAAGCCTAATTTTACAGGCTCACATGAACCAGGAGTTATTGGTGCTATCTAGAATGTTGCAGTTCTGCTAAGATAAAAATCTGCTTTCAGGATTGGTAGTAGCTGACATCTTCCATGCAGCAAAGAAGAAAATATTTTACTTGATTATGTGTCTGTTTGTTCTGTAAATCACTGGTGTGATAACAACAGTTGTTTTTCAGTGGTTTGGCTTCCTGAGGGATAATGCTGTGCCCTGTGATCAAATTAACACTTTTTTTATTGCCAAGTTCAGCTTTTATTTTAAGGCGTAGTTCAGCAAGCTGTCATGAGTTCAGAAAGACAAAATTTCTGTTGTTTTTCTCCTTTTTTCCTAATGGGAGAACCGTGTGCATTATCTTTGTCTCCATGTGCTCAGCTGCAGCAGATGCTGCTGTGAGACAGGAGCAGTTCTCTCGTGTGAAATGAGTTTTGCTGTGCACAGATTTTGGCCTTGATCAATTTATGTAGAAGCTTTGCAGGATCTTCTGAGTAGGGAAAAGCGTAATAGTGCCTGGGAATTGCTCTGAGTCTTTGTGCATATATGTCTTGTCTTCAGTTTGTGCCTGTGTGTTTCTTGCTTGGGGTTAGTCTGCAGACCTGAAAGATTTGCACTGGTGTCAGTGGTGGAGTTACAGTGCTAGGGTGGATTAAAAGAAGATGGGAAGAAAAGGAGCTGTATTCCACCTGCCAGCTGCAGCTCTTGGCTCTGGGGATGTTCAGTATCCACCTCCTCCTGGGTGATGATGTCCAGTGGTCCCAGTTGGTGACTTATTTTGGGCAGTGGGTGGCTGAGTGTCCCTGATCTGGAGGCAGATGGTGATGGGGCAGGTGGGTCCAGCCCCTTGAGTCTTTCAAAAGCACACTCAGCAGCAGGGAATTTAAATGCATCTTGTGTAGTTTTGTTTCCATACTGCCCTTCATTCCTTTCCTTCCTTATTTTTGTTACATCAGTCCTGTAGGAATTTGGCTAATATATTCTTCTTCTTCTCGGTGTTTAAGCCTGTTGTTATTATGTTTTGGAGCCTCTGGTTAAGCAGCTGCCAGGTACCAGTAACTGCTGGTGAGCTGCTGAGCTCTCACCAGCTCAGCCCAGTGCTCGAGGAGCTTGAGGTGGGTGTCAGACACTGTCACCGTGTTCGGTGGATGCTTCCCCCTTCTTTAAGCCTTAAATTGTGTCTTTGTATGAGGAGGTGATGTGATCCAGAGTATCTGCTTTAGGGGGAGAGCTAAGTAAGTAGTGAGACAGAAGTACTGGTGAGTAGGGTGGGGTAAGAAACCTGCACAATCAAGTCTTTGCTTTTCACAATTCTCTATCCCCTGGGCAGGTCACCTCCTCTGCCTGCCTGCAGTGAGGAAGTGTTTGGGCTGGGACCTCGCAGAGAGGGAGTTGGAGGCATATTGCAGTGGTGACCTACACCCAGATCTTTGCCAGGGGCCTCCTCCCCATTCCCTCATCCCCTCATCCCGGGGGGACTGCAGGGAGCTGGGGCAGTCCATCCCTGAGTCCACAGCCTGGGCTTGACCTCTGGGTTTGTTCAGTCCATTGCTGTCACATGGACACTTTACAGGGGTTTATTTTCTGGAAGGCATCTGGGGCTTTGTATGTAAACAAGGATTTCTGACTTTGGTTAGAATACTTTTCTCAGCACTTTTTACTGTCATGGAAACAAAGGCAGAACAAACAAAGCACGTTTTTCTTATGTGATGACTGAGATTTAACACTGACATTATTGTGATATGACGACCCTGATGTTGTTTCCAGCTTTCTTTGGAGTCATTGTAGTGACACAGATGACCTGGGATGAGCATCACTCAAATCATCCCTCCCTTCCAAAGCAGGAAGGTGAGAGGGCAGCTGGCCAAGGGGTGCTCTGTGCACCCGGTGTAGAGCTGCTCTGTAAACAGCTTTATAAACACTGTAAGTCTTCAGACAAAATAGTAGGTGGGGAAATACGGTTTATGGGTTGTGAGTGTGAGAGAAAGGGGCTGGCTGCTGGTTGTAGTATTGTACGCTAAATTTTGCAGACTTAGCTGGGAGTTCCTCCAGCACCTGGGTCACATGCAGTGCCTTGCTTTTCTCCCCTTCCCCGAGGCTGTGGAGGTACCAGAGGAACCCTGGTTGTGAACAATGGCCAAAAAAACAAGTTCCACCAGTCAGGCGTTTTGCAAGTGAATGCAGTTGTGCTGGCTGCTGGCTGGGGGACCCAGGGCTGAAGGGCACCAAGCAAAGTGTGCAGGTGAAGAAAAGGTTTTTGGAATTTCAGCTTCAGAGCAGGATGCAGTGAGTTTGGTGGAAATTCAAATCAGTTCATGAAAATTTAGGGTGTTCTAACTCCTTGAGATCAGGTGGATTTCTAGGAGGTCCTGTGTGTGTGTGTGTGTGTGTGTGTGTGCTCAGTTGTGTTCATATTTGTCAATGGCTTGGTCAAATTCCTGGTTAGATTTTAGGGGACAAAATAAAATCCAGTGTTATTTTTATAAGGTTATTAGCACTGATATAAGATTAAATGAAAAGAGCATGTGCAGTTTTCTTGCTTCTCCAAAACTTTTCTTACCCAGATTTTTCAACACTGAATAATTTTGTTCTGTGAGTTATTTCCTCTACAAATAGGTATTTTAAATGTAAATCCTGAAACCTTATCTTGGGTGAATTCTAAACAGAGCTTGACAGAAAGCTGCAGTTCAGCTTGCTGGCGGTTACCCCAGTAGTCCCTAAACATGAAAATGTCTGAGTAGCTCACAGCACACTTCCAGCACTTTAACTCTGCACCAAAAAATGTCATTAAAAGGATTAGATTCTGCTCCAGAAAGAATAACTGAAAAGGCTTTGTATTCTCTGTATTCATTTTTCCTGGTTTACTTTTCTTGGTCTGGATTTACTGAGTATTTCAAGGTAACAGTCCTGTCCCTGGGCTCCTCTTTTGGTAAGAAGCAAAGTAATTTATGTTAAAATACCTGTAAAAAAAGAGTAACTGGAGACATGAGGGAGGTAGGTGATTAATAGCAGTGTAAAACACATTAATTAAATTAACTTCTCTTGAACTAGATTTCCATCCATTCTTTTGGTTATGTTTCAGTTTCAGAACAGTTTGAAAGGAAAACTGTGCAAGGGTCTATGTGTGCTTGCTGCATTTCTGGCCCAGTTCTCACTACTGTAGGAAATCCCAGAAGAAAACAGTGGAAACTGCAGTATTTACTCTCATGTTATAGCACATTTAATTTTTCCTTTTAAATCTCTGAAGATGCTGTGAAGTTTCAATCATTTTGTACCTTAATCGTTTTTGTTGTTGTTGTTGTTCACCTATCAAGTCATAAATAGTTAAATTTTTAAATACAAGAGGATAATTGCCATGTTTCCACTTGAAATATTGTAGAGCCCCAAGGCCCTTTCTTGGACAAATGTATTTTTCAGCAGCTCATTGTAATTTTGGTTTTGAGTGAAGATCCAACAGAATTAAAATCCACACCGATCTGTAGAGAAAAGTGCATTTTCAGCCATCAACAATAGCTTTATTTGGAAGGATTTTAATGACTCCTTTGCAAAGGGGGATGATTTCTGCAGTGAGAGGGGCTGTCCTGAGAATCACAGAGTGACTTTGTGTGCTGTCCAAGTTGACAAAGAAGAGCCAATTCTGTGGATGATGATTATGCAAGATGGAAAAGTGCTGATAGACTGTGGAAAAATACAAGTCTGAGCCTAACAGCTTTACAAACCTGTTTGAAAAAGCAGCTTTGAGCAGTAGCAGTGTTGCATTAGGGTGAGCAGAGTGAGGTGGGGAGGCAGGGGAAGGTGCTTGGGGTGCTTGGTTTCATGGAGAGCAGGAGGCAGCATTGTGGGAGTTTTTAAGTGATGGCAGGGGTGAATTTTAAGTGGGTGGTTGTATAATTTTCATACCTAATACACTTCCAAGATGTTAATTTTTTTTTTTGCAATTTTCAGTAATCAAAGTAAAGTTTCAGGTGATTGATCAAATAAAAGGAAAGCCCAAACACTTCAGGTTATGGTTGAGTAGACTTTTGCTGACATCAGAAATTATTAATTGCACCAGCTAAATTACAAAGATGCTATCTTGGCTCTGGGAGCCAAGAGCACCATAATTAGGGTTGTTAGATGCCCCATTCTGCTTCCTCGCTTTTGACTTTAACCATCAAGGCACTGGATGAAGGTAAAAATGAACTAATTTATGTGAAGGGCTTGGGGTGGTTTCAAGAACAACGTGAAACCAATGTCTGTGTTTGGTGAGGGTCCCCTGGAGGAGCCAGAGCCTTAATCAGAATGTGTGGGTTCATTGCTTTACTTTTTAGCTGTGAATGTTGAGTGGTCATAAAGTGGCTTGTGTTGGCATCTAGTTTACAGAGTTCAGTGAATTCTACCAGCCCTCTCTAGTGCTATTTCAAAGGGCAGCATCAGTAATTGTTTATGTAGGTTTACAAAATTATTTTCAGTTTCTTAAGGTGTTTTCATGTTCTCTTACATGCTGTTGTTTTTTCTAGCTAGAGAGTGAGTACTCCCACCTTTCTACTGAAATGATATTTATTAAATAAAGCTAAAGCTATCTGGGTTTAGACAGATATGTGGGATTACATGTCCTACCTTGTCAGAGCACCTTGGGCACCAGTGTCACCAGCATGCTCACAAGAGCTGTGTTGCTTTGTTTGTGGCTCCCAAAATCTATCCAGACATCTATCTTCAGACCTCAGAACAGCTAATCTTTTTAAATTTAGTAACAGATTATAAGGTAAGCTTGAAAATACAGAGTTGGAGTAGTTCATAGTTTCCAGCAGAACATAAAGGACCTAAAGCCCAGGATAGCCTTGAGGAGAGGCCAGAGCTGTCAATGTATTCAGGTGCATGTTTCTACCTTTGTCCTCAGGCACATGTCCCAGTTCACAAGGGCACTCAAATATTTTCATAATGCCTTAGATTGCCCAACTGAAGCCAACAGGACTGGCTGATGCCAGAAAAACTACTTATGATTAACATTAAACACATTCTTTAGATGCTGATGAACGGGGGCCTATGGTAGTTTAAGAATTGTGAGTGCTTGAAAATAAAATATTTCAGTTTCTATACATTTAAGATAGGACTAGGAGTCACACAGAGGAAAATTTTACCCACTGCCATATCTCCTTAAGAAGGAAATGAAACAAACACAGAAGGCATTGGCATTGATGATATTATTACTGTTATGATTGTTATTTTATTATAGGTTCAGAAATAGATGATAGGTTTGTTGCTACATAAAACTTTGGAAAACAAGAAGTGTATTTTTTTTAATTCAGTAATTTTATTAAATAGTTTGTAACCTTATTTGTAGACTTACCTAGGAATTGTAATTGCTTTATGTGATAGGTTTGGAAAGAAAAATAAATATCAGTTATAGGACCTGTTTTCAAAACTGAAATTTAGAAGTAATATGGCTTTCAATATTTTGCCTTGTGATATTTAATTGCCTACTCTAAACAAAAAAGTGCTTCAAAGAAGTCTTTCAATCCTTTTCCAGTCTTTCAATTCCCCCCCAACATTTCTTGGCACGAGCAGCACATCTTTCATTCAGTTGTGGTGGAAAAGATTTTTCAAAACAGCATATAAAACTGGTGTGTCAAATCTGCCTGGCTGGCTGTCTCAAATTCAGGAGGTCTCACATTGTGACTTTTATTTTAACATGGATTTCTATTTTGTATTGCAGTGGATTCCCTTTTATCCAGGTGAAGGCAAATCTGGGAAAAAAATGTCTTTCCTTTGGATTGTAGCATCCCCAACACTGCAGACTGCAGCATTCCCTTCCAGTCATGAGAGCTGGAGTGTCTGCACTTTATCAAACAGCATTTGGAAAATCTTCTTGGAAATCCTGTAATTGGGACACTCCTGAAAGTCAGAGCTGGCAGGAGCGAGTTGTCATGAGCTGGAGAAAACCAGATGGAGACCCCAAGGCTCCATTAAAGAGAGCCTGTGGCAGGAGGCAGCAGTGTGTCCTGGTGTGTTCCTGTCCCTCCACATCCCTGTTCTCTGCCAGCAGAGCAGGGTGCCTGAGCATCCCAAATTTCCTTTCCTGGCTTGCTGGAGCTGTTGATCTGAGCTTATCCACAGGGATGTGGGAGAGGGGGCACAACTGACTGTGCTGACACACTGATGAGAGCCTTCACTGGGAACAGAGCAGTCAGCAAGGAGCAGCTGCCAGCAATAGCCCTTCCTGTGACATGCAGAGCAGGGTGTCCCCGTGGCCACACCTCATTTGTGGTTCACCAAATTGTGCTGCTCTTCAAGCTGTGCTCAGTTCCCTAAAAGGCCTTGTACAGATGTGGGCAAACATAGTACCCTCAAGTAAGAAAAAGGAATTAAAATTATTAAGCAGCATTAAAAGTCATGCAGGAAGATGTTTTGTAGTGCTAAGTGGGAAGAAATTAAATGCTCTCCATTTCAAAGCTGACAAAATTTATGTAGAAAGGCTATAGTAAATCAGTGGTGAAACTATGAATAAAGTTCAAGCAAATAGAGCTAGGCTGCCTTTCTTTACACACTTCTCTTAACGTAGATTAAGACAGTTTAGGTTTAAATGCATATATGAACTGCTCAGTATATTGGTGTGTAAATATAGCTGCTTTCACTGCCCAGCCAGAAACCTCATTGCAATCTCTTTGTTACAAGTTTGTAAAGCAAACAGAAATGCAACAGGGAGGAGAGTCAGGAGCTCCCAAAACCTGAAGCTGGGGTTATAAATAGCTAGAGAGCTGCCAGGTGATGAGCTCTTAATGCTTTGCAAATGACCTATGATATATATATACATATATATATATATATATATTTGCATTTCCAGCAATAGTTATCCAGTGGACTGAAATGTCTTCACAGATCTCCTTCCAGGACAGTATTTCCATCCCAGCTTCATTGTTCTTGGAGATGGAGTACTTGTAAGCCAGTTTATAAATCTCTTCCTTGAGCAGCTTACTTTTATAGGCATTTTATGAGTTGGAGCATCTGGCTCCATTTGTAGATCATTCTGATTCTTTCCATTCTAACACTCAAATTGCTTCAGGCAAGGCTTTTTTTTTTTTTTTTTTTCTGTGTGTGGTGCTTTGTTTGTCCTAAATTTCCAGTGACACGTTTCTCATTTACTGTAAAATGTTGAAGCTATCACATGGTGGAAGAAGAAGGTAGTCCTGAATAGTTGCTCTTCTTGAAAAGGGCAATGCAGTTATTTGCCATCTGAAAGACTGACCTTTTAGTTGCTAAAGTTTTCTGAGGCTGGTGATGCTGTTGATGGTAGATCCAGGTTGTTGCCCAGGTCTGTGGAACACCCAGGTACAAGAGGTTGCCTCAGGATGAATTTTTTTTTCCGTTTAAGTTCCATCTCTTAGCAAGTCAGTGCTATGGCTACTTGGAGATCACAGAATCACAGAATGATTTGGGGTGGAGAAGACTTTAAAGATCATCTTGTTCCATCCATGGGCTGGGACACCTTTCCCTATCCCAGGTTGCTCAGAGCCCAATCCAGCCTAACCTTGGACACTTCCAGGGCTGGAGCAGCCACAGCTTCTCTGGGCAACCTGTGCCAGGGCCTCACCACCCTCACAGGAAAAAAATCCCTGCTAATATCCCTTCATGCCACTACTTTCCCCTGCTCTGGGACTGCAGGCACACGTTTCAGCTGAGTCAGGAAGAGCTGTGTCACTGGTGCCTTGGCTTGGTGGTGGCATACACTGGCCCTTCTGGCAAACACAAGTGGGCTAAGGGTTGTAGAAATCATGCTCTTCCTTTCGAATGATGTCTTGTCTTTTGACCCTTATTTTCTCCCTCTGTTGTGCTTTTTCTCCAGCTGGGATGACAGCAGCTCTGTCAGCAGTGGGATCAGTGACACCATAGATAATCTCAGTACTGATGACATTAACACGAGCTCCTCTATCAGCTCCTATGCCAACACGCCTGCCTCGTCCAGAAAGAACTTAGATGCACAGGTAAGAGCTTTGGTTTATTCAAGTAACACTGATATTTATTATTTTCTCTGTGTAGGAGGCATAATTATTTTAGGCTGGCTGAACTTGAACACACAGCCAGCCTTCAGTATAGACAGTATCAATAGTGACCACCTTGTCATTCATGGCATTTACAAATATTTTTGTGGGTGGAACCTGTGGCATCTCTGCCATGGTGATGTCAAAACAATTGAGTCTTGCCTTCCTATAGGCTCTGCTGCACAGATAACAGATGTAAATGGGATTTTATAGAGATTTTTTTTTGGTCTAGAAAAGTTTACGTTTTTCTCTTAAGTAATAGAATGCAATAAAGTCAACGTGAAAGTTCAAAGGTTGTTTACTCTTTTATCAGAAAAGTAAGCATGCTATGCAAATGAAATGGATTTTATTAAATTTCCAGAGCTTTATTGTGTGTTACTGAAGGCTTTCTGTGTTTGGCAGTATTTCATAGGAGGATAAATTTTGCCTCCATCAGCAGGATAAATGTACATTTTGTGCTCAGGCACCACACATCCAAAGAGGATGGAACAAGTGAAGGCATCTAACAGTTTTTCATTGATCAAATAAACTGTAACACAGAGGTTTGCACTCATATAGACTGCTTTTTTTAACCTATTGCACAGGTTTTTGTTTGGGAAAGTGCAGGACTACAGAGTCCAGCTTTGTTCTCTGTACAGCCTGCTCAAGGGACTTGGGTGCTGTGTGCTGCAGCCACTGGGATGTGGTGACCTGGCAGTGCCACAGGTAGAGGAGAGGGATGTCAGTATGACCTGCTCCTCTGTTTCTTCCCTCTTTTAATCTTTTCCAGTCCTTTTCATCAGCGGATCCTAAATCAGTTTTTGACATCAGTTTTGATGCAGACGTGTGGTTGCTGTGAAGTATTGCTCTGTCTCCAGAGCTGTGGTGCAAGCACAGAGTAGTCTTTGTTCCCTTGCCATGCAGTGCATATTTGAGCCTACACAAAGGGTTTCCAGGTAGCCTCTGGTTGCCTATCAGTAACTGCACGGGCACTTGGAGCTGCTAATACAAGTCCCATACAAGCTGAGAGGGGTTAAAATCTATCAAGCATGTTTGTCAGTACCTGACAGAGAGTAAGATGGGCAGCTAGAAGTATTTTTTGACAATTGTTACTGTCTCAACATTGTAATACTGTTGGGGGGGGGGAAGGAAGACTTAAGGAGATGTGACTAAACATTAATCTAAGGGAAAAAAATAGAAACGCATATGACTTCTATCTTCTGATAGATCAGATTCTTGGAAACACCTCTGAGAGATCAAAATCGTGTTGACAAACTCCTCTTCCTCCTCCACAACTATTACAGTATCCAAGAGGGTGCAGACAGACACCAGAAGGAAAGCAGCTGGAGCTTGTTCAGGCAGTAGTGTGTAGTTGTTGGCAGAGGAAGCTAGGAGCAGAGAATGTACAAGTCGTGTTTGCAGTTTTTTGATGTGATGTGTGTCTCTGACCTGCTTCCCTCCTCAGTTTTCATGAATGACAATCTTTATTCCAGATATTCTGTTATCTGCAAATTGTTGCCCATAAAATAGTTCATTTTCAGTGGAACAGACTACCTGAATCTTGTCAGCCAAGGAAATGAAAGGAGCTTGGAGTGCTGAAATGCATAGCATGCAGAGTTAATTTTCTGCTGCCAATTGTAGACCTCAGAGCTCATGATGCAGAGAATGCTGCAGACACCTTTTCTGTCTTTCCTGAAGGACTTTGTGATGGTCAGTGCCCAGGTTTGCCTTCCCCAGGGTGGTGAGCCACAAAGGACTAGCACACATTTGCAGAAGGATGTGGGTTTCTTCTCAGGGTGTCCCTTGCCTTGGTTCTCCTAAACAGTAGGTGCTTTTGAGCTGCTGTGATTTTGTCACATCTCTTTGAGAGGGTACAGAAGTTGGATTTCATATAATTAAAGAGGGATCTCAAAGCTAATACATGTGCAGCTGGGAGTCCAGGCAAATAATGCAGCAACATCAAAGGGGGAGAGAGCCTGAACATGTCAGTGTCTGCTGATAAAATCAGGAACTCAGGCAGAATCATCTCTGCAAAGAAAGGCATAGTTGCAGTAGGAAAAAAATCTCTCTTGAGAAGCTGATTTTTGGAGCTGATGAGTACCCCATACTCCAGAAGCTATAGTTTCTTCATCTTTGAGAAACAGGACTTAAATATGATATTAACTCCATCTTCAGAGACATTCCTAGCTGTAGCCCATTTTTACAGCAATGCAGTGAAGATGTTTGCAAGTTGTTTTTGAACAAGCCAGTGATGAGAACCAGAATTTGCCTTACCATGTTCCCATGTCCTGCTGTGATTATGCCAAACCACTTAATGTACTTATATGAGTTTTGGCACCTTATTATTTTTCCTTTGTATTGCACAGAATTAGGTAAGTTGCCTTTATCACAGTACTACATACAGTGTGCTTTTAAAGTCACATCATATACATACTTTAAGGAGAAATTAAGACATATTGGGCATTTGAAAATAACTCTTTTAACTGAAATAAGATGGGAGAAAGAGACCAAGTAATAAATTCAATCATGTGATGGTAAAAAGATCGGAAGATAGAAAGGTTCCTTTAAATGGAAAAATGCAGCATCCCTAAGCTGTTGTATAAGACATCTTCTCAGCAAAGGTGGATTTGGTCTGTTCACAGTTTCAGATTTACAAAACTTTATGAGTGAGTTGAGAAATCCTGGTGGTTTGCTTCCAAGCTCAGGCTTTGCTCTCAGCTCGTGCTTTCTGTGTCTTCCATGACCTCCAGCCAAGAGTATTTCCACTTTCACCCTTCCAGGAGAGTGGAGTTTCAGCTGCAATCCCCCAGCCAGATTTCACTGTGTTTTGGTTTTGATTCCTTAGTCATGTTTCTGTGCTGTTCTCAGTGTTTACCATTAAACAGAAACATCTCTGGCCAGAGGGCTTCAAAGGTGGAGGTGCAGCATTTCAAAGGCTGCAGGAAAATTTTGGCCGTGGGTGTAGTAGTGGAATGAAATGGAGGAGAGCAAAGGTAGAGGACTTCTTGCAGTGCTGTTCTCTCTGTGGAGACTGTACTAATCTTACAGATTAGGGGAGGGGAAATAGAAGATACAGGAATATTTCCTAGCCAACCAAGCTAGAATAAGGCCTTTGGTAGCAATAAGGGGTAATTCTTTTTCTTGAACACTAACAGTGCATACTCACAATTCCAGACAAGGAGCTTAGAACAAGGTACTGAAGTGACCACGTGGTGGCTTTGAGGTGGCTTTGTTGATTGATTGTTTGGTACTTTTTCCCTGTGTTCTCTTCCAAGATCTGTGAGTGTAGGAGATGTTTACATGAAACAGTGATTTTGGAGAGGTACAGGACATAGGAACAGGCACAATGTGAATTTATTACACACCTTCTGATAGTCAGAAATAGAAAGGTGACCCACCAGCCCCTAACCTGGCAGGCATAGGAAGAGAAGGGAGTTAAAAAGCAGAGATCCACTCAAGCCTATGCTGGATTGCTCTCTTTCAATGGAGAGGCAGGGAAATATTTGTGTAGCATGAGGAAAAGTACAATAACATAATATTATCTAAATCCATAATTCAAAATGCATATTAGTCTAATGACTCAATATGTAGATAAATAACCCAAGCCCTGTTTCTCGACTGAAGAAAGACCATTATGATATATGGTGTCAGCTTTCACACACTGATTGCTTAACTAGTTTTTCAGGCTTTACAGTAAAAAGCAGAGGAAATCCAATCACAGTTCCCCTAAATTCTTGAATTTTAATGGTGTGATCTGGTAGGAAAAGTCATAAACATAAAACATTCTTTAGGAGCTTAAAAATAAAAGCTAAAAAACATGGTAAATCATCTTACAGCTTCTCCTGTGCTGTGTTTTTCTGATTATCCAAAGGGAATAAAGACTGTGAGCTTTATAATGCTTCAGGATATTTAAAATAATTTCCTTTTAAATAAATTCTTCCTTCTGCCTACCGCACAGTTCTGAGCACATTCATCTTCTGCTGAGGCTGCAGGGCAGAAGAGGTGGCATCAACACCTCACCAAAACCCATCAGCCCATACTTGGGAACTGCACAGTCAGGTGTTGAATTTCATGGTGCTGTGGTGGTTGGAGAACACTTCAGCTATAAATTTTTTATCCTGATCAGAGTCAACTGTGTGGATATTTGCCATTTGTTCCTGATCACAAAATGTTTGGTTGTGCTTTTACCACATTCTCCAAATTTAATCAACAGCATTTGGCAGGTGTAGAATTCTGGAATAGTAATCATTAGCAGTGGGAAATATGGATGGGGCATGTATAAAATATACACAGATATATAGGGTATTACATTTAATTTAAACATTTCTGAGATCTTTGCAAAGGTTTGCTAATGAGAAATTTTCCTATTTAATACTGAGCTTAGCAAAATTCTCCATAAGAGAGTGGTAGCACAATCAGTCTGTGCAAAGAGTAGGGGAAAAAGCAGTCTGTAAGAGAAACTAAGGTAATTTATGTATTGAAGTCAGTCTTGAGTATTGTTAGAAAGTTTTTCTTCAGTCCTTGGGTGTCCTTTGACTATGTTAGGTTAGAATTAAGAGCATTCCACATATCCAGATCTGTTCCAAAAGCTGCCTCCTCATGCTCTGGAGATCAGATTGCCAGACAAGAGATAAGAAAGCAGCCGGAACAAAGGAAGGCTGGCTGGACAGGTTTGAAATGTTTTTTTGGCATTGCAGTAAAAGGGTTTGTCAGAAATTTCAGATGGAGGATTATAACTGTCATGGAGCTGAATATGTCCTTTATAAATGAAGTAGAGTTTTTTTCCCTTTGTTTATTCCAAGGAGCATGACTGTTGAATTTTTTGTATTTTTCTTATAAAGCATATTAAAAGGATTTGTCATTGCTGGGGTCATTTTCTTTCTGTGACATTTCTTCATCAAAGGCACATCGTGTTTGTTGGTACTCAGAGATGACTGCTGAGCTGATTTATCAGGGTGATGGTTCTTACTTACAAAGCTTCTTAAAAGAAAGACTTGCTCTGAGAGTTGCCTTGCAATTCCTTATCTGTCCTAGACTGATGCAGAGAAGCATTCCCAGGTGGAGCGGAATTCCTTATGGTCCGGAGATGAAGTCAAGAAATCCGACGGGGGATCTGATAGCGGCATAAAAATGGAGCCGGGATCCAAGTGGAGGCGGAATCCCTCTGATGTGTCAGATGAGTCTGATAAAAGCACTTCTGGTAGGAAGAACACTGTTATTTCCCAGACGGGCTCCTGGCGACGGGGCATGTCAGCTCAGGTTGGCATTACCACACCAAGGCCTAAACCTTCAACCACCCCAGGCACATTAAAGACACCTGGAACAGGTGAGAAAAGGCGTAAGATGTAAACAAGCCAAAAAGTGTGTTCAGTGTGAAAACAGTTTACATACTTTGCAGAGGCAGAGCCTGAACTTCAGGTAATCCTATCTGTATTTTTAGGCATTGCTTTAACCTAAGCAGCAACTTGTATGTCCACATTTCTATTTCTGTCTGAAAATGTGTATTTCAGATTACTTCACCCTGCCAGTTGTTTTCTTGAAAACTCTGGTCTTAAGCCAAGCTGTTTATTTGGCACAGTATTGGTGTATTTATTCTTATAAATAATATAGTCTTAGTTTTTGAAGTCACTGTTAACCAAGAACATACAATATATATGGTTGAGGAGATTTTTTTTTTTTCCCCCCCTTACTAAACAAGCATGTTTGTTTATACTAAACATGATTTCTGGCTTTTCTTCTAAGTTTATTAATGATTTTAGCACTTGCAGATGTGTGAATGAAAATTGATTGGATTTGCATAATCAAGCGATATAATTTAATACCTCTCTTTTTATTAGGTCTTGTACAGAATTGTATATGAAAAACTTAATGTTAGATACTGTCTTGAACAATACAAATGCTTTAACAATGCCTTTTAGGGAATTTATACTATCAGCCTAACACTACTAGTGTTTAATGATAGAATTGATCGATCTGTGGTAGCTACAGAGGGAAACTTTTTTTTCTTATCTGTCACTTATGTAAGGCTGTTCTGCTTTTCATATTCTCAAGGGCAAAGGCACCACATACTTTTTTTGGCAAGTCTGCATGTGTAACTCACTAGAGTGGCATGTAAGTTCAGTGCAGACTAGATCATAACTTTGAACCTCACTCCAGTGGCTAACACGCTTTTGCTTTTCATGCTGCTTTGAGTTTCATCATTTGCTTGATGTTTTCAAGTCATTAAATATTAGAATTCTTTTTCTATTTTTGTAGGGAAAACTGATGACGCCAAGGTATCAGAAAAGGGTAGACTATCTCCTAAAGCTGGACATGTTAAACGTTCCCCATCAGATGCAGGACGCAGCAGTGGTGATGAATCCAAAAAGCTTCCCACAAGTAATTCTAGGACAACTGCTGCTAATACTAATACATTTGGATTTAAGAAACAGAGCGGGTCAGCCATAGGCATGACCATAATCACTGCCAGTGGGGCAACTCTCACCAGTAGATCGGCTACCTTGGGAAAGATCCCCAAGTCATCTGGACTCATGGGTAGGACCACTGGTCGGAAGACTAGTGTTGATGGCTCCCAGAACCAGGATGATGGCTACTTAGCACTTAGTGCACGAACTAATCTTCAGTACCGTAGCTTACCCCGGCCCAGTAAATCCAGTAGCAGAAGTGGAGCTGGGAATAGATCTAGCACGAGTAGCATAGACTCCAACATAAGCAGCAAGTCAGCTGGGTTGCCTGTCCCTAAAATCAGAGAGCCTGCCAAGGTAATCCTTGGAAGCTCTCTGCCAGGATTAGTCAATCAGACTGATAAAGAGAAAGGGATTTCGTCTGACAACGAAAGCGTGGCTTCATGTAATTCTGTTAAAGTGAACCCTGCATCACAGCCTGCTGCTAGCGGAGCTCAGAGTACCCACCAGCAAGGAGTCAAGTACCCCGATGTGGCCTCTCCCACTCTGCGCAGGTAGGCAACAAATTCCTTGGTTGTGCAGTGGTGTTAGTGGGAGCTGAATGAGCAGGACTCTGCCAGCCAGGCCTGGCTGGCTTTGGTGCAGCACTTACTATTTAGTGTCCTACTTCTAGGTCTTTGTATTTACATTTAATTTCACACAAACAGGTTGGCCAGTGTTGTGGATACTTAGGACGTCATGCGACAGCAGCAGAAGTCTAACGTTTAGGGAAAAAAACCAATCCTGTCTGGCAGAAAGTTTGGCAGCTACGATTTGAGTCTCCTTGTTGCAAAAATCATACCTGAAGGCTTTTATCCATGGAGATATCACAGGAATAAGAATTTTCTTACCTGAAGGTTACTGAAGAGTTATTGCACAGATGTATATGTAACAAATCTGAAAATATTCCAGTCGTGGATCAAATTATAAACCAGCAACTGGAGGGTTATCTCAGATTTTCATGATCATAGTGGCATTGACCTGCCATGCTTAGATTCATCCAAAGCAAACTATAATAAATTGTGTGGACTAGCCCAGTATATTGGAAGTCTCAGCATTTTAGCCTGTGTAGAAGAACCCTAAATAAAATTACTGTCTAACTGGGTTAAATTTACTTATTTTAATACTATTTTTGGACAAAAATCCTATCTGTCTTCTACTTCTCCAGGAGTACCCCACATACTAACATTAACAAATAGTTGGTGAGGAGCTAATTTATTGATGCAGTATATATCAAAGCCTTGATATTGGTGAAAAGTTCTGTTAATATTATTTTTCAACTGAATCTGAGTAGCTTGTCTGTTTCAAGTTGCAGTGTTTTGCATTTCATTTTGTCGTGACGCCCATAATACCCATACAGTTATGCTCCATCATCCTGCTTCCAGTGATGTGAGAAAGCCACATTCCATCTGAAGCACCAGTGCAAGCATAATGGCTGTGATGGCAGCTTAGGCTGATACTGTAAACTGTTTTTACATGGGTGGTTTTATTTGAAGAGTCTGTGTGAGGGTAATTGAAGATACTTTATTAACAATAGATAAACCATGTACTTTTGGAACACGTGATTTTCATCAATGGCTACTTAAAAACTTCAGTAGGCCTTTCACTTCTATAGGATACACAGTGAGAAATGCAGATTTTCAGTGTTTTCGGTGATTTCAATGTGCCTCAGGCAATGCATTGGTAGGAATGTGACTGGGATTTTTTTATTACTAAAAAGCTACATTGCTAGCTGTATAATTGAAATGTTACATTAGAAATACATGAAACTTTAAAGAGCAGACACTGAGGCTCAATTTAACAATTCCCTCATTTGATTTACAATTTCACACTTGAATTTTCACCAGCCTGTCAAAGCTGTCATGTGTTGAAATGCGTCAGAGTTGAATTGGGCCTCATCTGCTTTTTGCTGATTTCTAGGATGACAGTAAAGAAGATTTTGAGCTTAATTTTCATAGTCAGTTGAGTTGCAGACATTGTTTTTTGCATATTTCCTCTTGGCCCTGTAATTTTTTTGGTGTTACACAGTGAATTAGAATCCATACCTTTGTAATGATACAGATTTACCTGTAAGTTTGTGAATATATGTAACTTCCATGTTGTCATAAACAGAGAGTAGCTTAAAAACAGCTTGTCAAGCTGTTATGTGGGTGTTTGAGGTTTTTTAAGCTCTGGGATCCTTTCTTTAAGAGTAGTTTCCCTAGTGCAGCTGAAGAGGCTGTTATGCTCTGGCACAGGAATACCTTAGGGAACACCCTAAGCTGGTGTAGCTGCTGAAGGCCATGGAATCATGGCTTGGGTTGGAAGGGACTTTGAAGATCATCTCATTCTGACTCCCCTGTCATGAGCAGGGACACCTTCCACTATCCCAGCTCATTCAAAGCCCCACCCAGCCTGGCCTTGAACACTTCCAGGGATGGGGCAGCCACAGCTTCCCTGGGAAACCTGTGCCTGACCCTCATCATCCTCACAGGGAAGAATTTCTTCCTTATGTCTGATCTAAGCCTGCCCTCTCAGTTGGAAGTGTGGTCCAAGTGACTTGTGGCAAGTCTGCAGCAGCAGCTGCCCAGCTCAGGTGTGTTCCGGGCACTGGAGCTGCAGGCAGCACCTGTGCAGGGCATGCAGCACACCTGTGCAGTACACACAGCACACCTGTGCAGGGCACACAGCACACCTGTGCAGGGCACGCAGTACACCTGTGCAGGGCACGCAGCACACCTGTGCAGGGCATGCAGCACACCTGTGCAGGGCACACAGCACACCTGTGCAGGGCACGCAGCACACCTGTGCAGGGCATGCAGCACACCTGTGCAGGGCATGCAGCACACCTGTGCAGGGCACACAGCACACCTGTGCAGGGCACGCAGCACACCTGTGCAGGGCACCCAGCACACCTGTGCAGTGTGGACACTGCTGCTGGCAGCACTGGGCTTGCTCCAGGTGTGCTGCAGCTGCCCAGCTCTAACACAGCCTGTGTTTCTGAGCAGTGAGGGACAAAGTGTCCAGGTGTCCAACAACCTGGGCATACTGCAAAGCAGAGAAAGTTCTGCCTAGGGCACACCCACCCCTAAGCCTGTAGGAACACTTGTATGGAAGTGCTGTAGCCCTCTATTCTGAAAGGTTTCATTCACAGTACTAAACAGTGAATGATAAAAAAGCAGATCTGTATACAGGTACATGTGAGGAAAACTAAGGTGGCAAAGGCAGTTACAGGAGCCAAGTGCAAAAACAAAAGCAATGTTTTGTGGTGGATGTTTGAAGCTGGAGTGAAGATACGCTTCCTTCCTAGTTTTGAAGATCAGTTTTGGAATGATTGATAATTTAGTCTGAAGCATGATTACTACAAAGGCATTTGGGCACTTCTGAGAAGTTTCTCATTGACTGTTTATGAGGGAAAGGGGTCTTTGCTTCCTTGGCAGTGCAGCTGCATCACAGGCAGCAGTGATGCTGTGGTCAGCCTCCTCCATCCCCTCCCTCTCTGAGTTCTGGAGCTCAGTTTTTCACTAGCCAGTTCCAGGTGCCAGAAAGCAGGTAACATCACATTCTCCACTAACTAATACGGTTTCCAGCCAGCTTGGCTCATGGAATGAATCAAGCCTACATTTGGTTTGAGTACATTGTTGCATCCCAGCAAAAGCTGGTTCTGTGCAGAGCATTTGGTGATTTGCACAGAATTTACCTGCTCAGTAAGCTTTCAATCTGTAGTATTCCATACATCAGATTGTTTCTCTGTCCTTTTTCCTTAAGGAACAGAAGATAATATGATTGCTTTAGTTCTCTGAAGCTGTATTTTAGCTTTGTGAAAGCACTGGTTGATGATTCAAAGATGACACACCTGAGATAGATTTGAAGCTGTTGTAATTGCCTCTGGGCTTTATTGAAAGGGGCAGTGAACTCGAGGAGATTATGAATGTATAGTTGCATATGTACAATCTAGGATCATGCACTCAATAGAGGTTTTCTGAAGCTAAGATGATATATATGGTCTAGATATAAGATATCCTTGTGTTTACTATTACATTTTATGTATTTTTCATGTTGTCTTCTTTTTTACAGACTTTTTGGTGGCAAGCCTAGTAAACAAGTTCCCATCACAACAGCTGAAAATATGAAAAACTCAGTTGTCATCTCCAACCCTCATGCTACCATGAACCAGCAGGGTAACCTTGACTCCCCATCTGGCAGTGGTGTGCTGAGCAGTGGGGGCAGCAGTCCCCTCTATGGTAAAAGCACAGATCTCAACCAGTCTCCACTGGCTTCCAGCCCCAGTTCTGCACACTCTGCTCCTTCCAACAGTTTGACATGGGGTACCAATGCCAGTAGCTCTTCTGCAGTTAGCAAGGATGGCATTGGATACCAGTCTGTCAGCAGCCTGCACACCAGCTGTGAGTCCATAGACATCTCCCTGAGCAGTGGAGGTGGGCTGAGCCATAACTCCTCCAGTGGCTTGATTCCAACCTCCAAGGATGATTCTCTGACCCCCTTCGTCCGAACCAACAGTGTTAAGACTACATTGTCTGAAAGGTTAGTGAGTGTTTTCTGTTCTTTCCATGTGTTTGTATCTCAAAGTGGGAATGAAGCCCTGGCAGCAGTAGCCAACACTGCAGATACAGATCAAGTAATGCCTCTTACCATATAATGCAGATAACTCTAGGACTAGAACATACAGATAAGTTATTCCAGGAAAGGAGCCCAGTTCAGAGCAGGAGGATGGGTTCAGATGAGGTTTTTAATTTGCTGTCACAGCCAATGTGACAACTTTTTTTTGCTACCATATGGTGCCTAATACTTTTGCATTGTAGGTTATCCTTCCAAAGATCTGCTGAATTGAGCTGATAGTGATATTTTAAAAAAACCTCCAGTTTTGATTGGAAAAGTCAACTGTTTCCTGTTAAACTTTTTGGTTATAGAATTTGACAACTTTCAAACTGGAGGTGATCCTGAAAAGACAAGTCCTCATCTCCATAGTCACTTGATCCCTTCTCATCCTCTCCCTGCTGCCTTATCCTATCTCAAATTGCTCCCTATAATATTTCGTATTCACATGAATATGTGAATGCTTAGTGAATCCTCTTGGAAGCTGGATCCAAGTGGAAAGCAATCAGCTGAATTGTATTTCAGACTGATCTGCTCCTCAGCTCTGTATACTGTGAGATTCACTGGTGCCTGTGTGGACACAGGATAGGACCTGGGAGGAGGCTGAGCAGGGAGGAGGGAACAGGGCTTTTCTAGCATCAGAACTGGGTTGGTGGCACACTGAGCTGACACTGGGGTGAACTCAGTAGTGATCTCTGAAGGACTCCTTGTAGATGGCAGTTGAACCCTTCCAAGTACTGGAAATCAGCTATGTCTGAATCTGTCTATATCTCACGTGTAGTGATGAATTCAGGTAGCAAGATTTTTATAGCTGTGTCTCAGTGGAGGAAATTGCACCTGAATGTAATGTTCTGATAGTTTGGGGTTCTGTTTGTGTTTTATTATAACTCCTTTTTGTTCTCTCATCTTTTCATTCTAATACTCCTTCTCTTGTTTTCTGTCTTGTTGGACTGCTCTTTCTAGCCCTCTTTCTTCCCCTGCTGCTAGCCCCAAATTCTGCCGAAATACTTTGCCCAGGAGACAGGACAGGTAATGCTGTCTCAGGACAGGAGAACGCTCAAGGCTGTAGGTTTTGTTGCCCATCTCAGTGAAGCAAATTGTTTTGTGCCAGACTGTGCTCAGTTGAGTGCTCTGCTGTGTTCATCATCCAGGTGTGAACTGACACAAAGACATGCCAGTGAGAGTCCCTGCAAACACCCATTTACCCACCCAAATCAATCTGGAGAGGGGCATACAGCACAGTTGGCATGTTTTTGGTGTTGCTCTTATTTCTGAGAATGTCCTTTGGTTTGGGGGTGTACTTTTAACCCACCCTGCATACCTTTGCCAAAGGCAATTTGAAAATATGCCCTTTTTTTTTTTTTCCCAATGAATCTAAACTCTCACTAGCATTTCAGCATTCCTCTGGCATGCTGCTTTTCCCACTGCCTTTCTGGCCTGTCCTTTTTGTCTTGACGTCCCTGTGTCATTCAGTGTCGTCAGTCTCTTACTGCAGCTTGGCTCATGAGTGTTTCCAAGTACTTAGGCACATTCATCCTTGTACAAATGAATGCTAAAGTAATGAAAAGATGACACAAATCTAAACATTCCAGCTCACTTTTGCTCACTGATGTAATTTTAATCAGTCCCATACTGTAACTTAGCTATAAGGGTTGTCATTTAATTAATTTGCTTAAGCATAGAGATATTTTCTGTAAAAACAAATTAAGAGGCTCTGGTCATCAGTTGTAAAAATATAAACTGAAATAGTAGACTTTTGGGCAACTGATGGGTCCATTTTACTTTGCTAATGGAACTTTGGCTAAGATTTGGAAATTTAAACAGTAATTAGGTACATCCTGTAAATGGTGTCTGCTGAAAGAAATGATGGGAAGATGGTTTGGACTTGAAGATTCCCATCACTTTTTACCAATAGCCTGCTGAAAAGTGTATTTTTAAACACCCATTTGATGTTTAAAGAGCCATTTTTGTTCATTGTGGGTAGGAGAAACAGTGAAATGAGGTTGTGAACAGATGTGGTTCATTGGCATGGTACCAGCTGCATGTTTGTGCAAAGCCCACCTGGGTGAGGAGGTCTGTGCATGTGTCTGCAGGGAGGCCCCAGCACCTTTTCCTCTGAAAAGGTGATGCAGATGTTTGTACGTCCTTCCTCCGTCCTGATCTTACTCCTTCCCTTTTGTTCTTCTCTGAAGTTCTTTTCTTTTAACTTTTCTGCAGTGACCCACATCTTGATAGGAACACTTTGCCTAAGAAGGGACTCAGGTATTGGTGTTTCCACATGGTTTAACATCTTCTGTGGTGGCTTTGGAGTTTGCTTTGTGTTTCTGTTGTGGCTGGTGGTGGTGGTCGCAGTTTGCAAGAGGTGGCAACAATACTCTTTCTTTTTTTCTTTCTTTCTAGCTTTCCTTTTTGCTTTCTTACTTGCTTTCTTTTCAATCCTCAAAGAAGACCATTGACAACTCTGCTTTTTTTATCCAGTGGCCTCTCTGCTTGAGCAAGAACTGTGGCTTTTGCTGGCTTAATTGCTGGAAAGCATTTAATCTCAAACCATCCCTGGGCTTGATTTAAAAACAATAATGCTGCTGTTTCTGCGGCTGTTACATGGAATGACCTGAAATCGTTTTTTAACCCTGGGAACCTTGGTGTTGTTATATAAATAGAAAAGATTTACAAGATCATGCCAAACCGTTCAGGATGAAATTGGGCATATTAAATTTTTTTTTAAATTACATCAGAATACTTAAATCTATAGGGCTCTACTCTCGTAGAAAATAACAAAAAAAAATCATCAAATAAGCTTTCAGCAGTTGTTTTCTCACATATTTTGTGCATATGTAGGTTAGTGATTTTTATAACATAGTTTTTTTTCCATTGATCCAAGCAATTCTAGCCAGAATTACTATTAGCTATGTTAATTAAATGCTTTACAGAGAATATACAGAAGATATCTTTGACAATTTAGAAAACTGCAGCTTCTGAATTGCTTACTGCAGCTTCTGGGATCACTGCCTTGGAACTGCAGATGTGACTTTTTCTGTGCTATGCATCTTGTTCTTCACAGCAGCCTTGTGCCATGAAGCTGAGAACTAAAAGCCTTTCTTAAAATGGCAATTTGTTTTAATGTTTCTATGGTCCTCAAGTATGTCTTTAATAAATGCTCTCTTCTAAGACCAAAACATTTGAGTACTGAAGAGGTAGGTATTAATGCTGAAAATAAAAATAAATCTGTATTGTGTTAAGGTAACATGACTGTTTAAAGCCCCTTTCTAAAGAAACTCATTTATATGCAAAATTTTAGAGATGCAGATTGTCAGGGACTGCTGCTGAAGTGTTGAAACATAAGCAGAAGAATGAATGTAGTTTTTGAAAGCAGTTTGACTTTTTGAATTATTGCAGTGTTCCCATTGATTTAAAATAGTCTTAATAAGTGATATCTTACTGTAGGGTATTTAATTGAAGGGAATCAATTAAATAGATAGTATCAGCTAATAATAGGCTTTAAGTTTTTGGAAGGAGAGCTAGTAACTCATAAGTATTTGTCCAAAGGTGATGGCATAGCCCAAGACAGGCACTGAATTCCCTCAGCAAACAAGTGTTTCTGGGATGCTCTGCCTGTACCCTATCACGTAGCTCACACAACACCTGTCTTGACATTCCTATTTTTCACACAGATACACAATAAATCAAGTTTAAGCTGAAGCCAGTGGGTGTTTTGCCACTGATGTTGGGCATAGACCATGTTTCTTCTGTTTTCATTGCCTTCAGAAAAGGCTAAATGTGGTCTCCTTTATGATGTTTTAATCCTGTTAGTTTTGAACTAAATGGGATACACCTCCACAGACCTTATATGAATATCTCTGGAATATGAAATATTGGGTCACAGCTTGTTGGAAAAAATCCTGATAATGGCTTTGTTGACTTGAATTTGGTTATAATATCACAAAAAGTCAGCTAAGATTATTGATGTACTGAAATATTTAAATAGTGTTAGATTTTGGCATAGCTTAGGGAAAGGTTTTCCAAGTTATAGTTTTATTTTTAAATCATATGATGTAGCACACACTACATTTTATCCTATAGTGCTACACTGCACGACTTCTACCTCTAACTTTGGGTTCACTCCAGTTTGGTTATACCTGAAGCAGTAGGAAAGAAGTTTGTGGGGTTTTTTTTTTCCCCCCCAAACAGAGGTGAAATGGATTAGGAACATGTTGGAAGAGCCTGGAGCAGCTCCTTAATTCAGAATTCTATTTGATTTATATTATTTAATCCTTTAATTTCATATGAGGATTCTTCCATTTTTCTTTCTCTCTCTCTCCCACCCCAAGCCTTGTGACATTTCATGGTTGGTTGGTTGGTTTTTTTTTAAACAAAACAGTCAGATAAATATCAAAGTTCATCGTGAAAAGGCTGTTTGTTTTTGCAGGTATACTCCATCCTCCCAGCTCCGTAGTCAAGAGGATGCAAAGGAATGGCTCCGCTCCCATTCAGCAGGAGGACTGCAGGATACTGCTGCCAATTCTCCATTTTCATCTGGATCCAGTGTAACATCACCCTCTGGAACCAGATTTAACTTCTCTCAGCTTGGTGAATAATTATCTGTTTGAATAATCATGGCAGTGCATTGTATGTCCTGAAAACAGCATGCTACACAAGATAATTTTCTTTCAGCAGCTCCAAGGCCCACATTGAATCTGAGGAAGCACTTTCATTGAAATGAGTATGACTAATTAGCATCATTATCTCATATGCCCAAAGGTGCCATACTTGCAGTAACTTTGAAACTGCTTCTCTGGGAGCAGTCAGATTCCTTCATATAAATTGTGGGTTTTATAAAATGTTCAGTAGAGCTGTCAGTTAATATCACACAGTGGGGTGCTTAGAGGACATAAGATGTTGCCTGCTTTACAGAAATGATTCTCTAAAATCCAAGCGTTTTACTTACTGTATGTGCCAGCCTCATCAGTTTCATATTTTATCTTTGTCTTTTTCAACTGGCTTGTTGGAAAATTGCAGGAAGTTCAATCAAGCACTATATAAAAGTCAGGGGAGTTTCAAGTCAGAAAAAGTTCCATTCCTTCACTTAATTTCATTGATAAACACATTTTAAATGAAGGAAACAATAACAGCTGATTGGCAGGATCCATAAAGCATTGCAGATTTTAGCTGACCATATCAGCAGTTGAAATAACCTGATTTAAAGTGCTAGTGGTGCTCACCTGTGGTGGGCTGGTTAAACATGACTTAGCTGCTTTGCAATTTCTTCAGGTTTGTAAATTTTGTCTTTAAGTGACATTTGGAAAGAAAATGCCTGCTTGTTTATGACTTTCAGAAGCCCCTCCATAATAATTAATATTATTACTTAAAATAAATATGTTGTTTATTATAACTTCTATAAAATTACTAATTTATATATAATAATTATGTGCAAAATAGTTAAGCTTGTCCTTGTGAATTTGGAGCAGATTGCACAATCACTTATTTCTAGTGTAGTTTTGAGTTGCAGTAATGACATTTTAGAGCCTTTCTTTGAGTGTTCTGTAAAGAAACACATTCAATAACTGGCTTTAAATAAACTGACACTTAGCAACATTTCAGCTGAACATACACACAGCGTGGCTACATTTCCAACAGCTAGGAAACTGTCAGGAAAGTTCATGAAATTTAAAAAAAAATAAATTAAAAGGTGTTGTCATAGGCTCAGAAACTCTTTATGTAGAGTGTTGGAGATTATTTGTATTAGCTTCAAAAGCTATTTGGCCGCAAACAGCAGTGAATACAAAAAAAAAAAGAAAATACATTTTTCTATGTTCTTAAGAAGAGAGCTTAGAGATACTGGAGTTAAGGGGGTCATTTGATTTAATTTAAGAGCAAATGATGATATGAAAATCGAGCACCTGTAAACGGAATTATCCTGTTTTCTACAGAAACAGGCAATGACAGCACACCAAGAGGAACCTGCCCCGATGAACAATGATTTTGTTCTCTTTGTTTACCCACAAATCAACTTAGTAAATAAGTAATTCAATTCAATTCTTAGTAAATAGCAGGCATAATTTTACACAGAACAAAAGAACAAAAGTTCTTTTGAGAAATGTGAGATTGGAGTACTTTTCTACTCTAAACACTGGCTGGGATAATATTGGCTTTTGAGGTAAAATTAATATTTTGCAGTTCTCAGGACATCATAGTGGAAGGATAGTTCTGAAATATACAGCTATTAGGAAACTAAAGCTCTTTACATTTGTGACTAAAATACATAGAAAAATGTCATTTTCTTAGAGCTTGAAGGCTTTGAAGAAGGTAAGTCCTGCTCTGTATGGACAAAACCCCATAATTTTTGTGGAAGAATAGTTCCAAATTAAATGAGGAGTTAATTAGTTCATGCCTGGACAGTGTTAGTGAGGTGACTGAGCTTGTTTGTGGAAACACAGACATATCACCCAGTGTTTAAAATGGCTTTGTTTTACTTGAATTTTCACATTCACTAGTGTAGTCAGCATACCCCTTACTTGAAAAACAACGAAGCCTGGAGAAGATGATATCAAAAATGTTGCTGTAAGGCGAGGGAATGGCAAATTGACACAGCAACAGGGACTCCTTTTCTGAGAGCAGAAGAAGTGATTTATTGTAGGAGCAGACACATTTTTATAGACTGGTTCACAGAACCAAAGGATAGAACAAGCTCATTGGTCCAAGGAAGGCAAAATTCTTGTAAACACGCTTTTATTAAAACATCACGTTTCTCACGCGCTTATCTTGTCAACAACACCAGGTGCTGAACTTTGTTATTAACTCCTTCCTTTCTGTTTTCCTTTGAGTAGTTTGGGAAAAATCAGACTGCTGCTTTTCCCTGACTCTCACCAGCACCCAGATCAAAAAATTGTGTCTCAAAGTAGGCGGGGGAGGGAGGAAATTTTGCAGTTTGGCTGCAGGGCGGAGCGGAGCGGTAACGGTGTGTTTGTGGCCGGTTTGCAGCGAGCCCCACGAGCGCGGCGCAGATGGGCCTGTCCAACGCGGGCATGCTGCGCACACACAGCCTGTCCAACGCCGACGGCCCCTACGAGCCCTACGGCGACACGCGCCTCCGCAACAGCTCCGTGTCCCTGGACGACAAGAGCCGCACCATGAGCCGCTCCGGCTCCTTCCGCGACGGCTTCGAGGAGGGTCAGTGAAGCCCCCCTGGTGCTGCCAGGGCTCCCAGGGTGGTGTTTGCACTTTTCGGTTCAAGCACGGCTTTTGTTTTTGTTTTTGGTGTTAAGTAAAACCGTTATCCTGGTTGTGGTTGTTCCGATGGTGGGATCGGAGTGTTGGAAGAGACCCACGAGGATCATCAAATGTGGCTCCTGGCCTGTTGTGTTGCACTAATGTAGTTTGGTTTGTGAATGTTCTGTTGCACTAAATGGTTTGTTGTGTACTCGCCCAAGCTGTGGTGATGGTTCTGGCCTCCCCTCACCCCTCCCCTTCAGTTATACCCCATTGTTCAGGGTCCTGTTCCTCCCCTCCCCTTTCCTGGGGTTAAAACCTCCTGCCATTTTCTGTTCGCTCTTTCTCTCCTTCTCCCACCTGGAGAAGACCATTTCCCATGGGAGAAAGAGCCTCCTTTGGTCTTTTGCCCTTTTTGGCATTTCCCCATCTCCCATGGTCCAGAGCTAGCCTAGAGGATCCAGGGAGAAAGGAAAATTGACACTGGCCCTGCCCAGGACACCCCAATAATCACCCCGTGTGCCCGAGAGCATTGTCCAAACACTCCTGAAACTCTGCCAGCCTTGCTGCAGTGACCACTGCCCTGGGGAGCTGTTCCAGTGCCCAGTCACCCTCTGGGTGAAGAGCCTTTTCCTGATCTCCAACCCAAACCTCCTGTGGCACAACTTGTGGACATTTCCTTGGGTCCTGCCACTGGTCACCAGAGAGAATGATGATGTTTATTGAGTGAATGTTTTGGTCAGATACAGGAAATAAGTGTTGCACCTAGATCTTGACTGTTCAAGAAATGGTTTAAACTTATCCTGTGCTTCATTTTTAATGCTCTCAAAACGATTAATTCATGCTTAGAGTAGCACATTCTTGTTTCTTCAGTAGGGGTGTTCTGAACTTGCAGCTCCACAGTTCTGCTTGTAGTATAGATAAGCAATGTCAGTTGGACTGTTTCTATCCCAGTAATTTTTCCAGTATTTAATCTGTACTTGAATTGTCTTTGCTTTTCATTTCTGCTGAATATCCTCACTTGATATAATGGATCTGCCAAAGAAAGAAATTGAGCAGTTCTTTGTAACATCCTGGCTTGTCTTTTTAGTGCTTCATCTTATTTTCAAATATGTAACCACAGCTGATAAAAAGAATCTATGTAAATTTAATAAGAAAAAGCATTTACCTGTAAATGAGTTGTCCTGATCAGGCATCCTTGTGGCTGTAGCAGGAGTGGCTGTGAGCACACATTACAATCCTCAAGCATTGCACTTTGAAAAGTCAAGCATGGAGTGGTTCATAGGAAACTCTTTCAACATTAAATCTTTGAGTCTTAGTTCTCCTTTCTGGCCAGGGTTGGAAGCTTGACTGTACTTTACAGGCCACACAAGCCTTTGATGGCTCTTCCCCTGCTCTGAAGACCTGCACTAGGCAGCCCTGTTAATACCTGTGCCCCATGGCTATTGCTGCCCAAGAACCAGGCATGCATGGGAGCCACACTTCAGTGCTTGCAGAAGCCTTTGAGAGCCACAAAATGCCTTCCTGGAGATTCTGGTTATCCCATCAGGGTTTTTTCCCATTGGAAGAAGTAGAAAATATGCATTGGGTATGTCTCTGGAAAGATTAATTAATTAATTGACGAATTTAGTCAATCTAATTTCAGTGCATTTAATTGTATTTTAGAGGTCTGTGGCTGAGGATTTTCATTAGGGGTTGAAAATTATTAGAATAATGCTCTAGGGCTAAAAGCTGGGTTATTGCAGGAATTAACTTTTGTTTGCTCTCAGAAAGCTGAATGATCATGAACAGTCAAAGACTGCCAGCTGCTCAGTCAGTCAAGTTCCATACTGTGATGAACAGTCATGCTCTTACTAAATTGTCCCCTAATATAATCTGTGAAGGAATTTGAATCACTGCATCTGGGTTACACTTCAGTGATTTACTGAAAGAGCTATTGCAGGAAAACTTACTTGGTTTTATTGAAGATCTCCTCCAAAAATTGTAGCCTTAGTCTTTTAACTGTGCTCAAGGTTGCAGCAGATACATTTTGGCACATTGGAGGTTAAACTCTCTCTTGTAGTTCAGAAATTCTTGTCCAGCAGAGAGGCTAGTTTGGATAAACACTTAATAAATACTTCATATTTGAAGAAAAAACATTTAAAAAAGAAGAAGAAAAGGAAAATTTGAAAAGAGGTGAAATGTTCTATTAAGCGCTTTTTATTCATTTGAAAAAAGTAATAAAAATGAAGTCCAAGAAATATCCACCAAGTTATAGACTTGAAAGTGGTTGGAAAATACCACTTTTGCATCTGAGGAAGGAATTTGACCCTACAGTGGACATGCTGAAGATCCCTTTCAGATTTTTTTCACACCTAAAAGGATTATACTATTTTACCAGATGGGTTGAATGTTTAAGTGTAGTCACTCTATTTTTGTCTTCAGGACAATGGTCTTCTGTCACTTCCCTGGCTGTAGAGAAGGCAGGAGTCACCTGTTTATTGGCTTCTGCTTATTTCTCAGGGAATTGCAAGGTCTAAGTGATTAAGTGTTTCTGAATATAGCAGAGATTTTCCTTCACCTTGAGAGAATAGTTTAAAAAGTATTATAGAAATTTAAATTTGTGGCTAATGAACAAATTGATTTTATACAATCATCCAGGTGTCAATGAAGCATAAATCCAGGTCTTAAATAAAGCTTACCAACCTACTTCTTAATTATTTCCCTGCACATAACAAAACATTTGTTTCTCATTAAGTTCAGCAGGGCCGGGATTTATTCTTTTAAGCCTTTTTCTTCTCTTGTCTCTGGGTGTGAAGTACAGTCATGTTCTCTCACAGCACAGCATGTAGGTGGGGAGGTTGGTCAGCCTTGCAGCACATAACTCTTGTGACAGACAGGAGTTCAGGGCTGTGGAGGTGCCAGCAGGAACAGCCTCCAAACTTGCCAGAACTTCACAGGGAAAAAAACACAGCATAAAAATTGAGTGGTCTCTTGGTTCTCCAGTTTCCCCATTCCCTCAGCCAACAATCTTCTCCAGGAGCTGGGCTGCCACTGGCTGCACCCTGATACTTCAGCCTCCAAGAGAAAAAAGATTAAATTCGTTATCACTGGAATATAAACTGTGAATATATAATTCCTTTTTGTGCTACTGACTGCAATACCAGTTGTTCTTTCTGCTCTCTGGGCAGATGATCGTGGCTAGAACGTTTCTTTTCTAGCATTAAAAATGACACATGCTTGCCTGTATGCATTTACACTGTTTGCATTTACAGTGCTTTAAAATAATAGCTCCAGACCAGTTTGGGTTTGTAGGCTGCATGCACATGCATGCTGGCTTTAAGAAACAGGAATTGCATCAAGAGCATAACTGCCTCAGGCTCCTAATTAAATAGCCTTCAAGTAGCCATCTGCAGATACTGTAAAAAGAAATTGCACAAATATATTAACTCCTTAGTTGTCCTTGGAATGAGAAATTTGAAATTATGTACGTGTTCAAATGATGCACATGAGTGACCATTCATGGGGGAATTTAGGAGCCATGTAGATGTGGCACCTGGGGACATGGTTTAGTGATGGCCTTGGCAATGCTGGATGATCTTAGAAGTCTTTTCCAGCCTAAATAAGTCTGTGATTCTATGTGATGGTGGTGTTTCACAAGGCAGGAGTAGAATTCCCAGTGTTATATGCTCTTTCCCTTTTTTTCCTCATTTTGATTCTTTTCTCCTGTATTAATTCCCAATGTGATCTTAAAAATTCCAGCTGATGCTAGCTCAAAGATGTGTGTGACCAAGTCCATGGTAAAGGTTTCTGTTTCCTCTCTGGCCAGCTGATAGGGCTCTTTTTTGGTTACATGTCTATTAGGAAAAAAAATTCAACAAGAATATAGGGAGGAAGAATATAGGGAGGCAGACCAGAAAATAATACTGTATTCCCTGTATGAGTCTATTTGTGGCCTTGTGCAATATTGCCTCACTTTGTGCTTTCCTTCTTGAAAATCTTAAGGGGAAAATGCAAGTAAAGAAAAGTGAAAAGGAGATCTTAAGTGCAAAACATCTGTGATGCAAAGTTAAAATAGAAATCTTCAGCTTGGAAAATGATGGCTGAAGGCACATGTATGGAATTTGGTTTGTTGTGAAGAGATTGGTTATCCATTGCTTCTCTTTGCACTGTGGCATGGAGGCACTCGAGGAACTCACTGACTGATTCAGCAGCAGGTCTAAAACAACAAAGAATTACATTTCTGAACACAAGAGGATTTTTCATTACAGACAAAATGTGTCAGTGGATTCAGTAGCAGTTGAGTTAATGGTAGAGAGGTCACAGCAGGCAAAATAATGGTCTGGCTGCAGTTTCCATCGCTGGAATTTCCATCTCTGCTGATTCCCAGAAGGTGCAAAGGTGTACCTGGGGAATAATCACTGGGTATCTATCTCCTCTTTCCATTCTTTTCAGTAAACATGGGCTGTAGTTGCAGCCAAGGCTGGAGCACACAATTAGAGCCTGGGTCTGACTCACACCACTTATTTTTATTTTCTTAGTGCAGTATCATCCTTAATGTCTAACGAGAAAGATCATTTTAATTGAAAATATGATTACCCAGAGAAAGCGAATGGGTGTGAGGTTTTTTTTTTGCTTTCTTGTGGCTTTTCTAAATTGTCTTAAATTCCTTCAGAAGCCAACTTAGACCTTGTTTACTTCTCTTTCCAGTATTGCCTTAGGATATAATGTCAGTGGGAAAGCAGAACCCATTTATTACGAATGTAGAATTGCAGTAGATAATTAAAGCAAAATGGCAGCTTTTCTAAACTTTTTTTTTTTCCCTTGGCTGGAGGACTTAGAAGAAAGCATAAAATCACTTTTTCTATTTCATATTATTTGTATTCAGTTACCTAAATTTTGAATGGAAGTTTCAGTTCAGTACTTTGTTTCTAAAAATAAAAATAAAGGAAAAGTAGTTTTGCATGTTCCAGTAGCAGAAAGAATAGCTTCAGGTACTTTTTTCAATAGTAATAAAGAATGAAATGATGTTATATTTATATGTAAATCCTGATGCCTGAGTGATGGTAACAACCTTGAGAATCTCAGAATAGCTAGGTTTGGAAGGGACCTCTGCAGATCATCTAGGACATCAATGTATTTGTATGTCCTTTATTGAATTTAAATGCAAAAATTGATAGAAACAAATCCTTTTCCAGGAAGTTTTGTAGCCATGTTTTCAGTGTTCATTTCTTAATGAGAGAACAAACTTTGCCTTGTTAAAAAAAAGTCATTGCTTTAAAGAAAGACCAAGAAACCCTGCAGGGAAAGGGAACGTTGGGCTTATTATGCATTAATACAGCTCCCTTAAGTCAGCAGAAGGAAGACACAGCTGCATTTAGAGGACAATTCACAGCCCCAAAATTAGACTATGGGTTTTTAAAAAAAATCTTGGGTCCTCCACATCTTCTCCTGGAGCATCTGGTTACAAACTAGAGCTGGATGTTGTGGTTTTCTCAGGACATTCCCATCTTGGTCTATTGCTTTAAAAAAGTAAAAAGAAACCCTTCAGTCTCACCTAAAACTGAAGATTAAATACTTATATTT
The DNA here is from genome assembly GCF_052056855.1 of Sturnus vulgaris. Classification (NCBI taxonomy): domain Eukaryota; kingdom Metazoa; phylum Chordata; class Aves; order Passeriformes; family Sturnidae; genus Sturnus; species Sturnus vulgaris. Next base: position 7,655,801 of record NC_142260.1, read on the forward strand.
AATTTTGTAATCTCTTCTGCATTTCTTGATTTATTTTTTTTTTAATCTTGAGTAAGCCCTTTTGTAAGAATTTTAAGATATACTGTCTAGAGAAATATTTATCTCTGAACAGATCTTCATCAAAACTTTTTTAAACTTTCTTGGACACACCTAATTTTCTCAAATGAACAATTATGAAAATTTTAAAACAGCATAACTAGAGCCAAGGTTATGGATCATATCAACTGGCAATGCATGCTTCAAACTGTACATTATTGGTGCAATAATGCAACTAAGTTTTTGGTGGATGATGAAATTTGTGAAAGTATTTCTTCAGTAGATTGGTGGTAGACAGTGGATCATTTATGATGATTCCACTCTGTGGTTAGTGCAATTACATTCATTGTGTTTATTTTCTTTCCTTTAGTGCATGGTTCTTCTCTCTCTTTGGTGTCCAGTACATCATCTATTTATTCCACAGTGAGTATAATGAAGAGTTTATTTATTCATCAAAATTATTGAATTGACTGGTCTTGCTGTGCTAGTTTTGCCATTCAAAGAGAGGAAAAAAGCAGGTTTCATTTGACTGTGTTCTGAATGCTAGCTAGGAAAGGAATGTTTATGTTCTTGAAGATGCCTGTGGATATTTAGCAGTATCCTCATTAAAGACTGACTTCAATGGCCTGAAAGCAGCCATTGATTTTTTGAGTCTGTATTTTATGCTGTGCTAAGTAGGTTTTGCTACAAGGCACCTCAGTGGATAATGAGGAGATTTAAACTTCATTACTTTTAGCATCCCAAAATTTGCTGAATAGTCATCCCATCCTTACATTAATGATTTGCTGCTAAAGAAGTTCAAGTCCACTTTGTAGTGTGCAGATATTAATAATTCTTTAAAAAGGCCATTTAATCGCTGTGCCAGTTACATTTTCTCCACAAGCATGTATTCATTTTGGTTATCTGATCCTAAAATAAGGCTTACTGGAGTTTGAAAATACAGGGGAGCACTCAGAGCTTCAGGTTCCTGTGCTTGCTGCACGAGTGGCCCCAGTAGTGTTTGGATGGGTGTAATTTTCCTGGTGGCTTGTAGTGGGCATGTTTACTTAGAAACAGTGGAGTGTGTGACTTCCTACCCCATACTTCCCCTTAGCTGACCACTGGGGTTAGAAACAGGCCACAGTAGCCACAGTTCTGTCATGCTGACCACAGTGGATGGTCAGTACATCCACTTGGCATCCTCACAGCTGGCTGTGTGTCCTCACTTTTTCATTGCCACAGTGCCTAGGCAGCACCCAAGTGGGAGGAATTTTTAATTTTTTTTTTTCACATCACTTTGGAATGCAAAAATGTGACCTCCTTCCCGTGGATGGCTGAGCTTGGGATGAAGGGAATTGCCCAGGATTGGCCTAGTTCTGTGGCAGTCCTGGTTCTTCAGAGCCTCATGCAGTCCCTTATGGACAGAGCCAGGACTTCTTCACGTTTCCATGACTGAGATCAGAGGTGCACTGTCCTGCTGGCTGGGAGGTGGAGCCCAAATTCCTTCCTGCAGAAGGAAGTACCTCCAGCAGCCTATTTTCTTTTTCCTTAAGAGTAAATAAATTAGGAGATTAAATTAGACTGAATATGGATGTGTGAATTCAAAATAAGGAATTCACATTAGTATTTTTGAAATACAAAAAGAGAATTTGCATAAATTTGTCAGGCTGGTTATGCTGTAATATCCTCACATACTTCTTTTTATTTTACAGCCTGAAGAGAAGTGCCAGTCAGAGGTAAGAGCACATCCTCTTTGACAAGCATAAATGACAGTGCACTGTGTGTCTTGCTGTTTTATTTCTCCCTGTTATGATGCACTAAAGTGCTCTCTTAAAACCCACAGATTCGCAAGCTGCGGAGAGAATTGGATGCATCCCAAGAAAAAGTGTCAGCTCTGACAACTCAGCTGACTGCTAATGTGAGTACAACTCTGAGAGCAAACATTAACCTGGAATGCATTTAATGCAACAATTACCACCCAGTTGTTTTTTAAAGTGACAAAAAGATTTCATATACATAACATTCAGTTCGTGTTACTGATGTGTTTAAAGAATAACGGCATGCATGTGTGGAACATGTCCAAAAATAGCATTCTCTGCCCTACTGAATTATCTTACACCTTTCTTTAAAAACTGAGTTATAATATTAATTTGGCTTTGTATGTATGTGAGCTTTCTTAAGGTCTTGAGCAAATCATTGAGGACAGGGTCTTTTTTTATAAATAGTGTCTTGCTTTTACATTTGGATGGGATGAGATACAGATAAAGATTATAATTGATAGGACTAAAAGTTAAGAGTAACTTGGACTGAAATGCATTATGTTTTTCTGTTGCATAAGGATGTGGGTTAATGGCATGATAGATAATACTGGCATAAGGGGTGCTGGAAACTAATTTAAAGTTAAGCAGTGTAGACAATAATTCTGCTTGTTCCTTTCAAGAATTTCAGGGATAAGTAATTTAAGACACTCTGGGAAAAACAATACAGGAATCCAGGAGGTGTTGAGGCAGTACTGTATGACCCTGAGCAAGTTTATTTGTGTGTTCTGTGCTACAGTCACAAATAGCAGGAATCTGCAATACAGAAGCTTGCAAGGAAAATAAGCAATTCTAGAGTAAATAAGCTGCAGATGAATAGTCAGCAGATCAGATCATACCGACATCCTGGTTTATGGGAATGAATAAACATCAGAACATGTGCTGCTTGAAGGGGACATTCCTGTCCATCAGCTCTCAGAATTAGGGGAGAGCAGAGCTTGGGACAGGAAAGGACAGGTTTCACCTGAGCAGTATCACAGGAAAGGTTCCAGGGGAAATCTGTGCTGTCCACTGCAGGCATCACAGTGCTTCACCCAGCTTGAAAATGGGGCTGAAAAACCAAGAACACAGTTACAACAGAGAAGTCAAATAAAAAGCCTTTGACTGCATGAAACCACTTAGTCACTGTCCCAAGAGGAAAAAAAAAAACAGTTTAAACATCTTTCAAAAGTTAAATCTTGTATTTGCCTTTCAAATACAAAGGGGATTGGATACATGAGTTGGTTTTCCCCTGGAAGTTTCTTTACTTGTGGGAAAGCAGGACCAGATTCTCTTGCACAGGTTTTTAATGATGTTGTTAAATAACCCAGCTTGTGTCCTTCAAACAAAGAACTTGTCAGCTGAGCAGCTCATTTGGCTCTGCCTGGGCTTTATTGCATTCTCCTCCCACAGTTCAGGGTCACTGGGCTGGTGCTCAGCACAGGCTGCTCACTGCCTGGCCCAGCTGCTCTTCATCTGCCCAAGCATTTCTGTGTGGTTACTACCACTCTCTTTGTGGAGAACAGTTTTTAATGTACACTCTGTATGGTTTGGGTTGGATTGGGGTCATTTGGATTTTTGTGGTTTTTTTTCTTGTGGGGTTTTCTCGAACAAAAAGAAAAGTTAGCATATCACTAATTATTTTGATAATATTCCATTTTTGCTTAGTTCACTTTGCTAAAATTTTGCAGTGTTTTATTCATGCTATTTAAACTTCTTAGACTTGAGCCTGCCCCTGATTTGTCCATAAATTGGCAACAGAGATGTTGCTATAACTGTCCTAGTATTAAATTTCAGTTTCTAGCCACCTCTTTCCAGAGAACGTGCCCTTTTTCCATGTAAAAGACAAGGTCTGCTCCCAAAAAGATTGAGATTAATAAATGCTGTTAGTTAAGATACTTGAACATTTGCTTTAGACATGATTCCTTTAATAAAAGGCAATTAAAACTTAGACAATTCAAATTAATCCCTTCAATTTACAATTTTTTTCCTGGATTTCTTTGCATAGACACTGCATTTGTTGATGCTTGTCAAGCCATCAAGAGCATGAATTTGGAAACATTTTGCTTTAGCTATAGAAAGTGAAGATACATTATTTTCCATAGCTCACTGAACGATTTTGAGATAGGAATAATTGCAATATCTGGTTTTGAAAGAGCAACTAGTTTTTAAGGCTCAGGTCAAAGTATTAAGGGTTTGTATCCTGTTACTAATCCATGCAGTCCTGCTTGCCCATTTATTTTTTGCTTTTGAAAAGTATTGCTGAGGATCCCTGAATATCAGCTTTGTTGTTCCCTGTTCATCCTCCCCAACAGAAGCTGTGCACTCTGTGTTTTTAAAATAAATATTTAGATTTTCCTTCGTGTGTAGTGTTAGGTTTTGAATTACTTCTTGCCATTTTCTCACAGTCTCAGCTCTGCTTATTTTCATAGGGGCTGATGGGAATGAGAGTGCACATCCCCTTGTTATTGTACTGCTCATGTTTGTTTTCATTGTGAATGTGAGAACAGTTATTTAGGATAAGTCAACTGTGTGCTGCTGCTGAATGAGTCTGGAGTAGCTCTCTGAAAGGTTTTGCTATTCTGTATTTTTTTAGGCGAGAAAATGTCCTTTTCTGCTTGGAAAGATTTTACAATTTTACTCGTCATTGTGCATAAAGAATTATTTTTAATAGATAAATAAAGCTATTTTTTTCTATGGTTAGTGTAGATTATTGTGGCTACTGCCACAAATACATATTGAAATATACCTGTGATCAGTTATGTGTGCACATGCATATGAGTAGCCATGAAACAGTGCCATGTCATGGCCTTAAAAATACAGTTTCTGACATTCTTTTCCATCTTCTCAATCTACTTATCCTTCCTTTTGCTTCCCAGTCATTTTCAATTCCTAGCTGATGGTTTTCATTTAATGGACACAGTGTTCTCCGTACTTCCTGGGAAAAAGATTCAACATTCTTGTCCCAAGAAGCACAGAGAAATCTTTTTTTTCTTTCCTTTGGAAAAGATAAAAGGAGAATTGGCCAAGCAGCAGGAATTTTGGATGATATGTAACAAGCTGACCTTGGTTGGAAGCAAGGTGCACTGAAATATTGGAGAAGTCTTTGAGTTAGATGCTGGCAAAGCATCTGTTCTCCTGGTGGGATAAACACAGTGAGAATCTCCACCCCTGGGACTGCCAGCATCTTCTTGCCTTAATTATCCACAAGGAGAATAGTGATTTCGTTGGAAGGAAGTTTCTGCCTGACTTTTCTCTATACAAAAACTTGATTTATGTTTTATTGTTGGCGAACATGTCTATAATGTGTGCTCTACTATTTGACCTTTTCTAAGCACTGTTGTTTTCTCTGCACCATTTACACAACAAACTGAGTGGACTGATTAAATACCTGCAGAAATACTCCTTTTTTGGGGGAAGAGAACAACCTCCTCCTGTGTGGTTTGATTTCAGGCTCACCTGGTGGCAGCGTTTGAGCAGAGCCTGGGGAACATGACGATCCGACTGCAGAGCCTGACCATGACAGCAGAACAAAAGGCAAGCTTCAGAAGGATTTGGGAAGCCTTCATTTCTATTTCCAGCATTTTTGCCCGTGCTCCTTCTAGTTGTGTGGGGGGGAAAAGTCACAATTTGTCTTAGTTCCCTAATTTGTGGGGACAGAGTAAAATCTAATAAATAATTTGTATATAAAACACTCATTTTCTGCACTGGGATTTTGTGGCAACTGATCAGGTTATTCCTATCAATTGTTGCTTTGGGCCTGAGTTTTCAGTATTGCATATTTCTGTAATATATTTCATCCCAATGCATCCATACATGGACATGTTTGAAAGAAACACCAAGAAGAGTACTTACAATACCGGCAGCATTGTGGTTTTGGACAGTGTGCTTGAATAGACATTATTTCTGCATTACAGAATACATGCATTTTTTCTATCACAATACCGAAGCTGCTTTGCACCCTGTTGAGGGTGTGCATCCCCAGGTATCCCAAATCTCATTTTCACCTCCTTATACATATATATATTCCATGAATTCACTGTGAACTACCAAAACTTAGGAAAAGCAGCTTCTTTGGAGTTCTTCTCCCATGTACTGTCATATGGTTTATTTTCTTTATTCAAGGACTCAGAACTGAATGAGTTAAGGAAGACAATTGAACTCCTGAAGAAACAAAACGCTGCTGCTCAGGCTGCCATCAATGGAGTCATCAACACACCTGAGCTCAACTGCAAAGGTGAGAGACAAGACAGGCAGAGAAGAGACTCCAGGCCTCTCCAGTGGGACTTCAGTCCTCTGGGTAATAACTGATGTAACCATCAGAGTTACTGAGACACCAGAGTAACCCAGTAATTTACACTGGGATAAATTGCTGAAGGAAAAGTTTGAAGCATCTCAGATTTTAATCTCGTCCCAAGAAACAAGGATTTGAAATACACAATACATCCATTGGGATAAGTGATTGTCCGAGTGCTGGTTTCCCTAAATGTTTCTTCAGGATTGCATGATTAATACCATCCATTAAATTTCCCAGATAATTTTGACAGTGCCTCCATTCACATGCAGGTCCTGGAGCTGCTCAGCCCACGGACCTGCGGATCCGGAGGCAGCACTCCTCGGACAGTGTGTCCAGCATTAACAGTGCCACCAGCCACTCCAGCGTGGGCAGCAACATCGAGAGTGACTCCAAGAAAAAGAAGAGGAAGAACTGGGTGAGTGTGTTTTAGCAGGCTGTGTGAGGTTTATGTGAAATTGTCAGGACATGCACGGTGAAATCCACCTGGCTGCTCCTTCAGCAGGTCAGCACAAGGACTGTGTGCAGCCTAAATCCAGGGTAAACTCTGCTTTGGAGGCTTAAATGAGTTGTAAGTTGTGTTGACTCTGCATAGGATTGAATTTAGCTTGACAGCTAAAAGGCCAGTCTTAAATTAGAAATAGTTGTCAAAGATCAGTTCTGGCTAAAGGGGTGTCAGCCCCTTAAGGAAAATGTGGCATCTGTCGTTAAAGTAAAATAAACCCACAAGAGCAGATCATTCTTGTGGGTTTGTTTTTTTTTTTCCTAATCTCGTAGGACTTTCTTATAAGTGAACATATTAAACACTTCAAGAACTCTTTGTTCAGCATTAACTTGGAGTTCTAAGAATTATATTTAAAAAACCCACCGATTTTAAAAACGTTTCATGACAGACATCTCTTTAGGAAGTTTTTGCATTACTTACCTGTCATTTCCCATTTTTCCCTCTTTGCTCATCACGTACTATGTACAAGGTACCCTGTACTGGAGGAAAGGTACATTATCTTCAACTCCATTTCCAGTTAGACCATAACTGCCTTAGTGACCTAGTCTGATTGTAGTTTGGACTGAAGTCCCTAGATCCTTTACTGTAGCCAGTAAAACAATCCACCCCTTTCTTCCCATTGAGTTTCAATTCCCCGGATCTCTTGAGTGTACAGATAAATCTGTAGAGATGCAAAATGTGGTTAGATCTGATAAAAGCTTCATTTGTATTTGCACAATATCCTCTCAGAAATGTTGATGAAACTCCTGAACTGTAAGAAAGAGCTTCCTGAACTTCTTTTTATTTCTCTCTTATCTCAGAGGTTTCATTTTGGTTGCTCTTGATATTGCCAGCTGCTTCACAAAAGAAGCATTTCCACTCTGCTCCTTAAATAATTGGTTGAATGGAAACAACATCTTCTCCAAATCCTTCTTGTGCTGTACAAGTATATAGACAAAGTAAATGGCTATAATTTTTAAATTTCTAGCAACCCTTAGTTTGTGACACAAAACTTTTGTAGTAAGTTAAGATAACCACTTTTTTAAATTCTTGTTTCACTTCAATTCTTTGTTATTGTAACCTAGTGGATATGGTCCTACATCAGGCTACATTTCTCATTCATCAGATAACTATTTTTGAAGAAGGTTAAGGGAACGTTTCTTTATTATAAAGACAAAGCTTTCATTAAGTAGAAGAAACAGGAAAGTATTTTAAGGCTGTTACTAAAAATTCATTGCTGTGAAATGAAGATTGGAAATTAAAACACTATGGAGAAGAATGTGTGAGTTGAATCTGGTTCACACATTCTTTATTCCACCAGTGCTGAGGAAATTCTCAGCCAAGATCTTAGTGTTCTTTGTAGAAGCAATGCAGCTGTCCATTCAGAGCTGAAACATCAAATTTCCAACATTTCTCGTTGTAGGAGTCTTTGTCTAGCTTAAAAACAGCTTTAAGCCAGCCTGTGTACAGTATGTAATTTGCAGTGGCATTAAAAGGTAGAGACACAGAGTATCCTGAGTGGGAAGGGAACCATGAGCATCATCAAGTCCAGACCTTGATTCCATGGGGGTTTAACTTTTAGGGCTCCCTAAAAGTGTAACCATTTATCTAAGAACATTGTCCAAATGCTTCTTGAACCCTACCTGTTAAATTGTAACTTTGGGGTAACATCACTTTAATGACATGAATATTAATTCTTGTTTGAAAAATGGCAGTCACATTACAGAAGGTTATTTTAGTTGCAGGTAGGTAGAGAATTTGCAGTCTTTTCACATGGTGAAATACCTGTTCCTGCAAGGGAAAATACATTATTAACTTGGCTCTTAGCCAGAGCACTCTGCCTGAGCAAAAAGAGAAAATGTAATTTAAGAGAGTTTGGCTCTGGTGTCTTCCTCAGGTAATGCAAAAAAATGCCCATATGTGGTTTGAGACACCTGGTTTTGGAAAATACAGGGTTCCAGTTTTAAAGTAACTGTTTGTCTTTGTTAATCATTGGTCGTGTTTGTCTTAGAAATCCAAAACTTCCCTTATTAGTGGCTTTATCTGTTAAAACATGTCTTTTTTCCTTCCCCCACTTCCTTTTGCTTGCACTTCTTCCGGCAGGTCAATGAGGTAAGGAGGACCTACTTTAACCTTGGAGGTACAAAGCTAACACACCATTGACACCACTAACCCTCCCAGCACCATTAACCTGGGCTGGGCCCTGTGCCAGCACAGCTGCAAGCTGTCACCACGCTGCTCTAAAGCTTGTTGCACTGAACAGAGTTTGCTGTCAAATAGCTCTTAAAAAATAGGAAGCATTCATAGCCACTCCTATTGACCTTATTAATCTGATAAAATAGTTAAGGAAAAAAAAGCTTTTTTATTTTTTACCTGTGTTACTATGTATGTGAGTATGGCTGTAGCATCTGGAGTATTTGCATGTTGACAGTTTTTACTCTGTGGCTTTTTTTTGCCTGGTTTCATTCTTAATGATGGACCTGCTGCTGTGGTCTTGTTTTTTTTCCAGTTACGCAGCTCCTTCAAGCAAGCTTTTGGGAAAAAGAAATCTCCCAAGTCAGCATCTTCTCATTCAGACATTGAGGAGATGACTGATTCTTCCTTACCTTCCTCACCAAAGCTGCCACACCACAACACCACTGTTTCAACACCACTGCTGAGAGCTTCCCATTCCAATTCCCTGTAAGTGATTTCTGTAATTTTTAGACAGAAAACAGCATGGAAAGCATCTTGCTGCGTTGGTAGAGGAAAATCAGAGGACAGAAATGCTGAATTCATGTATTCAGAGATTTAAAGATGTATGAGCTGACTCCCAACCCAGTACCTTTGCATTAGTGTCCAGGAAGCCAAAAATCATTCCATCAGTGCTGGAGTGTAAATATTTCATTGGGTTGCTCTCTCAGCAGAATGTACTGAGTATCAAGAATATTTATAACCAGGGTGACTTTGAGGTACCAAATTAATTGGATCTCTTGCTATTAATTAAACAAACCTGGTAAAATCTGGGAATTTCTCTTGTCTAAACACAGCACATATTGTATTAATCTGATACTGTGATAAGTTCCCAGTTCTATTGACAAATTCAGATAAAGGAAAGGAAATCAAACACTGTGGTTTAGTGATATGGGTGAACTCATCTAACCACTTGTGCCTGGTGGATGGAGATGATCCACCCCTCTTTCCTTCTGTAGCTCCCCAGTCTCCTGTGCCTGGTCCTTTCCATGGCCACCTGTGAAATAAAGCTTAACAATTCCCTTGCCACACTGTTTTGAGTCTGAACTCACATTTTAGAACGTGCGTGGAAAATTTAGTAAAACAGCTTTTATGTTAATTCCATCAGTAGCTTTGTCACTTGAGCAGGATAAATAATAACACAAAGTTGTAACAGGCAGTACTGAGAAACCTGTAATTACCAGACAGCCTCCTGACCTTGGGAGGTCATGCAGATCTTCCAGCCTGATTTCAGAACAAATGCTTTGGAGTAGTTCCCCTCCACTTGTTTTCACATGAACAGGTGAAAACAATAGAAATAGTTTCCAGCTTTATAAGAGTGATGAAATGTCAGTAGCAGAAGATAATCCCCCATGATTTTTGTTTCAAAGCTTCTTCTGTCTCTCGAGCCTAACTCAGTGCATTTCTGGTGATTACAGCAAGTTGCGCTTTAGAACTCTCAGGACAGAAAATTGTCAAATGATGATCCCATCTGTCATCAGCCAAAATGCTGTGTGGGTACATCTCACCTTGCTATGGAAGCCAAAAGGATAAACATGAACAGAGAGTAAATATGTGAACTGGGGGAAGGATAGAGCACCAGTAAAACGAGTGTGTTTTGGCTTATTGGCTTTTTGCTCTCATTAACCTGATTTAGGGAAAGACATGTTAGGTAAAATCTCCCTTAAAGCTCACAGCTGTGTAGTTGATCTTTATACAGATACAGTTTCAAATGTGCTGAAATGTTGTTATTCACTCAGGAACTCTTTCTTTTTGTGGGCGGAGGGAATTAAAATGCCACCAAAAATTTTTTAAGCATGAGTTCTTTAAAGCAAGCAGGAATTTATCATGCTTGAGTAGGTGTAGAGTTCCAAAGCCCTCCAGAGCAGTTCAGGGAAACCCAGCTGTGCACACCTGGTGAGCTTTAAATCTGTCTGTGAACTCATCAATCTCCAACCAACTGCTGTTAAATGCCTGCACCCCCTTAATTTATTTAGATTTTTGCTTTAGAAGTTTTCCTTTATGGCAACTGCCATGAAAAAGGTGACTATCCAATAGCAGGCAATTCCAGATAATTCTGTTTCAGATGCTACTTAAAGAAGAATAACCCTCAGACATTGTTTCATCAGAGTCTAAAATTTCCGTGGCATGTTTAATATCTGATTTTATGATACCGCTAATTCAATAAATGGCTACCTGCTTCGAGCAGAGCGAAAAGGGGCTTTATTCCTCTCCTCCCAACAAACCCTGGAGAAGCAGCGCGAGGAGAGGAACGAGCGTGTGTTTGTCCGTGTCGCGCAGCATCTCCGAGTGCACGGACAGCGAGGCCGAGACGGTGATGCAGCTGCGCAACGAGCTGCGCGACAAGGAGATGAAGCTGACCGACATTCGCCTGGAGGCGCTCAGCTCCGCACACCAGCTGGACCAGCTGCGAGAGGCCATGAACAGGATGCAGGTGAGGAGCAGCCACCCCACCCCGCGTCCTCTGCTGCTGTGGCCGCCCACCCCCACAGGAAAGAGCAGAACTTTATGAGTTGCTTGCTAAAGGCTGTGTTTTGCTTCGTGCCGGTGTTAAACCTTCAGTAAAAGTCAGCTTGAACACCTGACTTTGCTGCCCTCAGCTGCAGCTGTTTCAACCCCAAGATGGGGACAGCATTTTGTTGGCTGTCAAAATGTTTGCATGCTCTCTGCCTTAAGGTAGTTGCATTTCGGTATCTATATCTGATCCATATCCATATCCATATCTATATCCATATCTATATCCATATCCATATCCATATCTATATCCATATCCATATCTATATCCATATCTATATCCACATCCATATCTATATCCATATCCATATCTATAACCATATCCATATCTATATCCATATCTATATCCATATCTATATCCATATCTATAACCATATCTATATCTATATCCATATCTATATCCATATCCACATCCATATCCACATCCATATTCATATCCATATCCATATCTAGATATTTTAGGATACTTCAAAAAGTTTCACAGAAAGGACATTGTAATAATTAAATTCCTTAATTAAAACGTTATGGAAACAGCTTTTCTGCTAAGCTACCATTTATTCTTAAGTTTCTTCTGTTGCTCTCTTATTATAATGTTTTCACTGTGCCTTCTAATGTCTGACTTGTCTTTTCAAGAGTGAGATTGAGAAGTTAAAAGCAGAGAACGATCGGCTGAAATCTGAAAACCACGGCAGCTGTAGCCGGGCTCAGTCTCAGGTTTCCATCTCCTCCTCTCCCAGACACTCTGTGGGACTCTCTCAACACAGCCTGAACCTCACGGAGTCAACCAGTCTCGGTGAGTTTAATGGGAAGGGTGCTGGGACAGGTTTTATCCTGCACTTGGAAAGCTTGGGTTGGTTAGCCATGGAAAAATGAAAGCGTGAGGATTATTAACAGCTGAGGTGTGGAAATATGTCACGAGCTGGCACAAAGCCTTCTTTTAAATATCATCGTAGGTCTGCTACACCCTCGGTCAGAGGTGTCCAATTATGACCTCAGCTCTGAAAAGTCATGTTTAAAGCCATTTAATGGTGCACATTTGCCAGGGGATATATCATAGAAAGGAAAATACAGAGTAACTGGTTAATAATTTTCAATGACCTTCCCTTTTTAAGAGAGATGTATGTTGGGGGAAATCAGTCAGCCTGGTTCTTGTGTTTTACCTTGGGGCATGTGAAGCCCAGACGTGTTGTGTTTGACTACAATAAACCAGAATAGCCTCCATTGTAATTGAGCTCCAGCTGTGAAGCTGTTGATGTTTCCTGTCCACAGACATGCTGTTGGATGACACTGGGGATGGCTCTGCCCGGAAAGAAGGAGGCAGGCACGTCAAAATAGTTGTCAACTTCCAGGACGAGATGAAATGGAAGGAGGTGAGTTGTGTTTCATTAGCTTTGAAATGTGACTTCGGCTTGTGTGAGGGCATTCAAGTTTACCAAGGACTTTTAAGAATATTCTCAGGAAAACAGTTCATTGGTGTGTTAATAGTGATAGAGAAGGCACTTGGCTGCCTCCAGCTTCCTTGGAGCTGCTGAGAGAAACTAAAATGCCAGAGGCACCAATCTTATGGAAGAACTTGACAAATCCAAACTAGGAGATCTATACCATATCACTCTAGTTCAAGCTGTCCTCTCTGACACAAGTACCCTGTTTAGAATGACGTCTTTCAGATGTTTTCCATCCACAAGTACATGAAAGAACCCTAAATACCCAAATGAATTGCAGATACTGTAAAGTTGTGTCCCATCTTGTGTGTTTAACGTACAACATGCATGAATGTATTACACAGGCTTGGCCAAGCAATGGCCTTGTTATCTCACATTTTTCAGTACCTGTAAAAGTATGTTTAAGAAGTAACTTCATGTCTTCCTGAGGACTGGACAAAAATCTGAATGATCAGAAATAAAGTGGACTTAACCAATCTTTCCATTAAATTTTGCATTAATTATTACAGCACTGGAAAAACAGTAAAACTGCTGCTGATCGACTGCAGTCAGAGCAAGTTTTAGTAACACTTCAAATCTTATGACAGAAATTAGCTTTCTCTTCAATTATGTTTCACAGTGAATACAGCTGTAGAAAAACAGAAAAATTCTATTTGTCTGATTTCTTTTACCTGCCTTAAAAATCACTTGTGAAATTCAAAATGCTATGATACATCAAATACAGAAATATAAACTCTCTTTCTATGTTACTACTTTTACTTAGAGACTTGTATAATTTATATATATATATTTAGGTTTCTATGCCCACAGCAAAATTTCTAGAAATAAATAGGATAAACCTTACAAATGTAACATCTTTGACTGTGAAGTCATGGAAGAATGAACTTGACTACAATATTGCTAAGAGTTTTTCTGTCTCTTTGCTAAACTGTAATTCTCTCAGAGATTTTTGAATTGTTCATGGATTGATTAATAAATACCTTTAATTAACATCACCACCACCTGAGCATTCTTTAGATTTGTGACTCCAACAGTGTAGAAAATATTTATCATGTGAGAAGGATTCCATGTGCCATTCAGAATGATTTAGAAATAAAAGGGGAGGGGGCAGGGAAGCCAGCATTTTAATTACATTAACCACACTTGTCTGATAGAGTTATTCCTGTGCCTTTAGGACTCCAGGCCTCGCACCTTCCTCATCGGCTGCATTGGAGTCAGTGGGAAAACCAAGTGGGACGTCCTGGATGGGGTTGTGAGACGCCTGTTTAAGGTCAGTGGGTACAAAATGCTGTGAGCTCGAGTTCTCCTGTAGGGTTTTGATGGCACCAAGCTGTGTTTAACTTTGTGCATTAAGTGCTGTCACAGCAGAGAACAAAGCCTGACTTCCTGAGTCCCTTTTCCATGGCAGGAGTACATCATCCACGTGGATCCTGTGAGCCAGCTGGGGCTGAACTCAGACAGTGTTCTGGGCTACAGCATCGGGGAAATCAAGCGCACCAACAGTGCAGAGACCCCGGAGCTGCTGCCCTGTGGGTACCTGGTTGGAGAAAACAACACCATCTCAGTCACCATCAAAGGTAATTTCACCTGGCCTGCCTGGTGGAGTTTTCACTCTTGAGTTTCATCAGAGCTTGCTGTGTCAAGAAACTCAGAGGAGTAGAAGTTTTTATTGCACTGCTTTTTCCTGTTCCTACCGTTTATTTACTTCCTGCTATTTTCACTTGATAAAGTCACCACTTGGGGTATGCTAAGTCTGTGATTTCAGCGAGTTTTCAACCTGTAACTCTAGCAATAATTACACACTCCACAGATCTTGATTTGTCCTGGAGAAGACTTCACACCACAAGGGATGTAGTGGAGTTGTTTGAGCAGCAAAGTGCTCTCCAAATGGTCAAGCCTCAAAATTTCATTAGCTTTTATCACAGCTATAGTTGTTATTTCCTTCATGCAGGGTAAAAAAAAAGAAAAAAAAAAAAAAAAATCCTGACGTCTTTGCTTGATCAGTCTCACCAAAGGGTCCCTCCTTAAGTACCAGGAAGGAGGGAGACCAAATTTTATGCAACACCTTAAAATCTGGATTTTTCAAAATGTATGGTTTTCAGAATTCCCATCAATTTCTTTATGTAATACTGATACAAATTTAGTATTTGTGTTTCTCATTTGGTTTCTCAGGGAAGCACTTCTTAATGAAAACTATAATATGAAACTAAGTTAGAGTAAAACCCTCAACTGCTGCATTTCAAATGTATATCAGTTTGCTCAAAGTTAGACCAGTGAAATCTGCAGACAAATGATATTTGAGAGCAGTGCCAAACATTCTTCAGATCAGCTTTGAAATTTGACTGAAAGCAGATTTTTAAATATTGGTGTAAAAACCAAGTTACCTTGTATAGCAAACCAGTGGGCAGGAAGACAAAATAAACTGTGAAATACATCAACTTACTGAGGCTTGACATGAATCCAGGATATTCTACTTATATAAAATGCATTGTCCAGTCATAAATCCTAACTGAAACATTGCATAAGGTCTAACTGTGTCTGTAAAGCTACAATTTGAGTTCATATTTAACTTGCACTGACTTGACTTGTGCCTTGAAGGTTCATAAGTGATAACAGTTTTCAATAAAATTGAAACGTATTTAATCAATTTATGGAAAATCACTTACATATGCCTTTGAGATATAAAGCTGCCTATATAAATATTTAATATTCCAAGTAACCACTGAGGTGCAAACATTTCTCTGGGTGTTCTGCCAACTTCCCTTCCTGCTGTTTATTTTGAAGCACTGTGTATTTTCCCTAAGCCAATTCTGCCTAAAGTGACTGCTGACATGGCATAAATGCTTATCAGTAGGAGTTTTCTGTTAGAGGAGATAACTATCAGCATACAGAGGAGGAGTTTAATTACAAGCATTTGGGAAAGTAGGGGGAGTTGATGATAGCTGGGTTGTTTTTTTTTTTTTTTGTCTAGTAATCCAAAAGTAAACAGGTACATTGTTGGTGAATGTGTGGTGAAATGCTATAAAATGGATGGCTGGTTCATGGAAAGTGTGGCCTGGAATCCTTTGGTGTGGCAGCTTCCAGAGGGCCTTAGGGAAGCAGCTGAGGACTTACACAGGCTGGAGGATCCAGGCTAAGCCCACAGGTCACCCCTGCATTTGTTTTCCAGCTTTCTGTGTGCCTCTCTCCACCACAAGCGATACTGGGGTGGGGAAGGGCTTTAGCCCTGAAGTGGAGAACAGCTTGATCAGGTCAGTTTGGCTAAAAACTGGAAATGGCCCTAAAAGAGGCTTGTTTCCCTGCTGCAGGTCTCTGTGAGAACAGCCTGGACGGGCTGGTGTTCGAGTCGCTGATCCCCAAGCCCATCCTGCAGCGCTACGTGTCCCTGCTGATGGAGCACAGGAGGATCATCCTGTCTGGCCCCAGTGGCACGGGCAAAACCTACCTGGCCAACCGTCTGTCAGAGTACATGGTGCTCAGGGAGGGCAGGGAGCTGGCCGAGGGCATCATTGCCACCTTCAACGTCGACCACAAATCCAGCAAGGTGAGCACAAGCAAACCGTCCTCGTGCAAAAGAGGAGACCTTTCATAGTCTGCCATTTTCAGCTTTAAATTCTGTAAGAGCCTGGCAGAGAGATGGAGGCTTCAGCCAGCTCTTAAAATGCTGTTTATTGCAGGGACGAGGTCACAGCAGTTGGGGGTTGTGGGTGAGCCCAGAGCTGCTGGACATAGGCAAGCTGTGTGTCCTGAAACCCTTCTAGTTCTGGTTACAATACATTATATAATTTTCATTACAGAGCATCTTAATACATGACTACCAATCAACATCATACACAATACCTTTTACATTTACATATAACCTGTCCAAACTGCTAAAATTACCATATTGTGTTAGTGACTAGCCAATCATAGTCACACGTTAAACTTTGGGACTTGTTTTGCTGTGGAAATTTCTGAGATCTTTTCTCTACTTGCAACATTGGCTTTCTTGTTTGCCTGTGAAAATCCTTTTGTTTGGTAGAAACATCTTTTGTTTCAGGTGGATTTATCCTTTGCTCTAAGCCATAAAAGCCCCCTCCAACTCACTTGCTCTTTGCCTTCTAGTTACCCAGTAAGACTGGCTCAGCAATTCTTTTCTTCTATATCCAAATTTGCTTTCATTCCTATAGAACCTTCTGTATACTTGCAAAACTCCTCCATTAAATTCTCGTCCTTCCCAAAATTTTCAAAAGCATTATGTTAATCCTGAAGGAAACGGTCTTTAAAGGTTTTCAGATTAAACTGATTATGGGTCTGGAGCAACAGGCTTCCAGGTGTGTATTTAAACACCTAAAGGTGTCATGGTTTTCAAGTGTTTAGGAGCCTGAGAATTGCCCAGGAAGTTAAACACCTGCATAAAATTCCCAGAGACTTAAGCAATCCCTGTTGCATGTGGGCACTTTTCCCAAAACCCCCAAATGCATCTCCAGGCTGTCAGGAGCTCCTGCAGCTGCAGGTATCAGCAGTTGTAATCATGTGCTGGGTTTGGAGGGGCTGTTGTGCAGACACATTCCTGGGCAGGTAAGGCGTGTCTTTGCTTTTTTATGTGCTGCTGGTTTTGCTGAATATACTTCCAGCAATCATCTAGATTAAAGAAAAGGAAAAAAAAAGAAAAAAAAAAAAGCTGTATATTTGATGGCCTTAGGCATATTTTCCTCTGGAGGAAAGGGATGGTTGAAATTGTGGTTGTAAGCCACTGGTATGATTTCAGACATGCTTTAAAGCTGCTGAGAGCATTTCAACCACTCAGCAGCTGCACCCAAAGCTTATTCTTTTTTCCAGCATTACTGAAGGTGTCCAAATTTGGCCTCTTTTGATGAGGGATGGTTTGTTCCAGATTAATTTTGTCTGCTGTATTTTGATGGAAACACAGTTGCAAGATGATATAATAAATCTATCTGGAATGCTTTGGGAAGAGTTGATCAAGTTCCTGAAAAGAAACAGAAATATATTTTAGACCTTTTAGGTCTGACATTGATGAATAAAAAACAAATACTAAATTACAAAATATTACCCCTCTTTAAGCCCTTATCTCACACAGAATTTCTGGTACAGTCTCTGAGTCTTCAGCATAACCTACAAAAGAGAGGGAAAATAATATCTTGTGTTTTCTTGTAGAAAATGTGTGATTTGTTAGATGTCAGACTCTTGCTTTAAATTTTGTTACCAAGCTTATCTATCTTAATTGATTTTTTAAGAAATGTGAAGAAGAAAAAAAATTTATTTTCTTCTTTTCTTTATATCTGCTTTGCAGGAACTCCGCCAGTACCTGTCCAACCTGGCAGACCAGTGCAACAGTGAAAACAATGCTGTGGATATGCCTCTTGTCATAATTTTGGATAATTTGCACCATGTTAGCTCCCTAGGAGAGATCTTTAATGGACTGCTAAACTGCAAGTACCACAAATGGTAAAGAAATAGTATCAGGACACATTTGCAAATGTTAATCCTGTACTCAGAGCACTGCTCCTGCAAAATCCAATGTCTATATTAATTTAGTTATGTGGAGGAAGATGACCAGGTTGTCCATATTGTGTATAGTGCTTCAGAAGGATCTTTTTCCTCCATAAAATTATCTATTTTTCTGAAATAAGTAATTAAAAAGTAGTTGTATTTGCTTCGTGACATAGATCATTAGTAGTAAAACCCCATTTGTAGTGAAAGGTCCTGTTTTGGGACTTCTGGTTTGCTTTCAGAATTTGATGTTCTCAGAATCTCAGTAGACAATTTGGTCATAAGTTACTACAAAACCTTCTTTGACAAAAGAGTTTTGAATAACCTTTTTTAATGTTCAGGTTTTACTTAAAACTTGGTTTTCAAAGTTCACAAGTTTGATTTGCTTGATTTTTTTCTCTCCCAATAGTCCGTATATTATCGGCACAATGAACCAAGCCACCTCCTCCACACCTAATCTTCAACTTCACCATAATTTCAGGTACTGTTTATTCATGTTTCTCATTTATATTTGTGGGCTGGCAAAGGAGTAGTGGCTACTGAGTCATCTGAAATTGTTCTTATCAGCTGAAATAGCAAAGTGAGAGAGAAATGCCATTTGCTCCTGGTTGCTGCCCTGACATGTGCAGCTTGGTTATGGTGCTGTCATTAAAAGAATGGGGTTCATAAAACTTTTTCTTTACAGAGGATTATTAAGATATTTGATCTTCTAGCAGGTTTTCAGTAAGACAATATTTAGGCAAAGCAGATTAATGAGAAATGAGCTGAAATAAAGCACAGTAAACATCAGTTCATCTAGTGAAATATTTTACTGAAAAACATGCATGACTGGAATAGCCCATTTTGATCCTGATAATCTGGAAATAAGAAGAGAAATGCAGTCAGGAATAGTTACACTCAGTACAGGGAAGAGAAATAATGGCCATTTCTGCTGTTCTGCCATAGATGGGTGCTATGTGCAAACCACACTGAGCCTGTCAAAGGCTTTCTCGGCCGTTTCCTGAGAAGAAAACTGATTGAAACAGAGATCAGTGGCAGGATGAGGAATGCAGAGCTGGTTAAGATTATTGATTGGATTCCCAAGGTCTGGCAACATCTGAACAAATTCTTGGAGGCTCACAGCTCCTCTGATGTTACTATTGGTAAGTACTCTGCCCAGGCATATGTAAATATATATATTTTATTTGCTTGTATATCAAGTGTGTCTTTGTACACTTCCTTGTGCTTTATCACATAAAAAAGGCTTTCTTTAAAACTCTGCTTTTAGATTACATCAATCCTATTTTTGATGCTTATTGTGATTGTGGTTTGAGTGTAATATCTGAATTTCCCTCTCCAGGTCCACGGCTCTTCCTCTCCTGTCCAATAGATGTAGATGGTTCTAGAGTTTGGTTCACTGACTTGTGGAACTACTCCATCATTCCATATCTTCTGGAGGCAGTAAGAGAAGGGCTACAGGTGAGCAGGCAAAGGGAGAAATCAAAGGTCTAGAATAGCATCTGTTCAAAGGACAACAAAACTCAGTAGTGGCAACACTTTCTGTAGATACACCTTTGCACATTGAATAGCTGCATGTCTATGAAAATATAACTAGAATTGTCAATAATTTCAGGCAGAATTAGTCTCTTCAAGCATTTTTGAAACTGAAAGTGGAAAACGTGGTTAGATGCCAAACTGCTGATGTTTTCAGTGAGGGGAGTTAGACACACAAATATCTTTCAATACTGTGTTCCAAAAGCACACCCTAAAATTATCCTGTGCATCAGAAAAATATGCTTGTGGTCATCAACTTTGTTACACAGGATTTTCTTTTGGAAATCCAATCTTTCAGCATAGGAAAAAGCTGTGCATAGAGAGAATGTATTCATGAGTGACAGGAGCACTATCAGTGACATTTTGATTACTTCTCAGTATATAATTCTGTCTTTTACCTCCAAGTCTGGGGTAAAATTTGGGCAAACCACAACTGCCATTTGAAATTTGCCAGTACTTGGAGACCTCATTTTCTTTGGGATAATTGTGGTAGACTCTTAGACATGAGGAAAGCAATAGGTCGTGGAGTACAAAACACACTCAGGAACTTTGCTAGATATAGAACAGGTGAACCATTTTACATAAAACTTGTTATAAAAGAAGTTAATGGGAGCCAGAAATCTTTCCAACCTAAAACAAGAGAAAGGAGAGCAGGTGACTGCCCTTGAAATGGAGAAAACTGATACAGTAATGCATGGGCTCCTTGTACTGGGTTTTGGAGCTCTCATATCACTGATCAGTACTTGTGGAAAGCATTGAAAAATTAGTAATGGAAGTGGAGAAAGAGAGAGAGCAATTGATAAAACCATCCTTTTGCTTCCTTGTTCTGCCCAGTATCTCCGTGGTTCCTTAGGGTATTTGAGTGGCTTGTGTTCCACGTGCAAGGACTTCAGTTTCTCTCTTTGTGTTTTAGATTTTTTATCCCCTTCAGTCCCATTTGCCCAAATTGCACTAATTCATCCCTATTTAAATAATTTCTCTTTTGTTTGGTTGATGGATAAGAAGATGCACTTTAGTACTTGAAGAGAAGCCAGAGTGGTGCTAATGACCAAGCTAATGCCAGGAATGTGGGTTTCATCTGGGGCTATTTTCTGTTCCCCACACCCACAAGGACTCCTCTGAGAGCACATCTTTCCTGAAATTGCCTGCCAGAAAGGAAAGGTGGACTCCTAATTTCGCTCTGATCTCTGTGGATCTGCTCTCAGCTATTTTTTGTATTTCTGTTTCTCATTTAGAGAATTATTTTGGGTCAAATACAAACAAGCCAAATGGATCCTTACAATAATTGCTCCCATCGGAGCTGACTTGTTTTGTTCTTCAAAACAGGGGTGTGAGAAGGTTATGTAAAACCCGAGTTCTTCCTGCTTGGTGTACAGAATACAGCACCAGCAGAAAGAGGACCCAGAGAACCTGTGGCTTCCTGCCACTGTCACTCCAAAAAGTTTTCTTTCATGCTTTGTGAAGCAACTTGTTCATCCCTGTCCCATGACTTGCTCCCTGGAAAACGTGCCAGTGGGAGGGGTGGACAGAGCTGGTTGCCATGGAAGAGGATTTTGAGTCATTTAGTCTCTCCTGAGCTCAGATCCACTCAGACTTTTGCAGGAGCAAAGATGTGAAAAATACTTTGCCACTTACCAAATGACACATATCATTGTAAATTTGAGAACAAGATAAGAATAGGAAATCTGATTTGCCACATCTTGAAGCCATTGTGCTGGGAAGATAACAGGGCTGAAGGATGAAGGGTTTGGGCTGTGTTTCAGATTGCCTAGCACCATCTGCTGGCACCTCTGCTCCTTCCTGCTTCACAGGGTTGCTATTCAGAGCAATTTAATACTTTGTGCATGCAAAATCTAAACCCACAAAAAACGTGCCAAGGAGAAATAATATTGTGGAAAGTGAGATAATCCTTGATCCATCAGAGAACTGGTGAATTTCTTTGCTAGACTGTTTTTTTACCCTTGTGCAGGGGCATAAAGGAAGTGGACAGTGACAAAATGTCAGAGACAAACTCTAGTTGCTGAAGGATGTTGATGGTGATATTTATGAAGTGGAAATAAGCGTTTTAAAGCCACTTGTAGTTGTATTTATGCTTTTGGAAGTCATGAGGCATTAAAATGAACGTGTTGTCTAGCTAAGGCACATGGAATATAACAGGGACAATACACTGGGATTCAGTAGCACAGTCTGTTCTGGACAGAAAAACGTTTTTGAAGAAGAGCTTGCCTATTTAGGAACCTGACCAGAGACAAGTGCTGCTGGTGCTTTTTCTTGGTTGAATATGAAAAAAATATGTCTTGAAAATTTCATGGCTTGACATCCATCATTACTGCCTGATGACAGATCTCACATTTCCTCCTCCACATTCCATGGATGGCAGTTTGCAAGGCAGCTGCCAGTACAATCCAGATGTCGGCACTGATGGCTTCTTTTGTGTGCTGACATTATTTAAGTTGACTTAATTAGGTGATGGTATTCTCAGGCATTCCTTCCTTCAGCTGGTGCCAAGAGAAGGGCATTGCAGTCTCAGAGAAGGTGATCAGCTCCTTCCAAATCAGTGCCATGACCAAGGGCTTTGTGTGTCAGTAGGGTGAGGAAAATCCCACGTTCAGCCCTGCTTGCAGAGTGTTTCCTGCAGCCTGAGCCATGGCACGTTCGGTTTGGTTAGGTAGGCACTGGGTGAGGTGCGTGGAATGCTTCACATTTTCTGTGCTCTTTCAGTTGTATGGGAGGAGAGCACCCTGGGAGGATCCTGCCAAGTGGGTCATGGACACCTACCCCTGGGCAGCCACCCCCCAGCACCACGAGTGGCCTCCTCTGCTGCAGCTGCGGCCCGAGGACGTGGGCTTTGATGGCTACTCCGTGGCCCGGGAAGGCTCCACCAGCAAACAAGTTCCAGTGAGTGATGCTGAAGGAGATCCTCTGGTAAGCTCTCATTTCTGGAACAGCAGAACTCTTTCTTTTGCTTTGTTTCTAGGGATTAGAGACAGGAACTGGTCTGTGGCTGTAGACTAATCCCTTCAGTCATCTCATTTTCTCCTTTACTGGAAAAGCTGTGTTTTGTCAGTGACTTGAATGCTGCTATGATTTACAGTCAAAGCCTCTTTTCTGAGTCTCAGCTTTATTGACCTCGCTTGTTTCTGCCTTTCCTTCCTTGCCCACTGGCAAAGCAAATGCCACTGTACTGTCATGTGGAGTTCATGTTGTTCCTACCTCAGAATACAAATAATCACGAACTGCCTTGCCTTTGCAGATGAACATGCTAATGAGACTGCAGGAGGCAGCCAACTACTCTAGTCCCCAGAGTTATGACAGTGACTCCAACAGCAACAGCCATCATGATGACATCCTGGATTCCTCTCTGGAGTCGACATTGTGATCTCCCTCAGACAGAGGTTGTTTCCACTTGGCAAGAGCCCTGATTACAGACTCATGAAAAGAACACGTTCCTGGGCTGGGATCTCAGTATTAGAGCTGCAAGAACAAGACACTTGGAGCAATCTTGAACCTGGGTGCAGGCAACCCAAGCGACCTTTGTATTGTTTTTCTTTTGACAGTGATGAGAACTGCACTACTCCTTTGTTTCCTTCTTTTTAGTTGCTGTAAGCTCTCATGCCTAAGATCCTGAAGATGTTAAAATTAATCATCATTACTAAGTCGAAAGGACAGGGGTGAGGGGCAACTTCACAGCTGTGAAGCAAACAGCTTTGTGCCATGTACTGTCTGGAAAGAGAGGGGAGAGGGAATATTTGCCTATGCTGCTTCTGACCAAACACATTTACGTGAGGGCTGGACTTTTACCAATCAGCTTTGTGGATTAAATTCAGCTTCATATAGTTCTGGTGCTATAACAATATTGCTTGCCTCGGTGGTAATACTCAGTGAAGGCAAAGCTGCAAAACAGGGAAGTCTGAATCAATATTAAAAGAGGAAAGGAAAAAAAAGAAACTAAAACAAAAAGCGCTGCTCTCCTTGCCAGTCTGAGACCTTGGCTTTCTTTCATTGTGTGTTTATAAAGATTATATATATAAATAGGAATATATAAAAATATATATACAATCTGAACAAATCAGGTTTTTTTTTTTCAAACACTGTGTAACAATCAATCCTGCTACAAGTGAAAGATCAGGTAGTCCTTTGCTAGTCAGGGCCCAATTCTCTTCCCACTTACACCCACACCACCAGCTGAGCTGACTTCTGTGGTGTTTACACCCCACCAATCCACCCTGAGGAGAGGGGGCTTCCCTCCTTCACAGGAGTCAGTGGCAGGGCTGTGCCCCTTGGGGTCCTGCAGCTCCAAAGGACCCTTGGCAGGGCACAGGCATGGTGAGCCCTGTACACAGAGGTGAGCTGCACCCCTGCAAAGGGATGAGTCAGACTTTCAGTTTTTAATTCTTGCCATGAAATGTTACAGCTGTTTTCTAAAAACTTTGGGTTTTGTTCAGAGGTTTCATTCCAATCAGCACAACCATAAGGGGGTTAATTAAAATTCAGCTCTGTGGCAGTTCCAGTGCTGCTCTGGTGACAATACTTACTTCCATTACTTTTCTTTTTAATTGCAAAGTGTAAAAAAAAAAAGAAGTATTTCAGCAGTATTCAGGTCTGGAAGAAAAAAAGATAAGGTACTGAGTACTGTGTCTTTTGAGTTTAGCTGTGCCATGCTTTTGAGCTGTGGCAGAGCTGTGAACCTGCTTTGGTTTCTCCTCCTCTGTGAACGCACACACCCCTACACTGTCAGTGTTAAGGCTTGTACTTGTGCTGGGCAGCAAGAACACCTCCCAAAGAGTTGCACTTTCCTGGTGACACCACCATGCCCAGCACGGCAGCTGTACCTCAGCCAGCCCCTCGCTCCTCAGAGGGATTTGTGCGAGCCTTGCCAGCTCTCCTTTGGTGCTGACTTTTGAAAGCGATGCCTTATTTTGTACTAATTGTGTTTGATTAAATTAGTGCTGTATATTATGGGATTTTATTTAAAGAAACAGGGCTAAAGTCATCTCTTGAAATATCATAAGTTGCTGTGAATATTGTTTGTATGAGACACTAGAATTTGTTTAAATGTGACAAAAAAAGGAGGGAAATGAGATAATGTTTCAGGTTCATATCAATCTGCAGCTAATAAATCACTGAAGAGCTGTTTTATCCATGCAGGAGGGACAAAAGAAGCTTTTCAACTCTAATAAATTACAGGAATATGCTGGTTTTTCAATGTACAGAAAGAAATCTTACTACAAACACTTTTTCAAGAGCTTATGGGTTTAAAGGAACATAACAGACAAGTTCATGCTTCTGTAGCTCAGCTTGAGAGGATGGTTTTATTATACCTCATGACTTTCTGTAATATAACTGTACTTTGTCTTACTAAGCTGGTCTTGAATCTGCTCCTGTTACAACTTTTAAGTGCTGATGACTTTTTTTTTTTAAAGAAAAATATTGTAAAAGGAAAAATTTAAATATTTTAATGATGGGGGGGAAGAGCTTGGTGTTGTTACTGTTTTAACCTTATGAACTCTGATTTCCTTATTTTACTGAATGGAATAACAAAGGTTACTCAGCCAATTTTCCTAATCCAGTTCTTGGTACTGTAAAAAAAGGGTTAGATCTGTATGGAATCAAATCCATAGCATGCTGATGATGAGTTTGAGAAAAGTTAATTTTTTCCAGTAGTCTTGACAATTCTGCTTCCCAGCACTGACTTTACCTGCTACTACTGTGAATTTTGGTACCTAATCCCCCAACTGAATCCATGCAGACAGAGCATGTGCCTGTAAAAGAAATCCAGTTGCAGGGCTAGGGCTTTAAATAGACTTGATATCCTAGCAAATGTCTCAGTTGCCCTTGAACTGAGTGCTAAAAGACATGTTTAAAGTAGTGTTTTATTTGTGGGGAACGGGGTATTTTTTTTTTCTCATGTTTAATCCTGTGCTTAAGCTCAGGAAGAAATTTCTATTATCTGTTCTTTTTTATTGACACTAGTTTGGCTTAAAGTGAGAGAGGCAATTTTGAATAGGCTAGTCATTCTGAGCATCACAATATTCCGTGTCTTTTCTGAAACTTCGGGAAGCAGGGTTACCTGTTGTACACACGTCTTAGTTTTTATCAAGACTTTCATAGATTAAGTCTTTCTTTAGGTGACTTCCTTCTCATTTAAGGCTTTTTCAAAACACTTCCTGGGTTTTTTTCTTTTTTTTTTTGTCTTTTTTGCCTTCTTTCTCCTCCTTACAAAGTTGGCTTGTTTTAAAAAATATCAACAAGAAATGCAAGATTCTATGCAACATTCATGTTGAGTTATAAATTGAGAGAATAAACCATTTTCTTTCCTTCACAACTGCCAAGAATGATACAGGCCATAAATGAGATGTGGTTTATTTGGGGAAGGGGAGGGAGGGGGTTGGTTAGCCTTTTTGTACATTTTGAAAGAAGCAGACTTGATATTTCATTGTTGATGCTTAACTTCGATATTATGTGTATGAAATCTTGTCTAAATGTGGCAATTTTCTTTCAAGAAAAAAATAATATACAAAAACAGAGCAAAAAAAATCTTTGTTGATATTAAATGGAAGGTTGCTGTTTTGATCTAGTCGTTTCCAGTGGAACAGTTTATGAAATATGTTCTATAAGATGTACATTTTTTCATTGTAACATAGAAATGTAAATATTTGATTAAAAGTGCTGCATTTTGATGAATTTTTTCTAGCCATTTTTAAAGAGAAAACTAGGAATTGAGTATTTTGTGTACGTTTATGATGTTTTCCATTTGCTCCTCTCCCTATTTAATTTTCAGTTCTCATTTAGGATTGGAATTTGTGAATGGTCTGTTTGAGATCATGCCTCCCCTTTCTCACTCTCCCTGTTTCTACCCCTTCCCCACCCCATGTCATGGAGAATAAAGCTGATGATTGTACCAGTCTTAAATTATTCATGATTCAATAAAATTGATGCTTATTTATTCAGATTTGTGGCTTCCCAGAACTTTTTATCCCTTCCTAATCACCATTTTATAATTTCTCCTTCATGGCAAATAAATACTCTGACTAAAAAAAAAAGCAAAAGTTCTCTATTCAGAAAGCATAAATGCAAACACCTCTGCACTTTAAGGTGTTTTGTTTATTTGTCCTGGAGACTTTCTTGGTATTCCTGCTTTTTTGACAGTTCTTTGTCCACTTATCACCTATTTGAATGATTAATCTTGGTAGGACAGATTCACGTGTAGAAAACTTCAAAGAAAGTAGAAGAGAAGTTCTGCTGAAAACTGGTGACCTTTGTTTAAATTTGTTCAATCCAAAAATACTCGTAAATGGCACAGCAGTGTAAATGGTGAATGGTAGCTCAGAGTTGATCTTAGTGTGGACATTGTCCTCCACAGCAGTTTTCCAGGGGCAGAATTCCTTTGGACGTGCTCAAGCACATTTTTCTGTGTTCTGTAAACTTCCTTTGAGTCACAGAATTGCATGTCTTAGAGTTGGTCTTGGATAATGCTTCAGCCATGATCTTGGACAATTTTTGAATCCATACTGGACTGCCAAAATGTTTATTATCTCTTAGGAATTCTTCCCTTCCTTTCCTTTTTCAGCTGCCCTGTGCCTTTCCTGCATTATTCTTTGCTCTGCTCTATGCACTCTGTCTCGTACGCTTATCTTGACTTTTATTTTTTTCCTTTACTTCATCTTCTCTTTAACCTTTATTTTCCTACTTTTCTGTTACCAACATCTTATTTAATTTTATGTCCTTCCTGGACCCATCTCATCGTTTCTCTGCTCCATAGGATCAGTGCTGACTTCCTTTCTGCAATGGAAAAGGGAAATTCCCTGGAGTCATTTTATAAACTCAGTCTGCAGCCTGTGACATGTATTTACACCCTTCTCATTCCTCCGACCTTTTCCCCTGGTACTTTGGAGTAGTCGCTTCAAGAATCAGAGAGGGAATTCCTCCTGGTGCCCTGCAGACTCCCATGCTCCATTCCACACTTGCTGTCCATTTCACCACTTTACTGATGCCCAGGATTCTGACATTGATCTTGCAGTAACCAAGGGTTGTCTGTGGTTTCTAATGTGGACATTTAACCTGGGCTTTTGGGGGTTAGAGCAGAGCACAGCAGCTGAGGACAATTTCCATCTTTGCCCCTGGCTGACTGTAGGCAATTCCTTCCCCATCATCCTGTTTGTTGGCTTAGCCACACAGAAATCCATTTTCCTCTCTCCTTCCTCAATCATAGAATGGTTTGGGTTGGAAGGGACCTTTAGAGGTCGTGTAGGCAATCCCCCACAATGAGCTGGGACATTTTCTGTAAGAGCAGGTTGCTCAGTCACAGGTATTTCTGATCTGCTCAGAGATGTCACAGGGAGTGGAGACCATGCTGTGCCCAAACATGGGTAATCCCTCCTCTAGGAAGTTCATCCACGTGGGGCTGGGCAATTAGGAAGTCTGAAGGTCCTTACATAAAATGGGATTTACAGGCAGATGGGAGGGGGCTGTGCTTCCCCTGGGATGCTGCCTGGAAGCCCATTGTGGATCAAGGAGCTGGTGATCCAGACGTCAGTGAGCCTGAGCATGGCCAGGACTGTGCTGTGCTGTTCTGCCCTGTGCCGTGAGGACAGGCTGGCCTTCAGAGCCGGGCTGTGATGCACAAACGCCGTGTCCATCAGCTCAGCCTGCTCTAAGGAGAGGCGTGCAGCTCCTGCTGGGAGGAGAGGACGAGCCATCTGTGTGTCCTTGGCTGTGTCTCACCATGCAGCAAGGAGGTCTCATGGGTGCATCCTTTCTGTTCCAAAGCAGAAATGGTTAATAGATCTCTTTTGCTGTGAGAAACACCCTCCTGTAATCCCCTGAATGCCCGCACCATGGGTGGGATGGCCGGGATGCTGCGTGTGGATGCTGCTCTGCTGGGGGTTCTCAGCATCTGAAGGGGCAGGATTTTGTCTCTGCTGCTCCCATCTTGCAGTGTTCGCTCTAACAAATAGCATTTGATACCTCACCAGGTCTGAGCGCCTTTTTATCGGGATTGTGATGAACCAGCACCACCCAGTGCAAAAGAGGAGTTAGGACACAAAGCCCAAGCCCAGTGGGGGAGTAAGAAGATATGAGCTCAGATCGGTGTGAGCCGCTAAGCCTCATCCACAACGAGATTTCTGACAACGTTAACGCACAATTTTCAGCTTCACACTTTCTGCCAGGCTGTCAGCCTCCAGTCGCTAATCAGTTCTGATTATTAAACAAGCTATTTCTGCACAGCAGTGCCCGAGTCCTCCACGAGGATCCTGGAAAGCTCTGAGAAATGCTTCCTGCTGCAGATGCTGGACATGCTGACTCAGAACAACCCATTTCTGGCTGGATTTAGTGCTGCAAAGTAATATTTACTTTACTGCATAACTATCAGTGGTGGCCTTGGATATAGTGATAATAGCATTGTGAAGTTTCAGATCCTGCTAAAAACACTGAACACAACTAATAGGACAAAACCCCTGGATTTAAGAGGCACTGAACCTTCCACTCCTGAAACTTCCATATGCTCAGAGCCCAGCTGTGGGGGTCTGTGGGGAGCATCCACGGAGAGCACAATCAGCTTATAAGGGCTGGGAGTTATTCAGGAGCAGTCCAATCCCTACAAAGGGAGAGGAAGAAAGCAGAGCAAGAGACCACCCTGGCTTAGCAGGGAGCTTTTGGATGTGCTTAAACACACACAGAAAAAAAACAAAACAAAAAATATAAACAGAACAAAACAAAAACAAAACAACAACAACAACAACAAAAAAACCCTGACCACGGGAAGGTGGCCAAATATCAATCAAGGACTACAAGAACCTTGCTGGGGTGTACCAAGTTGCATTTAGCAAGGCTAAGCTTGGCTAAACCTAGGAGGGGTATGAGAACCTGCCCTGTGAACAAAGACTGACGCAGTTGGGTCTGCTCCTGAAGAAAACTTGTCGAGGACCTCATGGCAGGACTTCAGTACCTAAAGGGCAGCCACAAAGGGGATGGATGCTCTCTTCTCAAAAGGAGTCACATGGAGATGACAAGGAGCAATGGGTACAAGCTGCACCAGGAGAGGTTTTATCTCGCTATCAGAATGATATTTTTTACAGAAAGAACAATCATTCTGTGGAACAATCTCCTCAAGGATATGGTAGAGTCCCCCTTGATGGAGGCTTTTCAAAACAGAGTTATAGTCCTCATCTAGATTCCCTTTCCCACAAAAGGCTGGACCAGAGGATCTTTCCAGATGCCTTCCAGCCTATGCTGTTGTATGATTTTATGAAGTATTTTGGCCCTTTGCTGATTACATCAGAGGGAAAATTGGGTAAAAGCAGCACACCTGGCACTTTGTGCATGTCCAGCAAAGGCACTCCTGTGAGGCCCCACTCTGCTGGACTTCCCAGGTGTTAAATCCCTGTCATGCAGGGTGGGAGAGTGGTGCTGGTGTGGGTTTTGAGGTTGAAGGGCATTATTTACTTGTATCAATTCAATCTTGGTTCAAAAATACAAGAGCCCTGAAGATGCCCGATTAGGTCACTTGGTAAGGGCCAGCAGGAGGGATGATATTTCCCATCCTTGCTGAGCATTTCTGCCATGTGCTACCCAGACACAGCAGTGAGGCAGTTCCAGCTGCTAGAAAAGCAAATCAAGGGAACAGCTCCATTTTCTGCTCCCAGCCCATGCACACACACTGGCACATGGCTGGGCCTGGGAGGGAACACAGCCAGGAGTGGGACTCTGCCTTGCTGCTCCTCAAAATAGCAGAGCCCACAGATTTGTGTCAAACCCCACCTTGAACTTCCCAGGCAAAGGGTTTTAAATGCCATCAGTGTTTCCTAGAAATGAACTTGAGTGTCTTCAAACCAATCTAGTTTCCTGTAGGATGGAGGTTTAGAACTGGCTGGGGTTTAATGTCCTGCTGTCACCTTCAGTCTTTGCTGGTTGCTCCTGGAAACTATGGCCTTGCAACATGTGCTCTACTTAACCACTTTCCTGAAAGACAGGTGCCCTTCAAAAGAGGTTATATTTTATTTTATTGCATTTTATTGTATTTTCGTTTTTTACTCAGCCTGCTCCCAGTAAAGGGCTGTGCAGGAGCCTTGTCTGCCTGGCTGTGGCTGGGTGAAAACACTTCCAGCTCCCCAGTTTGTGCAGGGCACTGCTCAAGAAGCCATTGGACCAGGAACAGGACCAGAGGGACACACTCCAGGTCTGTGACCAAAAGCTCTGCAGGCAGCAACAGCACAGATTGCCCAAGAAAGTTATTTATTTCCTTTCTGCCCCTGTCCAGAAACCACTCTCCCACGCTGGTAGGCACAGATGTTGAACCAGCTGGTTTCTTAAGGGATAAAATAGCTCAGAATTTGCTGCCCTGAGCTCACAGTTACCAAATCTCACAATCCCCCTCTCTGCCTTATCCATTCCCCAGTCTGGGAAACTTCCCTCCTGGCTCTGAGAAGGAAGAAAAACACACAAGACCTCTGGGCTGCTGGGTTAAAAAGAGCTCTTTGATATCCTAAAGCAAAGGCTGTTATAGGAGTGTATTACACATGGGATTACCAGAGTTTCCAAAACTCTGGGTGCTGCTAGTCATTATGGAAACTATTCCATCTCCATGAAGGCAGGAAAGGCTTCTCATCCCCTTCCCTCCTTTCCCAACACATACAGAGAGCTACACTAAAAACAGAGAGAGACAGAGAGAGCTGAGCTTGTTTCAGGGAATAGAGGGAGGTTTCCTCTGACACTCTGGCTGTTAACAGCAAATTATGGAACATTTTGCTCTCAGAAATACACCCAAGCTGAATTCCCAATGCCATGCACACCAGGAAAAACCCAGCTGCCACTAGATCCTCTTAATGTGACTAAAATCTCTCCACATGTGAGGTAAGAGAATAAGTTTATGCCTTTGACATTAGACCTCCAGAAAGGGTGGCTACTTGTGCAGTACTTCCCTTGGCACAGCTGTGCCACACGAGCCATCCCATGGTATCTGTGGCTCTGGATTCTTCATTCACAGTGTGCAAGGGCAGTGTTGGAGAAGGAGGTCCCCTTCCTGCCGCCACAGATGCAGTCTGGTAGCTGCTGGTAAATAAAAATGAGTCCTTTAATTTCATATTAAGGTATCCGTGAAAATCAAATGTTTATGCTTAGTAGTCACACAATGTTCTTTTTTGCTGTTAAAAAAAAAGACTCTGGAAGGGGAAAATAAAAAGTGTAAGATTAATAAATGTCACATTTTGGGTAAGCATTTTTCCCTGTTAAATGGCAATTCCATAATATTTTTCCTTTAGTAAGGCTGTTTGTCAAGCAGTATGAGATGTAATAGCTCTCATGCTGAAAGAAGCAGTCAAAGAGTTATTTTTTATATCATTTCTAGTGCAGAGAAAATGTGAAGAACAGAGGGTGCAAGAAGATCAGCACTTTCTGTTGAACAATGAATCAGAAGGGGTTTTGTTTTTATTTTGGACATGTCCCTTTCTAGAGTGTTGTAGTATGTGTGCTGGCACCTGTGTTCTCTGGAGTAGCCACTGGATTTTAAAACAAATTTTGTTTGGAATTAGTTCTGTCTTAAGTTTCATAACTATAGCCTTATGCTTACTGGATGTGCTGGTTTTGGCTGGGCAGAGTAAGTTTTCCTTCAGTGGCTGGTAGGAGGCAGTATTTTGGATTTGTGCTGAATGCACAATGATATAGACATTAGTAATGGTGTTGATAACACAGAGATGTTTTTGTTGTTGCTGAGCAGAGCCAAGGCCTTCTCTGCTTCTTGTTCTGCCTCACTGGGAGGGAGCTGGGGCTGCCTGGCAGAATGGGAAGGGACACAGCCAGGACAGGTGACCCAAACTGGCCACAGGGATATTCCAGACCATGGGCATCAGGCTTAGGATACAAAGTGGAGGGAAAGAGGAAGAGGGGGAGATGTTTGGAGTGATGGTGTTCATCTTCCCAAGTAACCATTCCATGTGATGGGACCCTGCTTTCCTGAGAAGGGTGAACACCTGCCTGCCCATGGGAAGCAGTGAATTAATTCCTTGTTTAGCTTTTCTTTTGTGCATGGCTTTTACAAAACAACAGCACAACAAACCCAGCAAGCCCTTTTGCTGTTTCACTGTACCTTATGGGATACTGTGTCTTTTCCATTCCACCTCTATCAGGTGTGTGTTATCAGCTGCTAATGGCTTCAAGGTGTCAGAGAGGTAGATGAGAAATGTGACAATGTGTCCAATTAGCTTAGATGTGTCCAATTACCTAATTGGAAAGAGGTTAAAGACCTGGAACAGCCTTTCTAGCAGGAGGTAGTCATGCCCTGTGCCTGGCAGTGT
This sequence comes from Sturnus vulgaris, assembly GCF_052056855.1. Lineage (NCBI taxonomy): Eukaryota > Metazoa > Chordata > Aves > Passeriformes > Sturnidae > Sturnus > Sturnus vulgaris. The sequence goes on from NC_142260.1 coordinate 7,688,896, forward strand.
TTAGGTGGATTTTGGACAATACTCTTTAATAACACCTTTAATTTTTGGCCAGCCCTGAAGCTGGGCTAGATGATTTTTGTAGGTCTCTTCCAAATGGAATCACTCAATTCTTTTCACACCTTCTCTTGTGGCTGTGGCAGTGAACTGGAGCGCAGAGGGAGAGTTGGATCCGGGGGACATCTGCTGCATTAGTTTATTTGTGTTATGAATGGTGGGCATTAGAGATCATGGAGCAGAAAATAAATGCAGTTTTGTAATGAAATCTCTGTTTCAGAAAAACTCTGCTACCTGTATGCAAGGCAAAACCCCCCGACATTTTTGTAGTGCAGAACAGAAGTGTGAAAACAAAAAGCAAGTGGGTGGTTATGGATTTGCCTGGTGTTGTAGTAATGATCCTCGGCTGGGCTTGAGGCTGAAGAGTTAAATTTCTCTCTTTCATCCCATTTCTCTACTCTGTAAGAATGCTCTAATTTCCTGCATCCAGTCTATGAACTGCAGTGTCTTAGTGATGTGTGGTGAGTTGCTCCCTAGTTAAAATGCAGGTAGATATTCTTATAAAGTCACTTAATTAGGAACTTATACATTCTTATTGACTCGCTAATAAGGTAGTTTCCTTTTCCAGACACAAACGACAGCAACCTATTATCTAGAACCAAGTACTACTGAATGATCAAATTTGGAAATCTACTTCTTTTTTATTGGACAATCATCCACTTTAATATATATACATATTTAAAGTCTGTACATGGTAAAATACAAAATAAAAGTGTTTCTTTATAAGTTACACAATTAAACAGCTGCATTTGCCTGTAGTTTAGCTGTCATTTAATTAAAAAAAGAGAGAATTATTGTTGAGCCATTGTTATATCCATTGACAATAACCTTGGTATAAAACACCCATACAGAGTAAGTGTACAAAATAGTGTACAGTTCATATAAGCTGTGCAAAGACAGCAAAGTTCAGTTAAAAATCAAAGAGATGTATCCACTTTCCTCTGTCCACACCATGGATAGGAGAAGCAAAGTGGAAAATAAGCACAAACTTGTGGGTAAGAAGGTGCTTTAAACACAATATTGATGAATAAATTAAGATGAAAATTATAAATATATAAGATCTCCATTACACAGGACATGTTTGCATTATACTTTCAAAGTCATTCCAGGGATTTCAATGGATCTGTTGCACAAGCATGGTGCCATTTGGGGTGAGGAGGGAGGCAGAGCATGGTCTGGGTCCCTCAAGGTTATTTATTTTAGAGGAAAGAGTTGCTAGATCAGACAAGTCTACAGTAGCAGTTGAAGTAATACAGTAGCTGGAAATTCACTTGAAAGGTAATAGAAATGGTCATGTCATCTATATTGTATTTTTGATTTTTTTTTTTTTTTTAATCTGGGGGAAGAAGTTTCCTTTCCTACAGGGAAATTTCCCTTTCCTCCCTCCTGTAGAGCCAGGAGCTGCCTATGGTCTGTTTTTTGGGAGAAACTAGCTAATTGAGCAAATATTGATTGCTAAGCAGAGAGAGTTATGAAAAGTTGGGCAGATATAATGAACATGAAAACCTCCACATGGGGCAACAAATGAGGAATGCCAGTGAGAAGGAAGTCTTAGAGTGTGGTAAAGAACCTGCACTGAAGAAACGTGTGGACATTGGCGTGGGACAGCACCTCTTCAATTTATAGCACTCTGGTTTATTTACATCTTTGCAGTGTCCTGTGATGGTGGGGGCAGGCAAGTGGTCTAAGAGACTGTTATCTCCTCTTCTTCTTCCCCTTCATCATCCTCTTCCTCTGAGTCTGAGAAGTCTGAAGGTTTGCTGGGGCTGCTGGAATGGGAGGGAGAAGGAGACATCTGGGAGTCCAGTCTGTCCCTCAGGTGTAGATGCTCTGGGGACTGGTGGTAGGTCAGGGGATGCCGGGGGCTGGGTGGGCACACGGGGGGAACTTCCTCCTCCTCTTCCTCTCCCGAACATTTCTTGCCTACGTCACTGAGGTCTGGGTGAGGGTTGAACTTGGTGGGTAGGGTCTGTTCTCTGCAGCCACCAGAAGAGAGGAGCTCTCTTTCTTTAGAGTTCCTCCATTTCATCCTCCTGTTCTGGAACCAGATCTTCACCTAGGGTACAAAGCAACAAAGGAGTGTAACGGCTCAGTAAAACAGGGGCCAGAAAAGGTGTTTTGGCTGCACTCTCAAAACCCTGCACATGCACTAAAGCTAACAAGATCTTTGGAGGACCCTAGGAGCGAGCTCAGGGGCAATCAGGCTGTGGTCCTACTCACCCAGCTGGGAATCGTGACCTTTTTGGCTCTGTTGATCACCTGTAACTTGCTTTGGGTGTTCTCCCCGCTCAAATCCCCTTCTCCCCTGCTTCTCTCAAGCTGCCCCCGGGGGGTGGGGGATCTTGGCTCCCCACGCACCCTCTACCCTCCCTCCACCTGGCGCCCCTCTCACCTGTGAGTCCTTGAGGCCCAGCTTGGCCGCCAGCTTCTTCCTGTCGGGTTTGCTGATGTATTTCTGCTTCTGGAACATCTTCTCCAGCGCCTTGCGCTGCACGTCGGAGAAGACGGCGCGGCGCAGCATCCCCCGGCGGGGCTTGCCCCGGGCAGCCAGCGGCCAGGAGAAGGTGCCAGGGATGGGGACCACGGCGGAGGCAGCTGTGGGAGGGACACAGGGCGCTGAGCACAGCGGGACCGGCCCCCACCATCCCTCCCTGCCCTTCGGGCGGGCACTCAACAACCTGGGGCCGTGAAAAGGAGCTTTAGGCTTAACCAACCGCCCCCCCTTTCAGGCAGCGATGGCCGGGATTAGATCTATCAACTCAAATGTGGAAAATGGGTCAATGGTGGCCGGTTTTGTTGGGAGATTCAAAGGTCCCCGGCCTGAAAAGGCAAAGCGAGGCGTACCGGCTAAGATAGAGGTATAATAAAAAAGCTCTCCCTCCCACTCAGAAGCATTTGATTATTTTTTTTTCAGATGCTTTTATCATTTCAGATGCTTTATTATGCTGGAGATGAAAATGAGGACTTTTCTGATTCCGAACAAAACCGCTTCTCTTCAGATGCAGTTTTGATCAATCAGTATTCATCTTTTTATAATAATCTCTTCTCTCTCCCCTACCCCCGCTCCGAAGTTGGAGAATTCAATTCGAAGACATGAAAAGTAGCAGCTAATTAGCACACTGCCTGGTTCCCAATGGCATTAGTATGATAAAAAAGGGCAGAGTTTCGCCTTAAAAAAAAAAGAAGGGGGGGAACCTCCCCAAGAGAGACAGAGATGCTAATGAAGCGTGAATGGTAATTGTGTAGTAATGAACTAACAGAAAAAGACTGAGGACAAGCAGCTAACGCCATATATTATTGGAACAAAAGAGATTTACACTTTCAAACTAAACACAACGGCATGCCAGGCTCCTCGGGAGAATACTGATGGCACAATCGTCTCTTTCCCCAAATCATTTTCATTAAATGGACATGAAAAGCTATTTATAAAGCTCAAGTTGTTTTTGTTAGGCTATTCACATGCTGGAGAAAGGGAGCAAATTCCATTATGCAGAAGATGAATAGAAGAGCTTGGGTTATTTTTTTGCTCTCTCCCTTTCCCTGTTTTCTTTTTAAATTCATAGCTTGTTTGTGTAATTAGATTTCGGTTTTGGTTGGTTTTTTTTTTTTTTTTTTAATTTGTTCTCTCCGCATCATAATACTTGGGTGCTGTAACAATCACAGCTCCGTGGCCTGCTTTCTCGCCTTCCCCGTGTTGTTCGACGGTGCAGCCGGGAAGGTGGAGGAGGGAAATAGGCTGCGGAGGTGGAGCAGGGCAGTCAGGCCGCTCCCGTAAGGCGGAAAGGTTTGGGGGATACCCACGGGCTCCCTCCCTCCGTCCTTCCCTCCCTCTTCCCTCCCTCCCTCCCGGCGGCGGAGGGAGCTGACCGCTCCTCGTGGTGCTGAAACACCAGAGCCGGGAGGGAGAGAGGGAGGGAGAGAGGGAGGGAGGGAGCGGGGACCCGCCTCGCCTCGGGACCGTGACAATCCCGGCTAATTTGCGGATCAGCGGGGGGAGCGGGCAGGGAATGTCAGGCAGTCACTGCCTGTGCTAAATCGGGCAGCAAATTGGCGCGACTGATGTTTGAATGTTGTACTCCCTCCAACCTCTGAACTGCAGCATAACCCCGCCGAGGGAACGCAGGGACGGAGAGAAATCACCGGGCTGTGCCCGCTCACAGCGACACTTGGAAACACCTACCTGGGAAATAGGAAGATCTGAGAAAGGGCTGGAAGGATCCTTCAAAGTACGGAAATGAGAAAGTCTTTGGCGGGACGCTCTGAAGCAACGCAGGGGAGGTTTCTAGTAAATAAATAAAATCGGATTAATCGGAGGGTAACCGCCAGTTGGACCCGACCGACGGCAAGGCTTGGTTCTGTCGCTCGGTCTGGAGACCAACGCACTGGTACTTTTAGAAAAAATTAAAGAGCCAGACTGAACTCAGAACGGCCCAGGAAATGTGGCGCTTTTTCTGGTTTTGCCAGCAAAGCGGCACCCGTGAGGACAGGGTCAGCCCGAAGACACGGCCGGGGGATCCCTCGTCTCCTTTGGGACCCCTCCCTCCGCCTGCTCCTCCCGTCCGTGCTGCGGCGGAGCGGCATCGGCCACCGGCAGCGCTGCCCCTCGCCCTTGAAATCCGAGCGGTGCCGGAGGGCTCTGCAGCTCGGGACTGGGTCCTCCCTCCTTCCCTCCCTCCCTTCCTTCGCCCAGCCGGCTCCCTGCGCTGCCCCTCGCCCGTCATGCCCCTCCTGCGGGCGGTGTGTCCCCAGCGCCCGGAGCCGCCGCCGGCCCGGGGTCGCCCCGCTTACCTGCTCGGGGCGTGGAGGAGAGGATGGCGTTGACTCCAAACTTCAGGAAAGTGGAGTCGCTGCTGGAAGTCTGTGGCGAACAGATCCTCCTGGAGCCGGCGGTGGTGGAGCTGGGGAGCTCCGGCGTCCCCGAGTCCGTCCCGGCCGCCGAGGCTGGGGGGGACATGCTGGGCGGGGGGGCAGTCCTGGGCAGGTAGCTGGTGGGCCTGCTGATCCGGATCAAATCTTCCACCAGGAAGCTGGAATGGCTGGAAAAAGCCGACTGCAGAGACTGAGGCAAGGTGAGGGTGGGGGTCGGCCGGAGGAGGCTGGGGTAGACGGCTGGAGGGGCGATGAGGCTGGGGAACATCATCGCAGGGGCCGTCCGCGGAGCCGGGCTGGGGCCGCTCGCCTGCTTGTTTGTTTGTTTGCTTTTGTTTTCTGCTTTGCGAACCTGGGTTGGTAAAGATCCAGCCAGCGAGTCCGGCGGAGTTCTCTCTGCCCCTTCCTCCTGGACCATGGGTTTTATAGTGGTCAGCCCCGCTGAGGCTCTTTCAAAAGTGACAGCCCCAACAATGGGGTTCAACAAAGTTCTCCACTTCAGCTTCATTCAGGGCGAGCTCCCGGCTTCTCCATTGGTCCGAGGCTGCAATTTATGATTGGATTAGACTTCATAAGCAACCGGGGCACAATAGCCCCGCCACAAAGAAAGTGTAGTCATCAATTTTGCATATTGACCGCCTCTTTGGAATACAGCGCTCCAAAGGCTCCCAGCAGGGTTTTGTTCAGAGGCAACACACACAGGCTAATTAAATGCCTATTTAAAAGTTTCAAATGACATCTTGCCTCGTAGAAAGGGAATTATTTAAAGAAAGCACTAAATTTATTTGCCGCTCCCCTGCTGAGTTTAGGAAATAAATCAATAAATATTCATATAAACTTATCTGCGGACTCTCAGTAAAGCAGGGGTTTTGTGGGTTTGAAAAAACAAATTAGAAAACGTTGAACTAAGCTCTGTTGAGGGAGAAACATGTTTGGAGAGTGGATCCCACAGTGGTTTGAACATATTCTGCTCCTGCTATTAGAATGAGGCAGAATTAGCGCGTGTAGGTGGGGTTGGTTTTCTATCTGCACATCAAAGGTCCGGAGTAAGGCATATTCAAGATCCGAGCTTCATAAAAATATCGTGTACTTGTGCTCAGGCGAGAGGTTTGCCCAGACCGAAATGTGAGCCTTGATGTGGCCGGTGAGAACTCCGCTCCCACAAAATCTGAGTCTTGCACACAGGAGAAACCTGGACAGCTTTGTGGGACCAGAGCAACCCCTTCGGGTTCTCAGTCCGTTGCTCCTGTGTAGCCTATCTACGTTCAAAATAGTGGGAATCGCTACCCTCCAGCTGTGAAAATCAAGACAACTTTGTCGCATTTGGATCCTTTTGGCTGAAGTTGTGCGAGCTACTCTCCGCTTTGTTGGTGTCCGTGGCTAGAAGCAGCCAAATTCACCTGATCTCGCTTTTTATCTGCACGCGTGTGCAGGATTTCGGAAGGTGTACTGCTCAATGCGACAGAGCCCGGAGTCCCCTAACTTTGGTGCGAGGGACAAATGACGTCGTCTAATGGGAAAGTAGTAAATAGGGATTTTTCTGGTAGAGAGGTTTTGTTTGTGGTGGCAAATATGGAAATAGGCGCAAGTGTAGTTAGTTTCCTTTGGAGGTGGGTGATGAAAGCGACTATTGAGAGTGGTTTTACCTGATTTCTCTGTTAAAGACTATAACAGATGTGTTAAATGTCCTATGTTTTAAAAGCACCCTATTCAGCCCTTTGGTGTGTCTGAACCTTTGCAAGCAGAAGTGTGCAGCTCAACCATGCAGCCTTTATCCTATTAACCATGAACTAACTGTCACCTTCAGCTGTTTTCCCTTTTTACTTTTTAACACAAAGCTTTCTCAAAAATCTTATTAACCAGCTTTATTTCTCTCGATGGTTTTTGTCCGGACGTTTTGTGTTGATTATCTCCATGTCGATGCTTTAACCATTCAATAAAACTGCATCTGCGATTTATATCACATTAGGGAAGAAAGAAAGTCTGTTAAACCTCTCCCTTGATTCAAATCAAAAAGTTATTTATTAGAGAGGACGGAATCAGCCCTGGAAACTGTATGATCCTGACAAGCTTTCCCGGCGCTGTTCGCCGGCCCCCAGCAGGCGAGCACCTGCAGACCTGACTTGGAAGGTCCGCCGTCTGAAAGCATCACTTTGAAATAAAACCTCGCTGGAGTTTTTTTTTTTTTTTTTTCCCCGCTCCCCAGTTTTGTTGTTCTTGATGCTTAGCAGGTAAAGAAAAAGGGGAAGGAAGGTGTGGGCAGAGCGCAGGGGGTGCGGACGGGTCTCGCCACCTGCCCCTCGCCCCGTCCAGGCTCCGCAGTGCCGGGGGGACCCGGGGGTGCCGGGGGGTGCCAGGGGTGCAGGGGGGACCCGGGGGGTTCCAGGGATGCCGGGGGGAGCGGGGGTTGCCCTGTCCTGCCCTGCTCCGGGCTCAGTTCTCCCCTCGCCCCCACCCAGGACGCTCCGGGGTTACCTCAAGCCCCGCTTCTGCGCAGCGCTGCTCTCAGGGTGTTATTTACTAGCGGATGGAAAAAGCAAACGGGGTTTTCCCAATAAAATAATTACCTGGCACCTCGCCAGCTCTCAGTCCCGTCTCTGTTCCCTGCTCCCTGCCCCTCTCGCAGCCGTCCCCCGATCCCGGCGTTTCCCACATGAGCTCCGCCCGGGCTGTTCCGAGAACACTTCGTTTTTTACAGTCATTATACGTTTCCTTTGAGATGATTTACTCCTTTCTTTACATATACATTGGGGGCATTTTGTCTCACTATAGACCAACTGCTGCTAATTTCTCTGGTTTTAAAAAAGAGGGGCTGACATTTTCGGGAAGGTTGGGTCAAACGCATGCTGGGGCACGCGTGGACCCGGTTCCTTGTGATGCATCTGAGCACACTCATAAAGAATTCCTTAAGCACCACGGCAAAAGGGACTAGACATCTATTGAAAGGGAAGATAGACCATAAGAAACCAAGAAATCAGACGAAAGGATCTTATTTTAAGAGATCTCCTTTGGAAGTTTCTTTTCAAAGGCAGTGATCATTTAAGAGAAAGGGAATTCTAATGTCTCAGGATAAAACCTGTGACTAATGCCGTTTGACCTATGCTCAGGCAGTTTTGTGTTTCCTGCCATTCATTTTAATGTCGTTATCTTCAAATTTATTTCTTAAAAGTCACTCACTTTCTTTGTCACGTAAAAAAAAAAAAAAAAAAAAAAAAGGAAAAAGAGCCCAAACCCAAAAACTGCCGGCGGGTGTGGGGTAGGGAGGGGGAGGTGGGGGTTGAAGCTGCGTGTGTCCCGCTCCGAGGCTGGTAATCCGCATGAAATTGGGAGAGCCAGCACTTCAAATCCGGAGAGCAAAGGGCTGGGCAGGGCCGAGCCGGCGCCCCCCCGGCTGCTCGGAGCGGCGCTCGGAGCCCCCCGGCTCTCCCGCATCCTCGGCCCCGGGACGCGGACGTCTCAATCACCGCCACGGCGCTGCCCCACTCGGGATCGGGACAGCCCCTGCCCTGCCGGCTCCCCGCAGCCAGGTGGGCTGCAAAGCCAAACTTCTCGTCCCTCCCTCCCCAAGCCGGGAGCCGCTCCACAAGGGACCGGCCGAGCCCCTCTCCGCTCCCCCAGGACTGTCCGGGCTCACAGTGCCCGCTTCTTCCTCCCGAAAGCTGCGGTGCAAACGTGTGCTCGCGTCTTTTAGATTGTTTTCTTTTCTTTTCTTTTTTTTTTTTTTCTTTTCCCATTCCTTTTTCTATTTTTTTTTTCCTTTTATTTTTTTCCGCCGGAGAGGGGGCTGCAGGAGAGGGGGTGGGATGCTCCGTCCCTGCTGTGTCCCAGCCCCCTAACGATGCTCATCGACCACGCCGGCAGCTTGAATGGAGGCTGCGGGGGCGAGGCTGTATTAAGACACCTAAGTCTTCACCTTTAGAATTCAAGCACAAGGAACAGTAACTGTTGGTTCGTTCAAAGCTCTTCTAGATCCCCCCTTTTCTTGAAAATCCTTCTATTGTGCCAATCAAGCAGATGGTTTGCAGGAAATATAGCTTGGCCCCAGTGACCGAAACTAATTTTAACTAGCTTTCCAAGCCTGGCACGTTTGTTTTGCTCTTACAAAATAGCTAAAAAAACAGCTGGCAAGGGTGAATTAAACCCATTAAAGACACATTTATAAGAAATTATATTCACATAGGTTGCTTGAAACCCCCCTAAGAGGGGAGAGATGAGCGTATTGAAATGAAAATGTCCCCGAGCACACTACCCTCCTTAACATCGCCTGAGAGTCTCAAAACATTTTACTAAATAGATTAACTTGACTATTGTTTTGCATCACATTTATCAGCTTCATTAAGTGAATAGCTGAACAAATATATTACGCATGCATGAAAAGCTCTTTTGGGGGCTGCCTTATTGTGTCCTCAGCCCTGACAGGTGGTTAACTGTGTTTCTCTCTCCTCTCCCCCTCTCTCTCTCTGCGCAAAGAAAGAGGGATCTTGGACAGAGCGCACAGCCCAGACTTGGCAAAGGGACCTCGAGGGGAGAGTTACTTTCTTTTCCCTCTCCATTCATGCTGGCCAGCCCAGAGTGCACGCAGCCTGAAATGCAACCAGATGATCTGATCATGTCAAAAGTAATTAACTTTAGTTTAGTCTCTGTGCCTTGCTTGCGCTTTACTAACTCCTTCCAAGCCTGTGTAATTTGCATTCTTTCTTCCAAATTTGATTATTTTTGTCCATTTCGTCCTTTTATCCTTTTCCCAACCTCCACTTTTGTTTTAAAAAAATAATCTGGGATTGAACAATCTCTCTTCTTTCTTCTCCACTGATCTGTCAAATAAACAACCACACAACCTCCTAAAAACAACTCTTTTAATGAGCTAAGATTGGCACATTTTGGAGAGCTAGGATTTGCAAAATCCAATATGATGGTTTATTTGCTGCCTCAATTTCATGATTTCTTGGTGCAGTGGAACCTCGCTGGGAATTGGACAGTGGCAGTTTGGATTTCAGATGTTGGTGGACAGGGTCCTGCTTGTGGTCTCTGCCCCAAGGGTTTCCAAATTAGACTGTGCAGATGAAATTTGGAGGAGGATGACAGAACACCAAACTTGCCCATTTATTTTCTCAAAAACATGTTCCTCTCATGTTGCTCAGGTAGGTCAGAAGAATTAAAAATCCTTTTGCCTTTCAAATAATTTCTTAAGAGTACTCCTACCTCCTCACTGTAAACTGAAGTTGTGATCCTTTGCTTATGACAGTGGCAAATTTCTCTGGTGACTGATCCTCTGAAATCTCTTTGCAGTGGGCAATTTTAAGTGCTGGGACTTGAAGATCTCCTGACTTTTCCACTCATTAAGACCCAGTTCTGTTCCTCACTCTCCGGGTTATGACAGGAAGGGCAACTTTCTCGGGAGGACAGGACTTTCAGCACAATCCAGCAGGAGAATGAATATTTCCTGGTGTGGATTTTAGAAAATCTGAGAGTTTGCTGTCACTTTGAACTGAGGGTCCTTGAACCCACACACCCTTGATGTCTGCCACAAGAATGGATTTAAAATCTGCTCCCTACCCCTCTGCTTGCTGGAACATCACACAGGGACCACTGTCTCTCAGAGAAAGAACAGAATTACTATTTGACTACCTGTAGGATAAAACCAGGACCTTTTCTTGTTTGTACACCTTTTCTTAAAAGGGCTAGAGCATCAACCCTCAACCCCTTGAGTTCCTCCACGCCAGCCAACTGATGCTTCACTTCTCTCTGGGAAGGTTTAAGAGAGAGACTCAGAAGAGAGAGGCTGATGAGAACCCAGGGACCTGTAAACACTCTTCCCAATGGAAAGCCTTCCCCAGGCTGTGTGCTGGTAGCCAGAAGGATGGTGATAGGCTGGGAGGCTCACTTTGCTCCTTCCAGGTGAAAATACCATCAGAAGCCATGATTCAGTGGGGAAAACAGCTGTTGTGGGGAGAGTGTTTTTCTCTCTGAGTCCTATGTGAAGGTGCTGAAAGGTCCTATAACAGGGATTAACATGTGATTCATCTGGGGGGACCCAAAGCCATGTGATAAGGAAGGAAACTCAAATACTGAGTAATAGTTTTTAACTAAACACAAGTGCAAAATTTCCTTGTTGGGATACTCTAATGCTCTCACAAATTGAAGTGAGGGAACATCTTGGTTTTTTGAACATGATTCCCTGAGCATTTAGTGTTTTCTTCTTGTAAGTATTGCATTTATGACCTTGCCTATTAAGGTGATGGGTTTGCAGTTAAATGGTTCAGTTACAGACCATGCCCTGACCACAGATATGTGTAAGGTGCTGGTAAATTATCCTGCATCCATAGAGGACGAGAGTAACTGTCTGGACCTCTTTATTAAAGACAGAATGCTTGGCTTCCAGAAATACTAAGCTGCTCTTGTAGATGTTGGTGTGGGGTGTGTTTGATCTCTGGAGCTCTGACAGAAGAAGAATGACAAACTGCCCCTCATGGTTCACCTTTGTGGAACCACTGAGAAATGAGTTAGCAAGCCCTGGTCCATATGGTCCATGTGCTCTGCCCCCAGTTACTTTGTGTAAAATGGGAACTGAGATGAATGAAAATTGCTATATTTCTGTTGTCCCTTAGGGATACTTTTACCAAGTGAGCTGCTTCAGGTACAGAAAACCAAGAGCAATAATGCCCTAGGAATTAACAGCTTCATAGTCTTAGGCATCATGGACACCTCTTCAGGATTCTCAAGGGTAGGTATCTAAATTCAGGATGGCTGGATTCTTGCAGAGCCAAAAGATTTTCCACTGGATCTCCACTTGTGAGAAAGAGTTGTTGTTTTCAGAAAGCCCTTGGCTCATCCTGGAGACTAGAACAGCACCACCCTTCTCCTGGGCTTTGCTTTGCAAGCAGTGCAGCTTCCTGGTGTCCAGAGATGAAGGGCTCTTCCATTTAATCATCGAGAAAAGCTGATGAGGTCCCAGTCCTTGAGAATCTTTCTTGAAATAGCCCAGGCCTTTCTCCTGGGAGCTTCCCCAACCTGCAGGAAGTGCATCCCTTCTCAGAGAATAGTGTTTCTTTCTGAGGAACAGAAGAAAAGCCTCCTACTTGTATTCCAGCAGGCATGAGATGGGCCAGATACACAGTGAAGTGTGTTACCCATTTATGCCTTCAACAATCTGAAAGCAAATGGAAATCTCTGGGACTAAGGAGAGTGTGAACATGTAAAGAGAATTTAGAAAAGCTTTTCCCCATGCCTTTGGCCTCAGAATGTTGCTTGTTCTGTCAGGGCTGAAGTCAGGGGCAAAACTCATGGTAATTTCAATGCAGTGGGGTTAAGCCCTAGAAGAATTTGAATGTACTTGTCTCCTTTCAGGACTTTGTCAGGAGAGTTTTGGTACTGCAGGGGGAAATATCAAAGACAACTGAAGTTTAGAATGAGACAGCCAGGATGTGTGAAGAGGATCTTCATAAGATGAAACAGCTTTTCTCAGGTTTCTTATCACACCTGTATGAGAACTACTTTACAAAACCCACATTTTAGTGGTTGCATTCACATTTTTGTCTCTCATCATGTCATGATTCTTGTCTTCTTTTTTCTCTGTTTTTCCTTGTCCATTAGAAAAGTGGAGGGTGGAGAACATCAAATTATGTCTCTAGTAAGGTCTTTAGGGACATCAGGTGGGATTTAGCAGATTTAAACTTTGACTTGATGAAATCTGGTATGGTCATGTTGTCCTGGTAAAGGACGGGGCTCTTTTTGAGGACCAATACTCTGGTTGTGACTCTTCAGACCCAGAAAGTTCAGGAGAATGGAAATTATTGTAGCTTTAAACTATGTTTGCAGCCCCCTGATTCACGAATGTACTGGGATAAAGGGTATCTCTCTGGTGTCTTTTAAATTGTTCTGCCTTGGATATTAAATGGAAGTTTAGTCCCTCACCTATCAACCTTTATCTAACTTGCCCTAATGGTATTATACAAAACATTTTCTATCCTCCTTTTTTGGTGAATATCTCTGGCTCCTACAGATGAATAAATCAACAATGGGGGATGTGTAGAGACAGGACTACACTGCTGACTGTGATCAGACTCTCTCTCTTGGAAGAGTTCAAACAATGAGGCTGGACTTCAGTGCCAGGACAATTCATGTCTGGGCCTTTTCCCTGCTTCTGCACTTAGAGCAGCAGGGGCAGGCTGGACAGCATGGAAAATTTTCCATCCACTGCTGTGTACATGGTAACTGTCTGCAGATTTGTGAGAGGAAAAATGGAGAATGTCTTCTTGTTATCTTCTGCTATTTCCACAGCATCTATTAGCCAAAGAGAAGGCAGATTTTTGCTCTCAGTTCTGGTTGTCCAGCCCTAATATTTAAAAGACTGTTTTAATATGGATGAAATAACAATGGGACTTATGAGGTGTACTGACCTTAGCAGGAAGAACCAATAATCAGAAGTCTCTCTTTGGAAAGATTGGAACACACAAGGATTTGCATCTGGTCCCAGGCCCCACAGTGCAAAAGGAGACTGACATCAGACTGGACTGGCTGAGTTCAAAATTCAAAACTGGGATATTTGCACTCTGGGCAGATGAAACAGGGCTGTGAAACAGTCTCACTATTTCCAAGAAAAATATATAAGCTTTGTATGAAAGGTTTAGGGAAAACCTCATTTTCCATTTAGCATCATATCCAGGTGAGTGTAGACCTCAGCTCTGGGGGAACAGGTAGGGATGATGGGCTCTCTAATGTACTGCAACTCCTTTCCACCCCACTCTTAGTGTGTCCAGGATGTCACCACATTCAAACTTCCTCATTACATTGGGAAACTGACTCCAGTACACGAGCAGATTGTCAGGTCACCTAGGAAAAATCCACAAAGACAGTCAAGACAAGTCGTCCTCCTGGGCTGAGGAATTTTCAGCTCTCCTGACAGGGATCTGGGATGTCCCTCCGTGCTGGGGCCATGTGACCAAGGGGTTTTTCTTCCTTCTCTTCCCGAGTTCACCATGAAGAATGTTTTTAAGGTAAAAAAAGGCATCTCTAACTTTTATAGCTGTGTTTTAAGTGATGGTTTCACGAGGAGCTGCTGTTAAATCACACGGTTTGTTTTATGACATATTTTCAAATCAAGCCATGTTTAAGCAAGAAAGGCAAGTAATTACATATCACTTTTTAAGAATGTGCACTTTGTTTTCTTTTCCTCTTCATTTAAATTCCAGAGTGCACAGGACTTCTGTTTTCAAGTAGATTTTTAACCATGACTAGAGAAGCTTAGTTATCAGTTATGCACTATAAACAATATGCAGAGGGGGGATGTTTTGATCAGAGCTATTCAGTCCTTGCTTGCTAATCTAATTACAAAGTGTAGGTTTTTCTGACATAGAGCTGCTTGCACAGAAAAGGCTTTTCTCACACCTGGTGGATTGTTTAGCCAATCTTTTTAAATGCTTACAGTTTTAAAGTGGGGGGGGAGGGAAGCCTTTTTAAAAAACAAGTTCCTGTGCAAGGCAATAGAAAGAATTTAGTGGTTGTCAACATGAGTTTAGTATAAGGGTGCTGTGTAAAATGTGGGTTCACTTTTCATTGACCTTTGGACATAGTAGCCCCAAACATAGTTTTAAATTTTTTTTTAAGGATTAAGGAGAGTATGAAAGATAACAGATGCCAGTGACTTCATTAAATTGTGTGCATGAGTGCTGTAAATATCGATGTATGGCTGGACACCATGCTCCCATATTTTTTTTTGGATGTTTATTGTTCGTGCCTCAAGTGCTCAGCAGCTCTGAAAGGGCAGCTTTGAATCACAGCCCCAGCAAAACAGTATTTTTGTGTTGTTTAGTGCCCCGACTCCTACAAACAAAATAAAGTACCTTGTTGAATAAGGGCCATTGAGCAGGAATGATGGGTTAAGAGTGGGGGTCTGAGGTGGCAGCGTGGGTGCTTGTTTATCAGGGAGGAGTTGTCAGTTGTTGGCTGCGCTGCTGAAAGGAGGGACGCTGGAGGCTGATGGCTGGGGGAGCATTGATGTGAGGTAACGGGGTAATCGGATTGAAAGTTAGCCATGGTATTTATGTCAGTTCACATTTCGTCAAATGAATAATATGAGGTTGCTACCTAGCCCGGGCCTTGGCCTGGGGGTTGGGTTATAAAGAATCTAAGGGCTCATTTGATTCAAATATAAATTAATTCTCACTGGAGCGTTGGCTGATTAATCTATTTGCATAATAGTAGAAAAACTGCAGTGTGGTTACTTTTGCGGGGATTTGGACAAGAAAAGCCTTAAATTCATTTGAAAGAATATTGTGTGAGAAGTCAGGGAAGCAAAAGCACCTCTATAGGGCTCCCTCAAGCCATTTTGCCCCCAATCCTGATGTGCAAAACCGAAGGCTGAACTTGTTCACTGGGGAGTCTGACGCCCTCCTGAAAAAAAACCTGTGTTCTGATGTCTGGCTACACTTGCATTTTTGTATTTGATGTTGCTCTCATTGTAATTATAACATTGGCATCCTTTATAGTTTCTGATATTTAATAAAAATGAAGCCTAAATAAGGTTGCAGCATGTGTAGGTGGAGTAAATGTTGGACTGCAGTGAAGCTCTGTGGGAAAATAAAGAAGTAGGAGAGACAAATGTACTTGAAATGTAAGTGCTGTTTGTGTGAAAGCCTGGTTATCCTGTGAGACATGAGAATGAAAAGATCCCAGTTCTGCTGGCCACATGCACTCACAGTGTGGGCAGGGAGGAGACTCAGTGGGTCTAATGCCAGTGCTGACAGCAAGCACAAGCTCAAAGAAGAAGAAAGCTTTTTTTTTCTCTTTTATTTGCTTCCCCTTCTACCAAGCCTCTCCATTTCACTTTTGGAGATGACACCTGAAGCACACCCTTATAGAGGGCAGTACATGGGGAGGTGCACCCACCCATGCACAGTCACACAAATGTTTTTCTATCACATCCCATTTTTTCCTTAATTTTCCTAAATACTGTGCATCTCCATTGCATGCATAAAATGCAATGTGAGGTTTGGATTTGGTTATTTTTCTTTCCTTTACCATCCACACACCTGTAGTGCTTGACTGACAAAGAATGTTATGTTTGCACAGAGATACTGAGGCTGGCTTTGAATCATGTTACCTCTGAGGACAGAAGTGTGTAAAATTCACAAGACATGGTAGTGAGAAGCTTCAAAAAAATTCTGCACTTATTGAAGTCTGTGGACATTCTGCCAGCAAGAAAAACACATGCCCTAATTAAGCAAAATATAAAACTTCCAGCAAGGATGCCAGGATGCAGGTACAGTGGAGCAGAGTCCATAGGAAGAGTGGGAGGCCACCTCCAGGTCCACATTTGCCAGAGTTGAGTATTTGCAGGAATCAGGGCTGTTACTTGGATTCACTTGAGTTTTAAAGTATCCACTAAGTTTAAAGATGTCAGGGTTTTGTGGTGGAACTGCCCTCACTGCAGAGTTCCAAGGTTTTCACTCTTAGTTAAATGATGGATTTCCAGCACAGACAGTGGGGATAGGAGGGAGAGGTGTCACCTACCCCCTTCAGCCAGGAGTTGAGGAAGCTCACTGTGACTATTCCTGATGAAACCTCTGAATCCAGATACTTGGGGGAATCAAATTGATGTTATAGATTAGAGTTATGCTAAAGCAAATGGCACTGTAGGAAGAGTTTGCATTCTGGGCAGGAATATTGTAATTTGCAGATTATTCAGAAGTGTGTCCACAGATGGAAAACGGAGTTCTTCCTGCCTCATCCCCTTCCTGGGCCTTGTTTCTGGTTTCTGAATAAGCCCATGGGTCCTCTCTGCCATGATGTGAGTTCAGGCTGCAATGTGTAACTTTATACTTTTTGAATTCTTTGGTCACTTATTTTATCTCTTGGTTTTGTTTTGCCTTTTTTTCTTTCTCTATTTCCCCCCCTTTTTTATTTTTCCTTCTCTTTCCTGGTTTTAACCAACCAATAATATGCTCCTGGTGTAATTATTATTTTAACCTGCTTTCACTCTCTTGATTGCTTTTCAGAGCCATTTGGGAAGGATGTGCTGTTCCTCAGTTCAGTGCTGTCTCTTTACTAAGCTGGGAATTAGGCAAAAGCTCTTGATAAACTGCCATTGAAAAAGGAAAGATGGTGATCAAAACCTCTTATTTTTGTAAAAAAAGCCTGCTATAGCGTCTGTATGTTTGCTGTTGCAAGATCAGTGTCTGAAAGCACAAAACAAATTGGTCCTATCCACGGTCATGAAGCAGCTATGCTGCAGTGGTTTTGTGCTGAATTCTTGTGGAAAGGGAATGTTTGGGATCTGCAGAAGGTTGGGCCATACAAGCAGATGACATGCCTGATTAACAGAACGTTGTTAGGACATAATAGTGACTCTGCTGTCTTGCTCTGGTATTTATGAAGAATAAACAAGACCAAGGAAAAGCCAAGACATCTGTTTTCTGGACAGAACCCTCAGCCTGTTGACAACCTCCTATTACTCCATGTCTTTAGCACCCAGTGATTGATGTGGGTCTGATGGTTTAATCTGGGGGAAGTTGAAGCCTCTGTGCTTGTCTGACTGACGTGGGTGATGTAATGTACCCCTTCGAATTAGCCAGGAGCACTTCAGGCAAATCCAGGGCTTCTGTTTGCCCTGATGCCATGCAAGGAGGGGTCCCTGATGCACTGAGGGCACTACAGGGCACCAAGGCTCCTGGGTTCTTCTCATGGTTTCTTCTGCAACATAAAATGATGTAAATGGATAAATTTATTCAGCTGCTCTTGTTCCCTCCATCAGGTCTAGCTATAGTGCTCGCAGTACTTAAATTAAGAATTTTTTTGACAATTAGGTAATGGATCTACTTTTTCTCATACTTTACCAGAAATGGACATTAAATTACTTGTGCTTACAGCTTCAAGGAAAGCTTTAATTTTAGATTTCTTGTTTCTCCCTAGTACCTTTAGTACTCAGTATACAATTTTTGCAGTTTACAGTTAACTGATTTTACTTCCAGTAACTCTCATTGCATTAAAGGGGAGTAGCAGAAAAGAAAAAAAAGGCAATTTTTTTGTGTCTGCCATGCCAAAATTGTCAAATAACAGTACAGGTGACAATAATCAGGATGTAAAAATAGCTGTTGCATGGGCACTGCTGATGTGTCCAGGTTGTTTGGTGTGCTCACAGCAAACCAGTCTGTCAGGGCTGCCCAGCTGAAGGTGAAGGTGATGCTTAGAGGCTGCTGCTAGACAAAGAGGCTGAGCTCTGCCATCAGCTTGCAGTGGAAAGTGGAATTACACTCCTGTTTGCACCACATAAGTCTGTGGTTTCACTTGTGGCAGTTCTGCCACTCATTTGACTTTTTTACCAGTTTCATTCCTTAATTCAAATGGGAGTTCATCAAGGGATAAAGAAAGCAATTTTTTTGAAATGGGGTTATGGCTGAATAAAAGGAGCTAGTGCAGCTAAGAACATGTACCTATTTAATTTGATTACTTTTTTCAGATTAAATTAGTGCATGAGAGAGATGAGTGCCAGGCAATTAAAAGAAAGAATACCTCTCAAAGTTTAGATCGGAGCCCATCTGACCTTCTTCAACCAGACTTATCAATCAGAAACATTTGATCCAGGCTAAGTTTGAAAGCCATGAGTTCTGCACACTTATTTCTTCTCTTTTTCTCATCCTTTATTATTCTTTTCATGCCTTCTTATCTGAGAGCTGTCACAGTCAGAGAGGGGCTCAGGTGGGGGTAGTAAAGCCAGAGCAAAGGACCAGGTGGGAATTTCTGTGCTGGAAACCCGTGAGTACAGCATGTTGTTTGCTCACAATTGCCTTTGGTAAGGACTTAGGCTGGGTAAGCAGGCAGGTCAGCTATGAAACTGCAGAAGAAAAAAGCATCATGTAGACCTTCATGCTTCCTCCTGGAACTGTTTCCATGTAGGAACACCACTGGAAGCTGTTCCAGGCTTTCTCAGCCATCTCTGTCTGCCCGGCCTCTGATGTTTCACATTGTTGGTTGGTTGAACAAACCTGTGTCTGGCATTCCCAGCACAATCCATTACTGGCAAAAAGGAAACAATTTTGTGCCTGCTGGGTCAGTCAGACATATGACACCGAGAGAAATGATCTTCCTCTCAGGGCTGCAGGAAGCTGAAGGGCAGAAGTGAATAACTGACAATGGGATATGCTCAACAATATTTATGTGAGCTTTGTGTTCCCAGATACACTTGGATGGCAGTGAATTGTCAGTTACTATATCAATCTGCCAAGTGTGAATAGCTCTTGAAGAGCTTGAACCTTCTCAGGTTAAGGCATCTGTAAAGCTAATAGAGATCATGCATGATATGGATATGACCTCATTCTGAGGGCATATAAATCAAACCATTCCTAAGCAGGGGCTTTGGCTTGCTCAGCAGTGTTCACATGCAGAGAGGAGACATTCTGCAAACAGGCAGAACCCCTGCTACTTCTCTGCCACATTGTTAAGTTTGTCTTTATCTATTGATTTCAATTAGTATTCACTAAACTGTCTTTATTTGACAGAGAATCTCTCCTGGTGGGAGTGGAGTTTGTGCCATATCTGTGGTAGAATCATATCTAAAACACTTTGCATGCACAAAGTAGAAAAGGAAATAGAAACTGGGAAAGAGTGTGAGGGTTGTTGTGAGCACATCCAGACAGGAGGTTTTGGCAGTGATGTTCAAATGGTGCAGCTAAATGGGAGTCTAAAGTCTAAATGGCAACAGATTATTGACTCAGTTACAGACCCAGGAAAGGATCCAAGTCAAAGATACTCTTGATTCTCTATTTCCCTTCACTATAATAGTCAGAGCTTATCAAACTCAATTGGTGGAGAAGATCCACGTTCTTTTATTTTTCTTTTTTTTCTTTTTTGAGCACACAGATTCTCAAAAGCTTTAGGAAAAAGGACTTACAGGAGTAATATTTAAAATATGACTGCCAAACCTAATCTTTGTGTCATAGTAGAAGAGTAATTAAAGTTTTCTGGAGGCCAAAAGTAATTGGATAAAATATGCAATGAAATTTTATGGATGTGTGTCTTTCACTGAGATCTCAATAATTTATTGAAGTCAGGTGAGCTGTCCTGAGAGGTTTTTCTTCTTGAACAGGATGAAAGGATTGTTTTTAATGTAAGATATCTGTTAACATCCTGCCATAGGGCCAAATGAGTTGTATTTTTGGAGACAGTGGTTCCTTTGCTAGAGCATATCCCAACAAACCCCACTCTGCTGATACTGTGCCTTTCCTCCCAGGGGTCTTAAGACCTGAATGGAAGTCTAGATTTTGACTTTGCTGCAGTGACCAGAGGCTGATCACTACTGTGTTTCCATCATATCTCCCAAACCATCAATTGTGAGTTTAGTTGTCCAACCAATGCCCCTTGAGAATAAACACTCATATATATTTATATGTTTAATGATATATATATACTCATCTATATTTCTGTATATTCAGGTTAATGAGTCTCTGTTTCCATTTGCTGTCCTATATCCTCAGGTCTCTAATTATGTAACAAACAGAATCACAAAACACAACTTACCAGCTCACTTATTCCCACCCTACTTAGGGCCTGCTTATATTTTACAGCTTATACCAGCTGTGAAATGTAATTGCTGATTTTTAATGGTGCTGAAAACTTCAGGTTCTAAGAAAGAGAGAGGATGGAAAGAGCTGAACTCATACCTTCAAACTGAGCTGAGAGACTTTCTGCTTGGTTATACAAGTTATGAAAAAAGACTCCCATGTGCTCTGTATTTATTCAGCTCCTGACACAGTGAGCCACCAACCAGGTGAGGCCTTCAGAATCCTCTTTCCTTCTTTTCCCCCATTTGTCTGTGCTATGGGACTGAAGGGAGTGTTTAAGTATTTTTAGTTTTGTATTTTATTGACTTACTCTGGATTGACAGGGATATTTCTGATTCCTGTCCAGTGTCAACCAGGACAAGGCTGCACAGTCTTCTGAGTCATCCTGAAACATCTGACACTTCTTACTTTTATTTTTAGGTTTAAATAGAAAAAAGTTATGTTACTATGGAAAATAACAGAACAAAATTATTTTCTGTAGTAACCAGTTCTCATATTATTTATTGTTAGTATTAAAGATATCATTATTTCTTTTTTTTTATTAGTAAAGGCAAAATGAAGACAAAAAGGATTTTGCTGTAATATAGAACACAACAGCATAATCTGTTGATCAATTTTCCAGTAAAATTCTTTTGCAGTGATTGTATTTGGGTATGAAGCACATTGCCTTGGCCACCAGTAGGAAATGGCTGCACCAGGACACATTAAATGACCCTGTCTTCCTGGATTCATCACAGTATGATTACCCTGTGCTATTTCAGTGGCTTAACACAGCCAGCTTCTGCCAAGGAAAACCCAAGAATGTAATTCATCCCTGGTGTTTGTTTTCATTTTGCACCAGTTTTCATTTTTACATTACATAGGTATTTTCCTAAAAACAAATGGTATATTATGTATTATGTAACTAACAAACCAACAAAACCAATTCAGTGATCTTATTGCTTGGCTCACCAGAAACAAGCCACCCTGTTTATTCCATTATTATAGGATCTCGTTCACTAAAGAGAACTTGAATATTTAAACTTCCTAGTGAAGGGTGGCCCATGTAATATTGAGGGGTGGGAGCTATTTGGTGTATCTCTAATTAAAATGAAGCATGATGGCAACATGCAATTGGAAATCCAACAGTTTTGCATCAACAGCAAATAAAGTGGAAAGGAGATGGGATGATGGGTGAAGCTGTGGGGGGTGGGTATTTTTAAAACTTCTTTTCTCACTTTTTTTCATAGGCTTTATTGTGTAAAAGTCCATAGCGTTGCTTTAGAATGTGATCCTGGTTAGTACACCACGAATCTCAGGGGACAAAATTTGTTAGCAGCCCATTAGGACCTTTGGAACTCTGATCTACAAAAACATCCCCTGAAAAGAGATGAGCCACTATGTGAAGTAGGGCAATACTAAATTAAAACACCCCTAATCTTGCTTGGTCAGTGGTCCCTCTTCTAGCAGCAGTTCCACTCACTGCTCCATGAATAGGAGGTGCCATTTCCAAACCTTTAGCATAAAAGAAAAAAGCTCAAGGACATATTAATTAATTAAACATAATTTCCTTTTTCCTCCCCAAGGATGCTTTTATATCCTTCCAGGGCAACCAGATAACATAATTTAGCTACAAACAAACATAAAAAGAACAAGTCGTGAAGAAAGACAAAACCCTGCGACATTTTCTCTCCTTTTTCCACCTCTCATTAATTGCTCGGCTCTGGGAGGGAAAGGACTCCAAGCCCGAGCTTTGCACAAAACTCATCCAAGAGTGAAGAGGGCAAGCTGAACGCTGGGGCTCTCCAGCTGCCCTGCAGTGAATGGCTTTCTGAGGGGTATGAATGCTCCCTGTCTCTCCCCATACAATGTAGGTGTTACTGCTCACGAGGAGAAAAAAACAAAACAATCATCACTTGAACGGGAGAGAAGGAGTCCTGGGCAGGGGGGCAAGCATGGAAGGATAGAAAACCTCCTTTCCTCAGTGTCAGGCACAAAGAGTGAGGCTGGGGATGCTCTCTGGGGCTGGGGGCACTGGGGCAGAAATGTTCTGCTCTGAGTGAAATGGGGTGAAAAGTGTGTTCTGTGGAAAAATGGCAGAAAAGCTCCCCAAACCCCAAAAGATGGAGCAGCACATCTGAAGATCTTTACTACTTCTGGTTTTCATTTCATGCCCTTAATGTGCCTGCACACGGCTGAGCCATTAATGAAATCACAGCCTTTGCTGCTTGCCTTCATTCATAAAACTGAGTGCAAAATCAAGTTATTACTGGCTTTCCTGTCAGTGGGGTCTGCTTGCAGGCAGTGGAAAGCACCTGGTGATCACAGGGATAACAAGTCTGTTCTTTTTGGTGTGGTGTATTCACCTGTAGATATGAGAGAGATCTCCTCTTATCTGGAGAGAGATGCAGAGGACATGGAGCAACAGGACTTTTCTGTCTTCATCTTCCAGCATTAGCACATCTGATTTTTTTTTTTCCAGTGTTTGTTTTTCCCCACTCATCTTTGTATTTCCCATGCACCTTTGGGAACAAGGGAAGGGAGCATGGAAGGCAAGCTGGGTGAGATCAGATGCCTGCACTTTTAACTCTGATCTTGTTCCATTTGTATTTAGACCCTCTGAAGGCCTTTTGCATGAGTTACTTTTGGTCTGAGCAGACCTTTACTCTTATGTCAGCACAAAGGGGTTAGGTGCAGTGCTTTCTGTGGCAAAAGCCCTCGCTGGGGCTGAGCAAAATCTCAGCTTTTTCAGGAGCAAGGCAACACAAAAGATTTAAGGGGGAAATTGTTAAAAGGGAAGCCCTTTTTTCTTTGGATTGAATGCAGTGGGGAGATTAAAACTTTCATTTGAGATTTTGCTGTATTCATAGTAGTGAGGCCATGAATAGGTCTAAGTCAGAGCCCACAGTGGTTGTGGTGTGCCCTTTTATTCTCTGGCACATCTTCAGACACAGGTTGTTTTGCACTTGAAAGAGGTGAAAGAGGGGAATGTGGGATTTTGACAGCTGATATTGGCCTCTGAGCTCTTGATGGGGATTTTCTAATTAACCCCAAGGGCCCATCAGGTGGTCAAAATGGAATGATTTCTGTCAGGAAGGGCAAAAAGTTGGGATTCTCTATTTTTTTATTTATATTTTTAAAAATTTTGGACAAATAGAGTGGGCATGATTTTTAATGACATATATACATTGAAACCAGTTATGAGGAGAATTTTGGAAATTTTTAGGGCCTGAATACCCCTAAAACTCCAGCTTTCAAGGTAAACTTTTTTCCCTTGTGAAGATTTCTTGGGCTTTATGTAATAATAATAAAGCTAATTTAAGCAAATGCCTTTTGATCCCGATTGCTTCCCACAAATCTTCACCACTGAGACAATGTGAGGTGGCACACTCCCACCCTGTCCTCTCCAGCTTAGGGGACTGGGGGTGCTGAGTCCAAGGAAATCAGGATGCAGCTTCAAAAAAAAAGCTGGCAAAGCTGATCAGAGGAGCAGCCGTAAAGCAGAAAGGTTGGACTAAATGTGTGATAATTTGTGTTCTGCAGAAACCTTGCAAAACTTCTTCATGAAGTTTTAGAAGACAGAATGTGAGTAAGCCTGCCTGTGTGTGTTTGCACTGATGTTACAGTTTTGGTGATTATACCATACTGAAGCACGTGAAGTTTGGAGAGGCTGCCCTGGTTATCTTGTCTCCTAAATCCATGGTGCAGGATGGAGGATTAAGATGCTAGGGATAAAATCTTGAGCTGTGATACCTGTGAGTCAGGAAGGCTCACAGAAAGGCATTTAATATTGATTTTGTATGCTGCTCAGAGAATGGAATTATAACTTCACAATATGTGACTCTTTACAGACATTCATATGGAATGGAGATATCGATATATCTGCATATCTATATTAGGTCTAAGAATTAGTGTACAGAATTGAGTGACTTGTTCAAGATAATATTAATTAACATATTATGTTTGGGGTATTTGAGAGTTGCAAAGGAATGGGGAAAAATGCAGAAGGAACATGAAGGAGATGAAGAGGATCCTGCTGAATGAATTAACCTAGAAGTAATAACAAATCTAGCTGTAAAAGGAGATGTCCTTCCCTATTCCTCTGCTTGTCCTGTTCATCAGAGCCAAGGGCAAGAAATTGCAATAGTTTCATCTTCCAGTCATGGCAAAAGTCATATGGGACATCTCTGCCTTCCCTGCTATCTCCCAAACCAGAAGCGTCCCTTATCGAGTCAAGTTCAAATTTCACATGATTTGAAACTCATCTGAAAGCAATGCCCTGGGTCAGCCTTAGGTTTGTGCTGGACAGGAACACAGATGCACTGAGGGGAGGAGTGAGATAATGAAGGTGAATATACATAAATAGTATGTTTAATTAGCAAAGAGTAAGTAAGTTAAGTGAAGAAAAAAATAGTAAGAATGCTGCTAGTAAAGGATGGTAGTTGCAGGGAGCAAACAGAAAATGTAAGGATTTTAGAACCAGACCAAATGTTTCAAAACAAAACTTACAACCAGGCAAAATTTGCTTTCACTTGCATTTGGCCACAAGATGTTTGGTACAGGTCCAAAAATGTTGGGGATTTTCCTTCTTTTTCTGGAATTCAGTGAGTGCATTTTGAGTGCACAGAACCAAAAGCTGCAGACTGGTCTGTTTCTGGACTTGTCTAATGCCTGGAGACAAATAGAGGTGTATATTAACTTTCATAAAGTAAAAGATATGCTCTCTCCTCTGCTTCTGCAGAACCATGGTTAACTTTGCATGGTGTGTGAAATTTTAATTCAAAAGCCTGCCACACAGGTTGAGAACAATCTCATTTGGGCTATCAATGCCCAGAAAAAATTTAAGACTATGTAAGGATAGTACTTGGCAATTAAAATAGGTACTAAATAACTGCAAGAAAATAAATATGTAATCTAAAAAATGAACTCAGAATGAGCACTTTGAGAAGTCTAATTCCTGTACTTACTTCTTTTAGAAAGAGGTAGCCCCCCCAGTGGAGATTTTTGGATGTTTGGGTAACATGTGCCTGATTATCACCCAATGGTCTTGAGAATATGAATGAATAGACTTGACTTGGCTCAGGAGCTTTGTACTCTACTTAGCCAGGGATTGTTTTAAGAAATCTGATAAGATACAGACATTTATCCATCTTTACTGAAATGAAATGACTGCTATTTCTTCTTGCCTAAAACATGCTGGAAACAGACTGATTGATTTTCTTCCCTCTAGTGCTGATCAGCATTGCAGTGTGCATGAACAAGACATTCATCTTGCTGACACATTTAATTCCAGCTGTTGCTGTGACAAATTGTTTCTGCTATAGTTCAGCTGAAGTACTGCAGAGGTTTGTTCATAAAGAATTTTAAATTGTTTTTTGAGGACAGCTTTAAATCAAAATCAGAGCGAGTGCAGCAAAGTTGTGTCAACCACAGACAACACAGACAGAGGGACAAAAAAATCTCAAGGTGGTTCCCAGTCCTCACGAACCTACAGACTGTGCCCAGTTTCTCAGCAGTGTTCTGCACAGTAAGTTTGGCCAGAACATGTAAGAAAGGAATGTTTCCTCTGGTGGGGGAGGATTTGGCTTCTGAAACAAACGCCACATCCACTGCCTATCAATGAAATGCATTGTTTGAGATCTGGCCTATGTATTTTATGAACACTCCAGTGTTTCATCCACCACTGACTGCTTCAGGCTGAGATAAATTTTCATACGTTTTGGCAGGGGTGAAGAAAATAATGCTACCATAATGATGATGACAATGCTATGAAATATTGAAGGCAACCACATGCTCACTCTAAACTCACCAGTTTTCTCCTCATGCTTAAGAAAAGTGGAAAGACCATAGAGTTATCACCCTGCACACACCCAGGAGCTCACCATGTTTATGGTGCTTTCTTGCTGCTGGTGGCCCTTGGTTCTGTAATATGCTGCTCCCTCAACTTGTCACTCCTGGTGTATATTTGGGTCAAGTTTTAATTTGTAATCTATCAAGCAAAACATCTATTGGTTCACAGAGTATCAGCCCAATATCAAAAAGGAAGGCTTGGGAGTGGTTACAAATTCTCTTGCATGTCACAGTGAGTTTGGATTTGTGATTCTGAACATTTGAATATGTCACGTCTTACCAATTAGCAAGATTAATTTTCTCCCACACATTAAAAAAAATTGTCAGCTGCTTTGAAGCAAACTGGGAAGAACTGAGACATTTTCTAATTCTTTTTCCATCCTTCTATACCAAAGAGATTTCTTTCCATTGACTGTCCCACAGGCATCTGCTCTGTGTTGTCCCAAGAATTTGCAGAAGTGAGACCTCTAAGAAATGTCAAACCTTACAGGGAGAAATATTTAAAAGGGAATTTTGAAGTGGAAACTCTTCACATTAACTTCCAGAGTCTTTTAAGTAGTGGTGGAATCAAAGTGTAAACGATACCTAATAAGTGGCTTTAGCTGGGGAAGCTTTAATATTGGTTTAGCAAATATAGGAAGGTTCTCTTTATTATTAGTTTTTCGTGGGGATATAAATTAATGTGCTTTCATACTTATTTTCTATGTGCATTTTATTTTCTTGGTCAGTGTCACAGAGCAGAGGAGGTTTGTGCTTATTTGTAAACATTAATTATTTATTTATTTTCTTTCTTTGTGTTTACAGAGAGAAATGCATCTGCTCTAGAAATAGTTTGGGAAAAATAATTTCAATGTATTCTCAGGGCACAAAATTGATGGATAGTGGGTTTTGTCCAATTCTGTCAATTTTGTATTTTTTTGGATCCTGCTTCTTCTGGCACTGTCTTATCAGTCTTCCTGAATTAACTTAGACAGCTTTTAGTAAGAACTAAAACCTGTCAGAAATGAAACTGCTTTTCTTTTCTCCCCTGAGCACCCCATCCTGATGCTCTTTTTGTTGCTGAAACAAAGTTTATTTTGCATACAGTATCTATGCCTCATGTATATTAAGTGTCCTTTTTCACAACACTTTCTGATTATAAGGGCTTATTCACACTTTCTACCTTAATCACTGACCCACCAGGAGATTAAGGCTCATCTCCAGAGTATTTGGTAAGCCAGCTAATTACGGGTGAAATCATTTGGCATTAGAGGAAGCCATAGGCCTTTGAGAGCTTGAATAGCTTTTGGGACAAGGGAGAGTGGCAGTCACTGCCTGACAAAAAAAATCCTGAGGCCCCTGGATGCTGTTTGCTGGTGCTGCCCTTACAGATCAGTTCTTTCTTCTGAATGGTCTCTGGTCTGACAGTGCTTTCCATGGCTTCCCTTGGAAAAAAGAGGAACTTCAGTTGAGAACTTGTGGCCCTTCCAAGGAAACTCATTCGTGTCAGTGAGAGAAGCCTTTGAATTTTCTTGTTGGGTTGAAACAGTGGAACAAAACAGCAAAATCAATATAATCATGATTAATGTGCTGTATAATGTGGGTGATGTGCTGTGTACATGGGTGAGTGTGGAAGCAGAGAGGGCTGGGATGGGGAGAGGGGCTTTGGACAAGGACACAGAGTGTGTGACAGGATGGGGAAATGGCTTTAAGGTGAAGGAGGGTGGATTTGGATATTCAGAATAAATTGAGATATTCAGAATAAATTCTTCCCAGTGAGGGTGCTGAGGCCCTGGCACAGAGAAGCTGTGGCTGTCCTATCCCTGGAAGTGTTCAAGCCCAGGCTGGATGGAGTTCTGGGCAAACTGTGGAAAGTGTCTCTGCCCATGGCAGGGGAGGTGGAGCTGTGTCATCTTTAAGGTCATTTCCAACCCCATAGAACCTTCTGTGATTCTATGAAATATGTGAGGATGTTTATAGAATTACCAGCATAAAAAATGCTTGCTATAATGGATCACTCTTAGGGATAAAATCTGGTCTCAGACTTCCAAAAACGCATCTATAATCACAGCTCAGTCCTAAGCGGGTTGAGGTAGGGCCAGCTTCTTCGTCAGAGCAGCCACGAGAGGGCAACAAGAGCATGAGCACAACAAAGAGTGATGCTGAGGAAGAAATCGGTGGTGTAAAACATAACTTGCAATTCCTGCATCATTTGTGCAGCTTGCCGTGCCTTTAGCTGGTGTGCTGGCAGGGTGGGACAGGGCTTCTCCTTGTTTGGCATTTGCCTTGTGCTTTGGGGAGCTACTTAAAGCCTGGGGGGGGTAATGCATGGCTGTGTTACACGGCAGTTTCACCTGTGTCTCTCCAAGTGCAGAGGCTGTGTAAGATTTGGGATCTGGAGGGGTGGTGCTGCCTCTCTCCGGTTTATGGCAGACCTTTATATGAGAGGTACATCTGCTTCTGGAGCCTTCTGAATACAGATGAATTTCAGATTTTAAGAAAACAGCCTTGGTCTTCAGAATAGTGCAGAAAACCATTAAGAGGTGACTTCAACTAAAAAGAGAACAAGAAGGATCTAGGATTTTTAAAAAGTAGTAGTATGATGACAACTGTCTGAAAATCAGCCCTATGTTTGCTTGGCTAAGAAGCTCAGGAAAATACATCCAGCAAAGAAACTTTGGGATGCATCAGAGTCGGGTGGCTGGTTCTGGAGAGCAGATGGAAACTGGGCCAGGGAACTGCAGCTTTTTTGGTCCCTGCCCAGAGACTAAATGAGAAGCAATCTTGTGGCAAACCAAGTGCTGCCTTAAAACAAAATTGAAGCTTAGGTTTGTGTCAGCCTGCAGCAACTGAACCACGGGGAAATACAGTCATGCATTTATTTTCTCCTTAATAAACATGGGCTGGAGCTTCAGTGGCATGAAGTCTTATGTTTGAACCCCAAAGAGGAGGCAAATGGTGGCAGGTTTGCCTCAGACTCTGTTTTCAGTAGCTGCAGCTGACCTGTCCAGGGCATGGGCACAGTTTGACTGTGTTGCCCCTTCCTAAATATTTGTGCACCTACTGCACAGATCAGACACATAAAGATGAGTGTGTTCTGTCTGCCTGGGGAAAGACACTTTTGTAGAAAATCTGAAATCTAAAAATTCATGTAAGACTGAAAAGTTGTAAGAAACTACAAATTAATACTAGGATTTCAAAGAAATAGCTGGAAGTATTTCCTGCCCTGATAAATTTGAGTTAGTAGAAATTGTGTTAATATTAGATTGATTTTACATTTTCTTCATGGTCATTGTGATTCTTTGCAACCATTCTGGTAAAATCAGGGTGTGCCCTTAATGGAAAGAATAATTTAGGAATGAAAACAGGAGAGAACACATTTTCCTGGGGTACCCTTAGAAGAGGAGATCCTACCTATGAGTGTCTGAAGCTGCTATGATGGAGATCTTTCCAGCAAAGCAATCCCATCCTTGAGGGGGTAGTACTCCTATTTGTGACCAAGCTCTCCTGCTGGTCTGTGATAAAGCTAGGTGCTGGTCAGAAGGGGACAGGGCTTGTGAGCTTTGCTCTTTAGCAGAGAAGTCTCTGCCCCCAGGCAGATCACACTGACATGTAAATTAGGGGAACTCTTTGTGGGGAAGAACTCCCATTGATTGGAAAGCTGGACTGGGGACTTAGCCAAGTGCTCACTCTCCCCAGTCTGAGGGGATCCTGCCAGGTTCTTACAGTAAAGTGTTCACCTTTATTCATTCTCTTCCTGTTTAATTTAACTAGTTGGGTTTTTTCCCCTAGTCTTCAGGTTTTAATTTTAGCCTTTAATGTTACTCATGGAATTGTTAATATAATTAATGTTTCAACCAATTCTTGATTCTTTCAAGAGCTGCCCAAGATAGTGTCACATATGACTGTTGGGCCTGGTATATTAATTCATTTCTTTATTTACCTGGCCACCCTGTGGGAGTGAGGTGTGTGAAGATTCCACTGTAGCTGCAGGACCAAACCAGGAGCACCCAGAAGATGGGGAATGTGGGTTTTGGAGCTTCCAAATGGCCCTTGCTATGTTGTGGGAAGAGGGATACCCTGTTTATCCATGCTCTGCCTGTCCTGTTTTGTGGCAGCAAGAAGCCCAGCTCCATCGTTTTCCATTTTTATGGAGCCTTGCAGACCCTCTCCTGTGTCAGGTTGAAAGGTGTACCTCAACTGAGTAAGACAGTAGAAAGAATAATGAACCTCATACACTGTCTCTTCATATCTTAATTATTTGTGTGACTATTTCCCTTTGACCTTTCTCCCTGGGCATCTATTTGATGTATTCATGCAAAGAGATGTTTTGCACAGAGGGAGGAAAAAATGTTCACCTGTTCAAAAAGCTGCCACCAGGACGCAGATACAAGCAGAGATTCTTTCTGTCATCACCGCATTATTTTCCTGAACACACTGTAATTTCATCAATTTTCCATGCTTATGGTCATGAATGCTTGACATTACCATGTCTTTGCGTTAACAAAAAAGAAATTTCATGGCTTAAGATTTCCCTAGAAGAATAGGGAAAGCGTGAAAAGCCAGCCAAATTGGGGAGCGCTGCAGTGTCCTTTGTTCCACAGCAAGATGGTGTTGTGGAGAAATTTGTATTGTATGTTTTGGGTTGGTCATCAGTTACACGTTTAGAACAAACCAGAAGTCACACAGGGTTTTTCTACTTCAACCATTTGCTAGTTTGCATCTGAGGGGTGGTTTATTAGATTTCAGAGTAAACATGATTAAACGTTTCAGATTAAACATGAATGCAATGTTTAAGGCTTTGGGTATTTGGGAGGCACATAAATATTTGCAAGGCTAGATCTTGCTCATCTTGGAGTTTGGACTAGAGGATCTTAAAACGTGTCTTCCAAGCCAAACCATTCCACGATTCTACCTTCAGTCAATTTGAATAAACGTGAGTATTGGTTAGTGCCAGGCAGAGATGTAACTCCAAATATTTCTAGGTTACAGATTTTTCCAGTACATTACAGGGACCATCTGCAAAGAGCATCTTAAAAAGGCAGATGGGTTTGGAGGGTGTCTTGGGATATCCCATTCTTTACTTTACAATATAATTTCATGTGCCAGGCTGCTCTGGCCATTACCTGAACCCATAATAGTGAACAGGATGCTTCTGAGTGACCTTAGAAAACTTCAGACTTCTTGTAGCCCAAGTTAGATGTTTTCTTCTTTGCTGATCTCTGACACAGAGGTGATGATGATTCTGTCAGAGTTGCCCTTTCACTCTCCTGTGACTCATGACATTGCTTTTGAGGTTGGTGAAATATATATCCTGGCTGGCTGACACAAGGAGTAAACTGAGTCCGGCTGGGAGAGGTTTCCTATCTATTTTTATGGAGAATGTGGAAGCCACAGTAGAGTCTATAGAGTCTTGTTTGCCAGTGGGGATGTGATAATGCAAATATGCTTTCCCAAGCCACCTGACATTTTTGTGTCAAAGAATGGCCAAGACAAATTAAGACCTCAATAAATCCTTTTTAGAATGTGTTACACTTCTTGTTCACTACCTGTAAGGATGTTGGACATTTCTAGCAAAAGTTTTATTTAATTAATCAGTTCATTTGAACAGGAAAATTCTTTTTGCTGTTAATCAAAAGGAAGGTCTGAGTAAGAGGAAGAAATGGATCTGGCTTTTCTGAGGCAACATCATAGAGCCAGCAAGTGTGAGACAGAGACCACTGCTCTGCTGGTACATAGCTATATCTTCATGTATTTCTTCCCATGGAGCACTTCCAGTTGAGACTGGAAGGACTGGAGTTGGCTGCCTGTGCTGCTGTGCATCAGGAGCAACTTCACTCAGGTCAGCAGTTCCTAAAACATAAAGCTGGTGTAAGGGAAAGCATTGAAGACCTAACAAAGGACTCCTATGGAAAGACTTGAGCTACAGAACTGCATAGCAATTTCACTCTCTGTGATAATGAAATTAAATCAGACTCCCATATTCATTCCTCTTGTCTGACAGCTGAGCCTTGATTGATATTGTTCCTTCCCTTTCCATAATCTTTCAGCACAGTGCAAAAAATGCCAATGGAAACCATAAACTGCTCAGACACCTACTCCTGTGCTATACCAAGGATAATGTCACCAGAATATTGTTAGGGACAGTAGGAAGAGTGAGGTTTTGCAGATGACTGTACAGATCTCCACTACTTGTGGAGCTTTAGCTTCAAAGTCTGCAGTTACCACAGGAAGGATTTCACACTATCCCTTCAGAATAAGTGATGGTTATTTCATTTAGGCTGATATGACCAGATTTATGCCTGTCTTGTACATTTCCTTGTAATTGCTTCTTATTGGACTTAGTGGGGGCAAAGGTGTCTAGGATCAACAGGTGGGAACACTTCCAGGAGTATTTTGTAAATGCTTGTATAAAGCCATGACTGTTTGTTATCTACCACATCTGGTACAAGGAATCCTGGCTGCTTGGGAATGGGATTGTTCTGGCCTTTGGGAATGGAACACGCTGACATAAAGAGCTCCAGGCACTGTATGGTTGGAATGGATTATGACCCTCCACCTTTCCCTTGCTCCCCATCACCTTTCTCATCTTTCCACTACAGTGAGAGCAGCAAGGTAGGGATTCACCCCCTGCTGGATTCTGGGCTGGAATGATAATGGCTGAGATGTGACTCCACAAACACGAAGGAGGTAAGAAGTTTGTTCAGTCATTGCTGACACAGGGGAGCTTGAGTTGATAAGACATAGGTTAAAAAACCTCCCTTTTGTCTCCCCAGACTAGGGTCTCAGCAATTAAGATTTTTATTAATCTTTCTCAGCTCTGGTAACATATATGGAAGTATGCACTGTGCTGCTTGGAAGTCACTGTAACACAGTGAAGTAATAAAAAGTGTGCAATTAGACCATGGTGGGCAAAAGTGTGACGTGACTACAAGGAAATCAAAATATTCTTTTTAAAGTAATTAACTCATAATTCTTTCACGACTTATGGTTAATAATAGTATGAGCTGCTTGTACAAGTGGAAACATAAAGAGACTTAAGCAGCACAGTCATATTCTAAATCAATATGTATGTGAAGGGGTGCTGCCAGCAAAGCATAACCAAATTAAAAACACACACATTGAGAAAAGTCCTTGGGTTTTACATTTTAGAGAGAAACATGAAGATTTTCAGGGGAAAAGGAGTCCATCCATTAGGAAGGTGTATCAGTTGAATTTTTTGGCACAGTCTGCTCAGTGGGGAATCATAGCACTGGCAAGTTGC
This sequence comes from Sturnus vulgaris, assembly GCF_052056855.1. NCBI lineage: Eukaryota > Metazoa > Chordata > Aves > Passeriformes > Sturnidae > Sturnus > Sturnus vulgaris. Next base: position 7,722,448 of record NC_142260.1, read on the forward strand.
TCTTTACTACTGCAAATGTCTGTTCCACTTCCCACGTTCAAAGCAGAAGCTGCTTCAATCCAAATATTTATGTCAAGTGAATTCTGCCTGGTTTATATCCTTGTGTAATAGAATGCTACTGACGTAACCTTACGTTTATTAATTTCTTTTAATGATGAAGTTCACTTTTTTCTTATTTTATTTAGTATATTCCTCTCTATTTCCTTCTTGTAGCAAGAATGAATGTATACTAGACCATGTTTCTCTGTATGTTCTATTATAGAAAGATAATTGTTTATTTTTTCGAGGGCATTTACAATTTTTGCAGCTAAACCATCAAATGAATTGCTTACTTTTATGTATATTATTTACACATTTGTACTTTGTGACCTTCACTTGAATTTCACCTGATGGTCCACAGGGTCCTGAATTTTTAAATTATTATTATTTTATTATTCCTGATTAGAATTATTGCTTACTCATTTCAGCAGCTTGAAACAATAACAGGATTTTAAATAAACTTCACAAATTGACAATTTCATACTCATGCACACAGTAGAGACCTGTTGTTGATTATCAGCTTTGCCATCTTTTCCTTTCTTTTTGAGTGCTTCATATACACATAATGCCTGTGCTTCATAAAAAAATTCAGTTTCAGAAAAGATATTTCACTGCTGCCAAGTGACTTTATCTCCTGATAGGCAGAATTACATCAGCAGTGTCTGAGAAACATAAAGTTGTGCAGGTCTGGGTTCTCTTTTTTGGTTTTTTTTTTTTGGTGTGTTTTGTTCTTGGTTGTTTTTAAAGGAGTTTTGTGAGGTCTATTAATTTCTTTTCCTCTCCTAAGAAACACAAAGATATAAAAAGTCCACTCAAAAGTATTAAAACCCCTCAAGGCTAGAATGATCCAAATATGAGATTTTTAGCAGGTTCTTCAGGTTCTAAAATCCTGTGACTTGTAAGACCATTTCTGTAATTTTTTTGTTTAGTATATTTAATAAATTGAATTTATTTTGCTTTCATGAATTTAATTAGATTAATTGGAAGCAAAAGTTGTACACCTCAGTGCTACTGCACCAAGAGAAGTGCTAAAGCCCACAATCAAAGGTGATCAGAGAGACTAATTGAACCACAGTATAACTGAAGGGAAATCTGTCCTAATTTCTTGAAAAAAACCTTATTATTTTATATTGGTGGTGTGATTTGGGAGGAGAATTAGAGGAGTTGTCTCAGATTCATTTTATTGCCTGGACAGAGGCTCTGAAGGGGTGTAACTATTCTGCTCAGGCTGCATTTTGTGGTGGCTCAGCCTCCAAACACTGAGCTCGACTTTGTGCTGCCTCTGTGATGGCAGAATGTGGGGCTCCTATGGAAAATCACCCCCAGGATTTCCAGCCCTCCTGTGCCCCAGTCTGAATGCTGTTCTTGCCATCAGGACTTCCCAGAAGTCAATGTTTACAGAAGCCACAATTCTCTATAGTCTCTCAGATTCATCATTTTCAAAGCAGGCTCTCAACACACCAACAGCCCCGTAAATTCTGCAGAGTTCTCATCCAAGAACTTGATTTCAGACCACAGCCATTGTTTCACTGATTTGTAAAGGCTGTAGCATATTTTAGATACAGTAATAACACTAACAATAAAAATAATACCTTTATTCTTCCTTTGATGACTGTGGACCACCCTAGGTCACATGAGTGGTGCTATAATACTCATTTGCATACTGATTATGCTCTTCTTTTGCTTTCAGTTCTAGTGTGACCAGATGCAGAGAAGCAAAACCTGCCCCATGTTTTACAGAGTACTGAAATATACTTGAAGAAAGTAGAAGATGAAAAGAAATAGAGTTAGATGGTGGTCCTCTACTGTTTTCAGTGTCTCAGCAGCTCTGCTTTTATGAAACACAAGAGAAAACAATGTGAAGTTTTTAAACTTCTGTGTAGAGCATCTCTCTGTATTTAAAAGCACAGCCAACCCAAGTGGCAATGGTTTATGTTGTGATGCCGTTAGGGAAACCCAAAATACATCTCATTTACTGGCACTTCCTAACAATTAATTAGCAGTTGACAATTATCCTGGCCTGATATATTTGTTGTGCCAGCAGAAATCAAATCAATGTGGCTGAGCCAACCCTAAGAGTAGCTGCAAGGCTGAGAAGTTCAGTATGTTGGCACAAAATTAGCTCAGCCTACAGCCAGAAAATGATGGAGGTTTATTGCATAATCAGTTAAACAATATTTCATCCACGGTTTTTATCAAGCTGTAGGACAGGCATATCTGTTGTAATTATATTTTACATCTGTAATGTGACACGTTAATGAAATGTGTCACTACACTGGTGTTAGGATCCATTTCATTAATGCAAAAGACTTTTGTTGTATGCTTTACATTTGGAAACAGATTTAAGTATTAAGTGGCTGATGTCTGCAGCCGGGGAATCCTTTCCGAATTTGTAACACTGACCAGAACAGACCGCATTACACTCTCCAAATGGTGCATTTTTGCATTTGAATGTCTGAATTATCCTGGTTTCTTAGAGACGACCACAACACCAACATCTTAAATCCTCAAAATATTGTCAGCTTCATTGAATGCTCATGATCTAAGCATATGTGTAATTATTCTGTAATTCTCCCCAAAATGTGATTCCTTGGAAATGCATACTAGATCTCCCCTATTGTAGCTGCAATGACTATTTCTTTGTGCCTGCTTCTTTAAGTACGGTCACAAGGAAGTCTGTGTGCCTTGGTGCACCGCATGTGTAATGATGATTTTTTTTTTTTTCTTCTCCCTCCGCTCCTAGTACGCCCATCAGGAGGAAAAAAAACCCCAAAACCCACAAACCTCCACCAGAAACCAGCTTCATTTGTTTCAGGGCACAGAGCAAGGTCACAAAAAGACCATTTAAGATAGTATACATACAACAGTAATCTTTCTGACAAGAAATGGGCCTAATACCACACACAATGAGCTTGGGGTTAGGCAAGTATACAAAATTAGAATTTGCAAGAGTTACCAAACCTGGCTTGCATAACATATGCATGTGCAGACTTTGGCAGAGGGCAAAGGGGAATCCCATGTACCTTAAGCAGATTCTCATGCAACAGGGAAGATTTTTCAGAAATTGCTGCTAGTGCAAAACATATACATGCTTGCAAAGAAAACCGAATTTGTCTTCAGGAAAAATTCAATTTTGATTTTAAAAACAAATTACCGTTTATTTGGTAATGCAAAGAAAATTTATATGCATTTTTTACTGAGCATTTACTTGTTTTCACTCACAAGAAGAAAGTTCTTTGGCAACAGGACTGTTGCAGACATCAGAGGTGCAAAGGCTGAGATCTCATTAATTGTTGTAGTTCACAAGTGCCTTTACCAGTCCATCTTTAAGGGAGCTGCATATAAGATCTGACTTCTAAGTCCTTTGTAGTAGTTTCTCTTAAAAGCTTTCATTAAAAAAGAAAGAAAAAGAAAAAAAAAAAGCTTTCTGGGTCTTTATTTGGTAACATTTAATAGTTAATTCTTTCATTCATTTCCAAGGAACAAAATTCAGTCAGAATCAGAAATACATGAAAACAATGGATTATTAAATTAAATAAAATAGTTACAAAATGTTCTGCAAGTTTTGAACTTTGTTTGTATAGAAGTGCTCCTTGTTAAATAACTTTTTCTCACTTTTTCAGCTTAAAAACAAAACAAAACACTTTAAAGGTGTGAAAACATTTTATGGATTGATATTAGAAGATTTTTCTGAGGAGTAATCATAATAATTATGCTTGCTTGTTTCTCAAAACAGATATTATTTGGGATAAATAATATGAAAAAATCTTCCACACTGAGGAAAGTACATCATTAGAGTTTATTTCTCCTGTTTATCCTAAAAACCTATTAAGATCTAAGTCAAGGAAAATAGGTTTAGCTGGAGGAATGTGTAAAATAGCTCCTGCATCAACCCAGTGTAAAAACTCTCAGCCAGTTCTGGCTCCTTGCACCATTTCACCTTATATTAATGCCCAATTTGAGTATTAATATATTTTTATTTTTTTTTCCCCTGATAGAATTTTCACATCTAGAATTGAAATGCAAAAGACATTTCTAGCGTTCGAACAAGAAAGAAGTTACAGGACTGAGGAGCTGCAACAAAGGGTTCCATATTGCTCTGGCTTTTATTTATAATTGAAAATAAAGCACTGCTGAGACCGTGTGGAGCAGAAATCTGCTGAGCTCCTCTGCTGCAGTTCAGTCATTGCCTGAGCACTGAAACAATGCTAAAGCAAACAGGTGAGTCCCTGCATTTGTATCCTGGAGCTGTGGGGTGTGCTGGGCTTTGCCCCACTCATCAGTGCTTTGTCACCAGTCTCTGTTTTCCCTCAGAGCCAGGGTTAATAGAAACACGATTGAGGCAATTCTCGTGTTTGGGCTTGGGTGTTTATTATATCTTATCAGAAATTACAGAAGATACTACAGCACCTCCAGCTCCCTGCTAGAAGTAGGAAAAATGGCTACAGCTGAGCCTGCTTCAAGGCCTTTTAAAGCTAAACAAACCAATAAAAGTTTATCACCTACATTATTTATCCTTTTGACCCAATAATAGATTCCCACGACTCTTAGAGTGACATTTGATTGACCAACCAAAGGTCACTGCCTGAGGTCTGTGAAGAAGATGGAAGAAGATGAACAAAGGAAAAGACACCACCCAAAATTCTCCATCTTGTCCCATACCCACTACTATGCTGTAGAAACCTCAAATTTAGAACCCATCACCCACTGAAAATACACACATCTAACCCACTGCACATTTGTGATTTCTAACTCATTTATTTGTACAAGCCTTCTCCAAGGTTTCAGCTCCAGAGCAGTGTTTTCCAGGGGCTCTGTGCCTGGAAGCACAGAAAGCTCAAAAACTCCAGATTCCTGAGATCCAATATATAGTGAATTCCAACCATGCAAACTTGGTTTGGGAGCTGTGAGATAAAATCCTGACCCTGTGAAGTGGATGGTGAAATGCTGAGTGATTTGAACACAGCTTGGATTTCTCTCAGGGTTCATAAGGCTGCTCCCTGCTGAAATAAAACAAGAGGGGCTGAGAGCTCCATGTGTGTCACAGGGCTGCAGGACAGAAATGGGAACATAGAATTCACTTTTTTACAGCTAGAAACATCAAAATCAATACATCAAGTGCAATTTTTTTATATGCAGTCTAGAAACATATCTTATGTTTTTATTTTGAAATGAAGTAGTCAATGAGAAGTGGCTTTCATTTTTATAGAGCACTTTTTCATTACTGCATTCCTCCTCTCATACTTTCCCTTATGTCATTATTTGCAATATCTTTTTCCTAAAACCCTGAAACTTCATCTGAATGAAAATTATCTGAACAAGCAAGGGAAGTACCTATAAATAAACATTTGGCAGGGAATCTTTGCTACTGTGTGAATGTTGATGGCAAACATTTTAATGAGGCCAGCCTTGGGTTTAAAAAAAAAAAAAAGTTGATTGTAAATCAGTAAAATGTGCTGGGCTTTCTAAGCTCCAAGTTGGCAACAGCTTGTTGAGAGTAAATCCTCTCATGGAAGGTTTTGCTAATCTGAATAAATTCAATTTCAAAATCCTTCCTTGATCTAAGCTTGCTTAAGCTCTCACCAAGGCCTAAGGACCCTGAGGGTCAATTCCAATAACAAAAGATAAGAAAAATCTGCCCTTTCTCATATCTCTTTGCAATACACTATAAGCTGTTACCTCACTGCAAAAAATCTTTGGCTTTAATGAAGTCGCCTTTTGATACTTGTTGAGGATGAAGTTCAATGTTTCCCACCCTGGTGCCTGTCTGTGCTGCTGCCACCCAGGACCAGTGTCACAGAACCTGGCTGGCTGCTTCCCCCTGCAGAAGTCCTTGAAACCACTACACAGCTCTAAGGAAATATATTAAATGGAGCTTTACAAAATAAATGGAGGATGGGGTGTGTGGAGGGGTGGTGGTGCTAATTGATACCACGCTGGCTAGTCTGCTTTTTTTTTTTTTTTTTTTTTTTAATTAAAAATTCTAAGAGGAGAAAGTTTAGCTCAAAACCCAAACAAATTCTGGGGCTGGGCTGTGGGACACATATTGAGAAAGTAAGAAAATTACAGTCTGAAAAATATTCCAGGCTGGAGCTTTTCAGCTCTGTTCCCAGCCAATAAGCTGGGCCAGCTCTAGGCTGGGGAGAATTTCTCCCAGGGTGATAATTTGGTCAAAATAAAAAGGAATTAATAACAAGATAGAACACCTGTTGTGGTGTGTGCCCAGGCCCTGGCAATGGGGTGTCTTCTCTCTGAACCAATCACCTTTTCTCTACTCTGGGAGTTGCAGTCATGCTATAAAACCAAGTGTGTTTCTGAATAAACTTGGCTCTTTCTTCCTGTCATGAAAGACGGCCATGTAGCTGTGCATCTTATTTCAGCAGCACTTAAAGGGTTAAAACCCCATTCCACAGCTACATTGGGCTGTGATTTAGAGACAACCTTGCTGCTGCTGTGCAGGTGTACTGCAGACACCTGTTACTTCTGGATGATGCATTAATGAATCTATGAGAGAAACAAACAGAACTTGTGGTTGGTTGAGTCTTTTCCTCCAATATTCCTCTGCTGCATTTTCCTTTGAATTTAGGCTTTTTTATATTGATCCGTCATTTATATAAGACTGTTCAACCTCATCTCATTGCTGTAATTGGATAAATAATATAAAAATCACCAACACTGGAGCTTTGGAATAGCATCAGATACTATCAGGGCAGCTATAAACTGGTTGTACTCTTGGGCAAAATTAATCTTGTTCGGTTTCTTGGGCAAAAATTCTCCCCAGATCAATTCTGTTATGATAATTAAACTTATAAAAGGAAGTTCCAGGAGGATTCAATCTCTTGCTCAGATATTCTATCACAACCTGTAACTGCAGACATGGCAGGCAAAGCAGAATCCTCAAGTGGCCATGAGATATCTGTGGGGCAGAGGGACTTCATGGACATTACAAATCTGCTCTGTCTCTAGGTGACTGATTTGGAAAAATCACTCCATCTCCAGTTAGCTCAAGAAAATAGACTAAAAGACCTACAATTTTTGGTAATATGAAACCAAATTTTCTGACATTTTGTTTGCCAGGGTGTTGGAGGATGGGCTGTGCAAAATCGAGTTGGAACTGCTTGGTTCCGGGTATGAGTTTATTTTTTTTGTGCTACTATTATTCTAAAAGAATTTTCTAAAATATTGTTTAGGGTTATTTCAGTTTATTGGGAAAAGGCTATGCTTGTGTTCATTGTTCAGTCTGATTAGCCCAATTGTAACTCTTCCTGAGGCATGTGTTAAATTTTGGCACCAGGATGCTCCCTCCTAGTGCCTCTAGCTCAATGCTGTGAGTTTAGCACAGGCTCTTAGACACTCTGTCTACTTGACTGGGAAAAGGTAGCAATAAATGTGTGTAACAATGCCAAAAGATTAGTGGAAGAATTCATTATTTAGCATGTGTGAAAGAACAGAGAATCCAGGTGAATCCTTGGAAAACTGAAGTTGAGAAATGAAGAGGCTTCTCTCCAGAAGAGAGCTGAGAGCCATTTAACAGGCTCCCCAAACCCCTGTGATGGGCTCCCTTCAGGCTCCAGTGGGGATGCTTTGAGCAAGAAATGTGCACATATTTTTCATAAAGATATTCCTTTATTGGAAGCTGGGTTTTCTACCAAATTTCCCTCCTACATATAAGCTGCAGTCTGAGCACCTTTGCTACTCTGCCAGTTCTGCCCTTCAGTCTGTTTGTTCCAGATCCAGAAATGAGTCTGTTTGCTGTGGCTCGATATGGACAAGTGGGATTTGAATTGACGTGGTGATCCCAGAGGGATTCTGCAATGTGCTGGCAGCAAGGCAGTGGGGTGGGTGAATGTGCATGCAATGAATGAGTGCTCCTCACAGGAGCCATGGGAAAAACTCCTGTGAGTAAAGCTCCAGACTGGAAAGCACTGTGGCTATCAGCCTCACATCTTTGCTATTTTTCCTATTTCCTTTATTACATTTTATGTATTAAACTGGCTTCTGCCTCTGTAACTTTTATTTAGGTTTTAAAACCATCCTTTAGAGCTAAGAAATACTTGTGTTCAAAGTTATTCAGCAAGACAGATTGTGTTAATAGTTATTACCCAGGGTAACCAGCTATTCTCATGGATTAGATAATTTGTTCAAAGTGGTGGTCTCTGTCAGAGCCACAGCTCCTGGAGTCACATCATTGTGTAAGGATATCAGCTTTTATTAAGAAAATAAGCCTCATTGGAAGTCAAGAGAAAAGATGAAAAATCACTTAAATATAACTAGAAAGCTTTAATTTTGAAAGTCAAACGAGATATCCACTGTAGGTTTTAAAGATGTAAAATAAAGTGATGTCTATGTGATATTTGAAGTTTTTCAGTAAGTAACACAATTAAAGCATGCTTGTACTTCACCTAGCATCTGTTTTTCCAAGTTCTCAGATATCTTAAAGTCATTGCAAGTAACTTGTCACATGCAAAAACAGTATTAAGTATTTAAACAGGAAGAACATTGATGATGGTATTGACTGATCATGGTGCATGTGAGTTAATGTGACTGATATTCCTACATCCCATTTCTGTCACTATTTCAGCTTCCTTGGCTTTTAGTACTATTTGTTTCAACATCCTTCAATGGGGTCTGCTTGCCCTACAGATGATTCCCTTCCATCCACATTTCTTTTGCAGCTCAGCCATCCTCAAGTAACAAATACAGGATTTTAAGCAAACTAAATTTGGGATTTTAGATTAAACTTCTAAAATAAGATAATTATTTCCATTGTCTCTATGGTACATCTATGGTTTTAGTAAAGAACTTTCTTTGTGCCTTAAAATGTCTTTCTGTCAGATACACAGTGCAGTTGTGATTGTGGACTGATCATATTAAAACTAATAAATTTTGTTTTCCAATGCCAGTTTTGTTTTCTATTTTTGAGCTGAATACGAATAATAACCAAAATTATTTTGCCTTGCTGTTTAATGATTCAGAGTATGTCCTGGAGCCTGGTTTATACAAAGCAAAAATAGCATTATAACTGAAAATGTTGATTTTTGTATATATACAGGCAAACCTGGGCAAGAGATATTCCTTTCTTTATTTTCAATTTTCCTTTGGATTGAACCAATTTCTTTAAAAAAAATTAAAACGAAGCATGAATGCTGGCAAACACAGATTCAGAACTGTTCCTTACTCGGGATTTGTTTGTTACATGCAGATGAGATGCAAGAAGTTCCTGACATGATCAGCTCAAAAACAAATCTCAGTGGCAATTCAAAGTGCCAAGATTAAACACCTAAATCTGGGCATGGAGAAATGTCATCAGATTTTTATAATTTTCTGTGGGCCACAGGTAACACTTCTGTAATGTCACTACACCTTCCAAAAATTCCAAGAATTAGCAATGAAAGTTGAAGAATTCACTTTCTGGATTCTCTTTTTCAGTGGATGAGCATATTAGGTTTCTATTTCTAAAACTTCTGTCCTGTAGAGTTAGTTTTTAACGACAGACGTTGGTCAATAGCAGAACCTTTCCTGTTGTGGGTATGACAGGACCATGCAATGCAAAGGGCTGGGTGATTTTATCTCCTGCCATTAGCTGCTGTATCGAGGCAAGGGAATGGACTAATTGACCTTTCAAGCTCCCCAGTCTCAGCTCAGAAATCTGTATTTTTTTTTATTATTCTTTTTCTAGTCCCCAGCTCTTGCAGTCATATAGTTACAAAGAAGTTGCTGCCTTCCTTCTTTTTTCATTTGAATGAAAATAGATACGCTTTTGGTTCTTTTGATTCTGAAATAAAACTTGAAAGATTTATTGAAGGTGTTTTTTAGGGGCACAGATCAAAAGGCAAATAATAAGAATTTCTATTTTTTTCCCAAAAAGTTCTATTTTTGAAGGCAGTCTTTAATTTTCATCATTGAGTGTACAGAGTAGATGACATAGTAATGTTTATAATCAGATTTTTTTATCATTTTATCTGTTCTGTTTTCAGATAAAATAGTATTATAAAGTATGAAGGTAAATTAAAAGTCATCTTTTTTTTCCACAGTGAGAACTGGGCAAAGTTTTGATACAAACTAGACAGGGTAAGAAGCCAAAGGGTGATTTGCACCTTGAATGTTCAATACTCATCTTCTGATACAGAGAAATAACCAGATCCTAGAAAAGCCAGGACTGCTGTCCAAGTAAAACATATGTCTACAAATGAGATTTATTATCAGCTGGAACCTCTCGCTTTTCTCTTTTTTCTTTCCCCATGAACTCCCCTTCAGGATCTCTTCCCTGGGACCTTAAATCCATGAATTTTTCTTTCAGACTCAACATAATTGCAATCTCTTACAGATTTCTATAAAGTGTTGATATTTGGGAAAAACAACTGGCACGAGTACTCAAAAAATTCAAACTTGACATGAACCATGGATTTCATGAATCTTAGAAACTGTTCTTTGCAGCCCTCTTGGACTTCCAATACCACTTTTGTTATAACTTCTCTCTCACTGTGCTCTAGAAGTTTTTTTTTACTGTTCAGAGATTTGGGGAAAACACACAAAGACCTGATTCTCTCCAGAGCTCTTTTTTATAGATCCCTTACTCATGAAAATCTACCTTCTCTTCCATCTCTAATGAAATTTAATTTCTTTTTTTGTGGCATCTTCTCTCTTGAAATTAATGCCCTGTGTTATGGCAAATTCATTTTATTTTTCCCTTATCCTAAATAAAAGGAAAGCAAGAGTGATTCCCAGGTGGTAAAGTAAAAGCTCAATACATATCAGGCAGCACTAGAACCCACCCCTGAAATCCAGCATGATTTTCATGTCAAGCAAGAGAGGTAGATACAAGGAAGGTATTTTAACTGTATTTTTAATGACACTTTTCTGCATTAATTAGAAAAATTGTATTGTTAGACCCCTAAGACATTAATTTGACCATCAGTAGTGCAAGAAGATATGAAGAGCAGCACCACAGCAAAGAGGAGTGTCTCTACACCAAGTTTTTAGGGCCAGAAGTTTTAGGGAGCACTGTCACAGCTTCTTCATTAATGGTATTAATGGCAAATAAAGGTGAATCTTTTCCATTAATGTTATTTTCGGCAAATAAAGGCTGCATTCACCAGTCAAACACCCTCCAGGACAGCTGTCCAAGCTCCCTGTCTCAAGAGCCTTTCTAGTAAGAGAAATAAGCACATCTAAAGGTGTGTGACTCAGGCTGACATTTCAAACAGAACAGAAGTTAACACCCTAAAAGAAGATGTTTTTCTGCAGAGCAGGCCAGTTCAGATTATCTGTCTGCCCCACAGGCCTCAAAGATAGCAGGTGAATCTCATCCTAAAGACTTTGCTGATGAAGATAGGTAGAGAGCTGCTAGATTTTAAGCAGAGACTATGTGAAAAGACAGACAAATCTTTTTGAGTAATTTTTGAGCATTTTGCAATCAACCCTGCAACTTTGATGTACTTTGTTAGATCAGGTTTTACAGGCAGTATTCCTATAAATGTAGGAAAGCATTTGGGCACATAAGAATTACTCCAGTTTACTGTTAACAATTCATGTAAACTCAATGCACATTTCTTTAAAAAAAAATTGTAGCACAATGACAACCTTGTACTTAAACTTGTACTATTGAGTCTTTAATGTGAAGCCAGCAGACTTTTAATGTCACTGTTAAGCTTCCATCACATCATAACAGGAATCCGGAACACTTTTCTCTTGTGAGTTAAAAAAAAAAAAAGAAAGAAAAAAAAAGAGAGAAGTTCATCCCATTGCCTTTATTACTTTACCACCATTCAAGTACAATGAGAATGGCCAAAAAGCTTGCATGACAACCAGAGTGGGTAATACATGAATAGGAGGTCTAGTTTCTTTACTTCTCTATGACAGAGCTGAACAGTAGGCTGGGGAGATTTGGGGCTTTTTTTCTGTTGGGTTTTTTTCTTCTTTTTCCCGATTCTATTCTTCTGTATAACTTCTGTCAGAGAAATCAGCCACGAGAACAAAGGTTTGCTACAAGTGTCATTCATTTTGTGCTAACATTTACCAAGAAGTCAAGATTCTACCAGAAGTACACGTTCAGTATAATAAATATTCGAGACATAGGGTGGGTGTGTGCAGCATGCAGTCATGGTCCCTTTGAGATGCACAACAAACTCCATAATAATTCCTATACTGTTTTCTCCCCCTCTGATTGTTGTTTTGTTTTTAATCCATAAATTTTAGCAGTTTTCTCTTTATTCTGAAAGTAGGTTATAATAGATGGCATTATGCTATTTTTTTTTTTTTTTTGGCAAAAACCCTGGTGTTTTGTAAAGACTTTGGTGTGTGCATGACCAGAAATGAATAATGAATGATGAAATTTATATAAATATTTTCTTCTGTGGCAATAACAAATTGATTGGGTGAGAACCTTCCCTTTGTATTTCCTTGGACACTTAGAAATTGTCTCTTGTTTTTTTTAGTTTTCTTGGATGTATTTCATAGTTTTGCAGCAATATCTGAGCAGGACCATAATGAATACTTATTCTCCTGAACTTAAAGTCAACTTTATTGTCAACATTAACTTTGTGTGCAAGGAACAGATGATTTATTATTCGTTCTCAAGATATGTATTAACTGTGCTGACATTGTGAGTGGAATAATTTCCTGCTGGTGTAAGATGAATTTTAAAGGGTAAATTAACTGAGAAACATTGTTAAGAGCTTCCAGACATTTTTTCATAAGTTCGTACTTATTTTAAAATTGCATATCAGATAGGATACGACAGTCTTGGATATTTGAAGTGGGTTTGAACAGCTGTTTACGAGTAGCAGCCTGAAAATCTTAAAACACATTTTTTGGAAAAGATCTTACACCTTTAAGGAGATCGTTTATTTCAGTGTTTAAAATATGGAGGTTTGCACATGCACATTGGAGCACTGGAGTCAACTACCTGATGACCTCTGTTTAAGGAACACCTCTAAATATTTTCTGAAGTGATGCTGTGAGATTTACTATTAAAGTAATTAGCAAGATTTGAGCCAGTTTCTGATTTTATTTTTTTTTTAAATTATAATCATTACAAGGAAATGTATACACAGATGTTGTGGGAGTTTGGAAAAAAAAAAAAAGGGAAAAAAGGCCTTATGTAGCTGACAGCCTGACAACTTTGCATATGTGTGTTAACAGGAGAATGTGCTGTGTTTGGGATGAATGGAGAAGCGGGCCTAAATGACTTTCAGATTAGCTGGAACAGATGGAAGGGTCACAGTTGAACAACTTTACACAGGAACATAAAGGCAATGTTCAAGTGGAGTTCATTGCCTCTGACAGATACTGTCAATCAAACAGGGGACTCTCAGTTAACCAGCAGCCTGTCCTTTTAAAGATTAAATTTAAAAAAAAAAAGTATTGTGAGGCACTGACGGGAGTTTATCTGGTCTGTGTCAGGCATAAACTCCACCCTGAGTGACTAGCATTTTCAAATCAGGCACAATGAGCTGGGGATGTTTTGAAGAGAAGTGAGTTACAGGCTGCTTTGGGAGGCAGGACTGTGATACCATTTCTGCAATGTGCAACCTGGGTCGTGCCTTTCTAAGGCTGTGTGTCAGGGTTCGGTCACTAAGAATCCCTTGCTGATATCCTGGGTGTCAAAAATTGCATTCTCTTAGGCAGGGTAAAACAGATTAACAGACAAGGTCTGTGGTGAGGATGGAGGTGATTTGGATGTGGAAGATGGAAAGAGGAACTTATTTTCTGAGGCTGAAAAAAGGCACCTGAAAACCCTTTACATATGAAGTTTCTTACACTCAGATACTGGACACACTCAGATGCTTTTTGCTTCCTTCTTCCATTTCCAAATAAATGGACACAAGCAGAGGGGTCCCTGGAATATACATGAGGATATATTCAGAATTATAACCTGTTAATACAGCTCCCTCCTGCTCACAGGTTATGAAAGCAACAGCAGATGAGTAGCAAGAATCATTTCTAGCAGATGAAGAGAGAAGTTGCACAGGTCACATCTTTGCCTGAGAAGGCTCTCCCAGACATGAAATCTTTTTCCCACAACTTGCTTCATCACTTCTCCAGATGAGTGTAGACTCAAGTGAGGAAAATGGGGCTTGATGGCATAGGTTTATTATTTGTATGATCCTTGATTTTTGTCCTAAGTGTCTGGGAAAGAAGTCTTCAGCTCAGAGACACCCAATCCTGCTTTACCCTCAGCTGCTGACTCACTCACAAAAGCTGTATGAAAGCAGAGATTGAGACCTTGCTGATCCTTAGAGAAATAAACTGTGCCTTCCTGACCGTTGTGTTCCATAAAATGAATAGTTTAGCAGCCAAGTCTTGGTTGTTTACCACACAGCTAGGCCAAAATAACATTTCTTATTATCAGCCCCAGAAATACTCCCTGTTGGATCTCACCAGCAAACAGAACCAAGGGCAGTACTCACTCTTTCTGCACCAGTATCACTGCCAAATCTGAAAAGTCAGAGTTCCTCAAAGTTAGCTTTATGAGGCTAAATTACCAGTCAGTAGCTTGTGTTGGCACCTGTTTTTCTTGGCTGTTTCTTTCGAATTGTCTAGTCTCTTAGCAGATGGGTGTGTGCTGACGACTCTTTGCTTTGTGCTGAAGGCAGTGCCAGCTCTTGCAATCTATTCTGAAGGAAACCTGTCATCTGCTCTCTGTCAAAAAATAACTGCAGCTCTACAAGAACTGCAATTACTGTGAAAATCATGGAGTTAAAACCAGGAGAATGCTGGGGGTGTGCTTATATTCTCCTGAAGGCACCCCCTCTTTGCTGCTGAGTGAGACAGATGTTGGGGGGTGAGGCTGGGGTAATCCAGCCAGGGGTGCACCCTTCACAGCAAGGCAGGGCTGAGAAGGAAAAGCACTTGATAGGGCAAATACCAACACATCCTTACTTACACAGGTAAGTGCTGCAATAAAAATAAACAAACCCCAAAAATGCTGAAGTGGTGTTGCAGCAAGAAAATTTCATTTGACTAAGACAAAGCATCTGCAAACCCAGTATGACATCACTTACTAGCACATTTGGCATTTGCCACTGACTAATTACAGCTCAGACTTCGGCATTTGCCACTAATTACAGCTCAGAACCATCACTTAAGAGCATCTAGCTTGTGGTAATCCTTTATGTAATAGCTGGAGAACTTTGTGAAATTTTTTCAAGGTAAAATTGAGTTTTCCCTATTTTCTTTGGGGTGGAAAATAAGTATTTATTAAAGAAAAATCAAGATTTTATTGGGATATTCTTAGGTCTCAAACCTTTTATGATTTGAGACTAAAGTTTACAGGTCTGCCCTGTATTCAACTTACTTGTAAATTTTCCTTCTAAAATGATGAAAATCTTTCCTAACTCAACTGCAGTTGTAGTAATGCTCTCAATGAGGTGTTATTCTGTAGCAGACAACATGCTATTTGTACTCCTGTAAATTATTCATGCAATTTACCTTACAAACCACCGTTTGGTCTTTATTAATGAAATTAAGAGTTATAATGTGTAGGTAGTTATGTTCATTAAGATAGCATTTATGCTACCTCAATAGTTTTTACAGGTAGTGTTTAGTTCCTAATGCAAGGATGATGGCTGATTAAAAAAGCCAGAACCAAAACCACCTTGAAATACATTTCACAGCTGTTGGCAATCACCATGGCATTATACTTGTGACATGCTACAGCAGATATATTCTTTAATTGTGGCTTTGTCTTAATTGGAGCTCCAGGAGCAATAGAGCTTCTCTTCTTCTATGGAGCTGGACTTTACTCGGCAAATCAGTTTTTTCATTTTTCACCATTGTCATATTGATACACACCTAAGACCTCCTTTTAGGCTTAAAAAACACGAGTGTCACAATTCAGAGAGATACTGAAATTGGGCAATTATTAATTATTCCTGGCTTACATGCTTAAATAGAGCAAAGAATCAGATTGTAATTGGCTTTTGATCTTGGTCAAGTGGGAATGAAGGGACTTTTTACCCCTATAGATCATATGGGAGCAATGTAAATTATGAAATTATTGCTAAAAAATTAAAATAAAAATAGAGAAATAATCCCTGAGGCAGGAAGATGTACTGCTCAAAGAACTAATGTGACACACTCCTCTTTTATTCTGCATGACACTGGCCTTATGAATCAGACAAGAAAGCTTTGGAGACCAACATCCAAACAAAGAATTGCAGAGATATTGCAAAGCAACCATTTTCCATTTAGAATCCCTGACACAGCAGTAAAACAAATGGATTAAAAAATGATTCCTAGATCAAATGGATTTAAAAATGATCCCTCAATATATCATTTAAGAGCCTTGAGCCAACTGCAAATAAAACTGGCCATGTCATGAATCCCTTTAGATGTTCATTAATGGATTACGGTTCTGCTTCTTTTTTTTCTAATGGTGACAACTGGCCAAGATGTTTAATAAATCAGCCTTTGTTTGGTCAAAGTTTGAAACCTGGCTCTTACATATAACTGCTTGTTTTGTGGTTGGTTATGGGTTTCTTTTTTAGCATGGTATTGGTGAAGAGCTACCAGATTGGCAATAACAGCTGCAGACTCAAATCCATCTTTTCTTTATGGATAATGTTTTCCATTGTTTTCTTCTCTTGGCTTTGGGTTGGTGCCTGTCAGACTAGAAAACAGAAGTCCTTAATCAGGGGAGGACCACTGCTCCATACAGGTGCTCCAGAGAAATCAGTATCCTTGAAGCTGAAGGAGAAGAGGTAGAAAATTTTGGATTAATACACAAATATCCCTGGGGTAAGCAACACTGTATGGCCTTAAATTTCAGTGTTATGAGCCTCCCAACTATGAAAAGGTTTGTTTTGTCTTTTCTAGTAAGACTTGTTGCCATTTTAAACTAAATAACATAAGCCAGAACAAAATCCTAGTCGATCAATGAGATTTAAATGTGGTGTAAATCTGCCTGCAAGTACTACCTTAGCTGCACTAGCAGTGAGTATTAAAAGAAATTAGTCTGTTCTTGTGCCATACCTCTTGTGCTGGATTTTTTTGTCTGCTCTGCCACAAGCTGTCCATGAACCTAATGAAAATTACTCTTCATCTCCCTGTTGTTCCCCTCCCTCCCCCCATTCATACAGGTGATTTTTGAAGAGCAGGCTATAGATAACCTACTAAGTCAAGATTCACATTATCTGCTTCTTAGTGCTTCAAGTAGTAGCAGAATTTGTGCCAAACTTGGTAATTAGAAGAAAGTGACTAGGAAACAAGTTACCCCTGCATCTATAAAATAGACATCTCAAAATTTCCAGAAACTGACTTTTTGAATCAGATTTAATTTAGGTTTGATTCCTATAGAATTCCTATACAATTTCTATGGTCCTCTTGGAACAGAGGAAGTCCAAACCATATGTTCCAAAGTCCCTTCAGTAGTTCAAATGACTTTATGCCCAGGGAGAGATGTTGCAGAGGCTGGAGAGGTTAAACCCCTCCCGAGCAGCTTAATGCATGTCAGAGTGCATGATGTAATGCTGCAGGGAGGGCCTGGTGACCTCACCTTCCCTCTCCAGGGCT